>NC_092335.1:594442500-594788750 GCF_046630445.1 Rutidosis leptorrhynchoides
ATTTTGTATTAATAACAATAAGTTATAAGTATATTTTGAAACTACTAACTTAAGTTTTCAAAACGATAACCATACGTAACGTTATTTGACTTAAATACTTATGACCTATAATGTTTATACATATATCGTATAAGTAATGTATTTAATCACTTTTAAAGACTTAAATACATAAAACAATATAAGTATATTTACAAAAGATAGCTATATTTGAATCCTCGTTCCGTTTTCTCAAAGATTTCTATACGTATACCTAGGGTATATGTACCCGTATCATACGCAGCTTCTAGATGTATTTACTATTGGTATATACCAATAAAAATCTACTCCTTAGCAGCCTTAAATGATTAAGAAACATGTGGAACCAACCATTTGTCAAGTAGCATGAATTATTTAGCAAGAAAACAAAGTTAGGTATTTTTTTTTCCTTTATAACCTAAAAACGTTTTTATGCATGCACACCATTTCTTCACCCCATTTTCTCATACTTACACTTCCATTTCTCTCTCAAAATACTCTTAACTTCATACTTGATCATCTCTAAGCATTTTCCCCATCATTTAGCTTCAAAAACAACACTTAAACCTCATAAGAAAACCTTACAAAAACACTTCAAGAAATCCTTCCAAGAACACAAACTTACTTCCAATCTTTCATTCAATTCCATCACCCTTTTGGTTCTAGCTTTTTACTCCTCTTTTACAGCAACCTTGTCCAAGGAACTTGAGGTAGTAACTATGTTCATAACCTTATTCGATTCATATATATATAGCTATCTTATTTTGTGGTATAAAATTTTAACAACAAGAACATAGTTTGAATGTTTTCAAACTTGTTTGCAAACTAAATAGATCCTTATAACTTAACTTTTAAAATACTTCAAGACCTGTAATATAACTTAAAAATATGCTAATTTAATAAGGTATAACTTGGTTTTTCAAAGAACACCTTAAAAACTGTTTTTACGACGTCGGAGTGCAACCGGGGGCTGTTTTGGGTTGGATAATTAAAAACCATCTTAAACATTGAATTGGAGGTTTATTTTCTGGAAAAATGATTTTTACTATGAATATGATAACACATAAAAATTTCATGATTTAACTCAAAGTATAAGTATTTTTAGAAAAATAATCATTTAAGGTTGTTTACATGATGGAAAATGATTAACTTCATAAGTTTCACTAAAGTTTGACCTATGACCTGTGATTTCGAATACAAACTAAGGTATTTACAGTTCATAGTCTTAAAGAGGGACTCGATCCAAGGAAGTGGCAAGTTGAATCAACGAAAACGGAGTTGTAACGAAGAAACTATGACCAAAACGAGATCGGATATCTAAGACTAGTTTGGCTACGAAAATAATTGGAGAAAATTAAATAAATCACATCTTTTTAAAATAACATGATATTTTATATATATGTACTCATAATTTAATTTTATATGGTTCAGGATCACCCGTAAACAATACGAGAAGATTAATCATAAGATCCCATGATTGTACGCAACACGTCATTTGACAACACCGGTACTTTATGTACGCAACACGTCATTTGACAACACCGGTACCATGGGTCAAGATTAATCTCGACCAATACATATACGATGGGGGTTTTTATTTATTTCATTGGGGGTTTATTAAACACCTAAAAATGAACCATTAAAATTGAATTACTAACATCGGACTGCTAACTACGGACTAAGAAATTATTAAAACTATTAAAAGTATAAAAAGTATATATATGTGACGATTGTTTAAAATAGAAATATATTGATAAACTATATATGGATAGGTTCGTGATATCAATCGGAGACCAAGTCGAAATTACATATCTTCAAGACGAAAGTGAGTATATAGTCCCACTTTTAAACTCTAAGTATTTCGGGATGAGAATACATGTATTTTATGTTTTACGTTATGGACACAAGTAACTGAAAAATATATTCTACGTTGAGTTGTACCACTGGCATACTTCCCTGTAGCTTGGTAACTGTTATTTACAGCGGTATTGTAAACGCGAATCCTGTTGATAGATCTATCGGGCCTGACAACCCCAACCGGACTGGACGACCAGTATTCAACGGTTGCACAGTACTTCGTTTCGTGACTACACTTGGTACGGTGTAGTAAGATTTCATAATAAAGGGAATATGCGACGTGATTAAATGTTAAGTATGGTTACCAAGTGCTCAACCACTTAGAATATTTTTATTAAAAACGTTTATATATGAAATCTTGTGGTCTATATATATATTGCTGCCGGCACTAAACCTATATCTCACCAACTTTATGTTGACGTTTTAAACATGTTTATTCTCAGGTGATAATTAGAAGTTTCCGCTGCATTATGTTGAATTTGAGCAGGATCTTGCGTACGCATATTTGTGTCAAAAATAAAACTGCATACCCGAGGATTTGTGTTGTAAAATATACTAGAAATCGTGTTGTTATCATTATTTGTAAAGTTTGTAAGTCGAAGATTATCGCTAAACGATAATCATCTTTCTATCGTCTAAAGCTTGTATCAAAAATAAGATTTGTGGTTTGTAATGTAAAATATATGCAGTTTTCTTTTAAAAATGTCTCATATAGAGGTCAATACCTCGCAATGAAATCATACGTTATCTAACTCGTTCTTAGGGTTAAGGACGGGTTATGACAATAACAGATATAAAGGCTAGCTCAGATGGTTTGGAGTGTTTTCGGGTGGGCGTAAGGTTGCGGGTTCGAGTCCCGTCTCGAGCAGTTTATTTCTTTTTTAATGCTACAAAGGGTATAATCATTAATCTTTCATTATTATTATTATTATTATTATTATTATTATTATTATTATTATTATTATTATTATTATTATTATTATTATTATTATTATTATTATTATTATTATTATTATTATTATTGTTATTGTTATTATTATGATTGTTATTAGTTGTTAATGTGTTAAGTATGATTATAATCCTTCTTATTATTAGTGTTATTATTGTTATTATTATTATTATCATAAAAATAATTATTATTAACATTGTCCTTACTAATATTATTATTATCTATGTATTTGTATTGTACGTAAGTATTAGTATTATTATTAAGATTGTAACTATGATTATTATTATTATTATTTTAATAAATATAATAAAGCTTAGGATTTGATCATTAAAAGTTAAGACTTGTATCATTTAAAAATTTATACTATTATGATTATTATTACCAGTATTATCATTAGTATTAGTAATATAAACATTGTTATTATCAATTATCAGTATCACGACTATTAATATTATTATTATTATCATAATATGTATTAGGTATTATATAGATATTAAAATCAGTGTCATAAATATCATTAACAGTAAAATTCATATTTTACAATTAAAATTTTTATATTCATTATCATTATCATTATCATAATCATTATCATAATCATTATCATAATTATTAACATTATTATCTTATTTAATAATAATAAGAACTATCATTATTATCATTCTTGCCATTTCTAACATTACTAGGAATACTACATTAGATTTAACAAACAAACTATATAAAAATATATTCAATACAGATAACATAATGAAATTTATATTTTTCTATACAAAAAGGAATATATGAAACATATATATATATATATATAATATTAATATAAAATGGTATAACTAATAGAATTATATATATATTTATTTAATTACAAATATGTATATTAATAAATACATCAATGATATAGGTTCGTGAATCTGAGGCCAACCCTGCATTGTTCAGTTGTGTAACGTCGTTATATGTATTTTTACTATAAAATACATTAGGTGAGTTTCATTAATCCCCTTTTAAATGCTTTCGCAATATATATTTTTGGGACTGAGAATGCATGCGCTGCTTTTATAAATGTTTTACGAAATGGACACAAGTGATCGAAACTACATTCTATGGTTGGATTATCTAATCGAATATGCCCTTTTTATATAGTCTGGTAATCTAAGAATTAGGGAACAGAAACCCTAATTGACGCGAACTCTAAAGATAGATCTATCGGGCCCAACAAGCCCCATCCAAAGTACCGGATGCTTTAGTACTTCGAAACTTATATCATGTCCGATGGAGGATCCCGGAATGATGGGGATATTCTTATATGCATATTGTGAATGTCGGTTACCAGGTGTTCACCATATGAATGATTTTTATCTCTATGTATGGGATGTGTATTGAAATATGAAATCTTGTAGTCTATTAAAATTATGAAATGATTATTTGTGATAAACTAATGAACTCACCAACCTTTTGGTTGACACTTGAAAGCATGTTTATTCTCAGGTATGAAAGAAACGTTCCGCTGTGCATCTGCTCATTTTAAAGACATTATTTGGAGTCGATCATCGCAATGGAACCAATTGTTGGTGACTTCGTCCAGATGGTTTAGGACAGGTCTTCACAGTTGGTATCATGTCCCGTTCTTATTGATTAAAAACGTTCCATATTAGTTGATTTCGTTGCGAGGTTTTGACCTCTATATGAGACGTTTTTCAAAGACTGCATTCATTTTTAAAACAAACCATAACCTTTATTTCATAGATAAAGGTTTTAAAAAGCTTTACGTAGATTATCAAATAATGATAATCTAAAATATCTTGTTTACACACGACCATTACATAATGGTTTACAATACAAATATGTTACAACAAAATAAGTTTCTTGAATGCAGTTTTTACACAATATCATACAAGCATGGACTCCAAATCTCGTCCTTATTTAAGTATGCGACAGCGGAAGCTCTTAATAATCACCTGAGAATAAACATGCTTAAAACGTCAACAAAAATGTTGGTGAGTTATAGGTTTAACCTATATATATCAAATCGTAACAATAGACCACAAGATTTCATATTTCAATACACATCCCATACATAGAGATAAAAATTCATTCATATGGTGAACACCTGGTAACCGACATTAACAAGATGCATATATAAGAATATCCCCATCATTCCTGGACACCCTTCGGATATGATATAAATTTCGAAGTACTAAAGCATCCGGTACTTTGGATGGGGTTTGTTAGGCCCAATAGATCTATCTTTAGGATTCGCGTCAATTAGGGTGTCTGTTCCCTAATTCTTAGATTACCAGACTTAATAAAAAGGGGCATATTCGATTTCGATAATTCAACCTTAGAATGTAGTTTCACGTACTTGTGTCTATTTTGTAAATCATTTATAAAACCTGCATGTATTCTCATCCCAAAAATATTAGATTTTAAAAGTGGGACTATAACTCACTTTCACAGATTTTTACTTCGTCGGGAAGTAAGACTTGGCCACTGGTTGATTCACGAACCTATAACAATATATACATATATATCAAAGTATGTTCAAAATATATTTACAACACTTTTAATATATTTTGATGTTTTAAGTTTATTAAGTCAGCTGTCCTCGTTAGTAACCTACAACTAGTTATCCACAGTTAGATGTACAGAAATAAATAGATAAATATTATCTTGAATCAATCCACGACCCAGTGTATACGTATCTCAGTATTGATCACAACTCAAACTATATATATTTTGGAATCAACCTCAACCCTGTATAGCTAACTCCAACATTCACATATAGAGTGTCTATGGTTGTTCCGAAATATATATAGATGTGTCGACATGATAGGTCGAAACATTGTATACGTGTCTATGGTATCTCAAGATTACATAATATACAATACAAGTTGATTAAGTTATGGTTGGAATAGATTTGTTACCAATTTTCACGTAGCTAAAATGAAAAAAATTATCCAATCTTGTTTTACCCATAACTTCTTCATTTTAAATCCGTTTTGAGTGAATCAAATTGCTATGGTTTCATATTGAACTCTATTTTATGAATCTAAACAGAAAAAGTATAGGTTTATTGTCGGAAAAATAAGTTACAAGTCATTTTTGTAAAGGTAGTCATTTCAGTCGAAAGAACGACGTCTAGATGACCATTTTAGAAAACATACTTCCACTTTGAGTTTAACCATAATTTTTGGATATAGTTTCATGTTCATAATAAAAATCATTTTCCCAGAATAACAACTTTTAAATCAAAGTTTATCATAGTTTTTAATTAACTAACCCAAAACAGCCCGCGGTGTTACTACGACGGCGTAAATCCAGTTTTACGGTGTTTTTCGTGTTTCCAGGTTTTAAATCATTAAGTTAGCATATTATATAGATATAGAACATGTGTTTAGTTGATTTTAAAAGTCAAGTTAGAAGGATTAACTTTTATTTGCGAACAAGTTTAGAATTAACTAAACTATGTTCTAGTGATTACAAGTTTAAACCTTCGAATAAGATAGCTTTATATGTATGAATCGAATGATGTTATGAACATCATTACTACCTTAAGTTCCTTGGATAAACCTACTGGAAAAGAGAAAAGTGGATCTAGCTTCAATGGATCCTTGGATGGCTCGAAGTTCTTGAAGCAGAATCATGACAGGAAAACAAGTTCAAGTAAGATCATCACTTGAAATAAGATTGTTATAGTTATAGAAATTGAACCAAAGTTTGAATATGATTATTACCTTGTATTAGAATGATAACCTACTGTAAGAAACAAAGATTTCTTGAGGTTGGATGATCACCTTACAAGATTGGAAGTGAGCTAGCAAACTTGAAAGTATTCTTGATTTTATGAAACTAGAACTTTTGGAATTTATGAAGAACACTTAGAACTTGAAGATAGAACTTGAGAGAGATCAATTAGATGAAGAAAATTGAAGAATGAAAGTGTTTGTAGGTGTTTTTGGTCGTTGGTGTATGGATTAGATATAAAGAATATGTAATTTTGTTTTCATGTAAATAAGTCATGAATGACTACTCATATTTTTGTAATTTTATGAGATATTTCATGCTAGTTTCCAAATGATGGTTCCCACATGTGTTAGGTGACTCACATGGGCTGCTAAGAGCTGATCATTGGAGTGTATATACCAATAGTACATACATCTAAAAGCTGTGTATTGTACGAGTACGAATACGGGTGCATACGAGTAGAATTGTTGATGAAACTGAACGAGGATGTAATTGTAAGCATTTTTGTTAAGTAGAAGTATTTTGATAAGTGTATTGAAGTCTTTCAAAAGTGTATAAATACATATTAAAACACTACATGTATATACATTTTAACTGAGTCGTTAAGTCATCGTTAGTCGTTACATGTAAGTGTTGTTTTGAAACCTTTAGGTTAACGATCTTGTTAAATGTTGTTAACCCAATGTTTATAATATCAAATGAGATTTTAAATTATTATATTATCATGATATTATCATGTATGAATATCTCTTAATATGATATATATACATTAAATGTCTTTACAACGATAATCGTTACATATATGTCTCGTTTAAAAATCATTAAGTTAGTAGTCTTGTTTTTACATATGTAGTTCATTGTTAATATACTTAATGATATGTTTACTTATCATAGTATCATGTTAACTATATATATATCCATATATATGTCATCATATAGTTTTTACAAGTTTTAACGTTCGTGAATCACCGGTCAACTTGGGTGGTCAATTGTCTATATGAAACATATTTCAATTAATCAAGTCTTAAAAAGTTTGATTGCTTAACATGTTGGAAACATTTAATCATGTAAATATCAATCTCAATTAATATATATATAAACATGGAAAATTTCGGGTCACTAAGTACCTACCCGTTAAATAAATTTCGTCTCGAAATTTTAAGCAGTTGGAGGTGTTGACGTATCTTCTGGAAATAAATGCGGGTATTTCTTCTTCATCTGATCTTCACGCTCCCAGGTGAACTCGGGTCCTCTACGAGCATTCCATCGAACCTTAACAATTGGTATCTTGTTTTGCTTAAGTCTTTTAACCTCACGATCCATTATTTCGACGGGTTCTTCGATGAATTGGAGTTTTTCGTTGATTTGGATTTCATCTAACGGAATAGTGAGATCTTCTTTAGCAAAACATTTCTTCAAATTCGAGACGTGGAAAGTGTTATGTACAGCCGCGAGTTGTTGAGGTAACTCAAGTTGGTAAGCTACTGGTCCGACACGATCTATAATCTTGAATGGTCCAATGTACCTTGGATTTAGTTTCCCCCGTTTACTAAATCGAACAACGCCTTTCCAAGGTGAAACCTTTAGCATGACCATTTCTCCAATTTCAAACTCTATATCTTTTCTTTTACTGTCCGCGTAGCTCTTTTGTCGACTCTGGGCGGTTTTCAATCTTTGTTGAATTTGGATGATTTTCTCGGTAGTTTCTTGTATTATCTCCGGACCCGTAATCTGTCTATCCCCCACTTCACTCCAACAAATCGGAGACCTGCACTTTCTACCATAAAGTGCTTCAAACGGCGCCATCTCAATGCTTGAATGGTAGCTGTTGTTGTAGGAAAATTCTGCTAACGGTAGATGTCGATCCCAACTGTTTCCGAAATCAATAACACATGATCGTAGCATGTCTTCAAGCGTTTGTATCGTCCTTTCGCTCTGCCCATCAGTTTGTGGATGATAGGCAGTACTCATGTCTAGACGAGTTCCTAATGCTTGCTGTAAAATCGAGTTTGTTAGGATGCATTAGTGAGTCTGGACTTCGACCGTGTTTACTTGAAAAATGATTGCTTAACAAATTTTGTTGGAAACTATATATTTTTAACATGTGAATATTATGTGATATATTAATCTCTTAACGCGTTTAATATTATGTGATAAATGTCTACCTCTAGAACAAGTCCCATTGACTCACCTAATAATAATGAAGAGTCAAATGTAAATTGGAATGATTCGTGGACTGATTCACAAGTTCCCGAAGAGGAACCGGAAGAAGAGTCGGAACCGGAATAAGAATCGGAACCGGAAGAAGAATCGGAACCGGATGAAGAAATAGAACCGGTGGGGGAAATAATAAAACGGTTAAGTAAAAGAAAATTCTCAACCAACCGACCAAGGTTAATTATGGTCAATGGTGTTTCCGCTAAGGAAGCAAAATATTGGGAGGATTATCAATTCTCCGATTAATCGGATTCTGACGAGAATTCCGATGATGTTATAGAAATTACCCCAACTGAATTTAAAAAGGCAAAAGAAAATAATAAGGGAAAGGGCATAAAAATAGAGAAATCTAATTCCAACCCCGATGAACTTTATATGTATTGTCAACCCCCAAAGTCCTTAAGTTGTAACAATGACCCGGGAACCTCTAAACCACCAGGTTTTTCTAAACCAATGTGGACAACGACGGCTCGTATTAGGGGAACATCATATATCCCTAGAAACTTGGCAAAACGAACCAAAACCGAACAAGAAGAAACGAGCGAGTCGGAATAAGATAGTTGTATTCGTGTGGTGTAATATATGTAATATAGTGTGCTTATGCTTTATGATATATGTAAAAATTGCTTGTATTAATAAGTATTTTTTTATGAATCTAACTCTTGTCTATTTTACAGTATAAAAACACAAAATGGATAGACAACCCAATATTTTAAGAGACCTACCCGGAGACATCATTGATGAAATCTTGTCTAGAGTCGGTCAGAATTCTTCGGCACAACTATTTAAGGCGAGATCAGTTTGTAAGACATTCGAAGAACGTTCCAAGAATGCCTTGGTTTATAAAAGGCTTTCGTTCGAAAGATGGGGGATATCATGTCATAACCCGTCCTTAACCATAAGAACGTGTTAGATAACGTATGATTTCATTGCGAGGTATTGACCTCTATATGCGACATTTTTAAAAGAACAACTGCATATATTTTGCATTACAAACCATAATTCTTATTTTGATACAAGCTTTAGACAAAATAAAGATGATTATCGTTTAGCGATAATCTTAGACTTACAAACTTTACATGTGATGATAACAATACGATTACTAGCATATTTTACATTACAAATCCTCCGATATGCAGTTTTATTTTTGACACAAATATGCATACTCAAGATCTTGTTTAAATTCAACATGTTGCAGCGGAAGCTTTTAGTTATCACCTGAGAATAGACATGTTTAAAACGTCAACATAAAGTTGGTGAGATATAGGTTTAATGCCGGCAGCAATATATATATATAGACCACAAGATTTCATATATAAACATTTTAATAAAAATATTCTAAGTGGTTGAGCACTTGGTAACCATACTTAACATTTAATCACGTCGCATATTCCCTTTATTATGAAATCTTACTACACCGTACCAAGTGTAGTCACAAAACGAAGTACTGTGCAACCGTTGAATACTGGTCGTCCAGTCCGGTTGGGGTTGTCAGGCCCGATAGATCTATCAACAGGATTCGCGTTTACAATACCGCTGTAAATAACAGTTACCAAGCTACAGGGAAGTATGCCAGTGGTACAACTCAACGTAGAATATATTTTTCAGTTACTTGTGTCCATAACGTAAAACATAAAATACATGTATTCTCATCCCGAAATACTTAGAGTTTAAAAGTGGGACTATATACTCACTTTTGTCTTGAAGATATGTAATTTCGACTTGGTCTCCGATTGATATCACGAACCTATCCATATATAATTTATCAATATATTTTCATTTTAAACAAACGTCACATATATATACTTATAATACTTTTAATACTTTTAATAATTCCTTAGTCCGTAGTTAGCAGTCCGATGTTAGTAATTCAATTTTAATGGTTCATTTTTAGGTGTTTAATAAACCCCCAATGAAATAAATAAAACCCCCATCGTATATGTATTGGTCGAGATTAATCTTGACCCACGGTACCGGTGTTGTCAAATGACGTGTTGCGTACATAAAGTACCGGTGTTGTCAAATGATGTGTTGCGTACAATCATGGGATCTTATGATTAATCTTCTCGTATTGTTTACGGGTGATCCTGAACCATATAAAATTAAATTATGAGTACATATATATAAAATATCATGTTATTTTAAAAAGATGTGATTTATTTAATTTTCTCCAATTATTCTCGTAGCTAAACTAGTCTTAGATATCCGATCTCGTTTTGGTCATAGTTTCTTCGTTACAACTCCATTTTCGTTGATTCAACTTGCCACTTCCTTGGATCGAGTCCCTCTTTAAGACTATGAACTGTAAATACCTTAGTTTGTATTCTAAATCATAGGTCATAGGTCAAACTTTAGTGAAACTTATGAAGTTAATCATTTTCCATCATGTAAACAACCTTAAATGATTATTTTTCTAAAAATACTTATACTTTGAGTTAAATCATGAAATTTTTATGTGTTATCATATTCATAGTAAAAATCATTTTTCCAGAAAATAAACCTCCAATTCAAAGTTTAAGATGGTTTTTAATTATCCAACCCAAAACAGCCCCCGGTTGCACTCCGACGTCGTAAATTCAGTTTTTAAGGTGTTCTTTGAAAAACCAAGTTATACCTTGTTAAATTAGCATATATTTATGATATATTGCAGGTCTTGAAGTATTTTAAAAGTTAAGTGAGAAGGATCTATTTAGTTTGCAAACAAGTTTGAAAACATTCAAACTATGTTCTTGTTGTTAAAATTTTATACCACAAAATAAGATAGCTATATAAATATGAATCAAATAAGGTTATGAATAAGGTTACTACCTCAAGTTACTTGGACAAAGCTACTGGAAAAGATGAGAAAAATCTTGGAATCAAAAGAGTGGTGGAGTGGGATTGAAAGGTTAGAAGTAAACTTGTATTTTTGGAAGGATTATTGAAGTGTTCTTGTATGGTTTTTCTTATGATGATTAAGGGTTGTTTTTGAAGCTAAATGATGGGGAAAATGCTTGGAGATGATCAAGTATGAAGTTAAGAGTATTTTGAGAGAGAAATGGGAGTGTAAGTATGAGAAAATGGGGTGAAGAAATGGTGTTCATTCATAAAAACGTTTTTAGTTTATAAAGAAAGAAAAGATTCCTAATTTTGTTATTTTGTATAAAAATCTATGCTAGCTTCCAATTCTAATTACCTCTCCTTGAGGGCATGAACAAGGGCTGATTAGGTGTTGATTAGAATGTTGATTTGATGTGTATAAACCAATAGTAAATACTTATAGAAGCTGGGTATGATACGGGTACATATACCCTAGATGTACGTATAGAAATCTTGAGAAAACGGAACGAGGATTCAAAAATAGCTATCTTTTGTAAATATACTTATATTGTTTTATGTATGTAAGCCCTTTAAAAGTGATTAAATTCATATCTATACGATACATGTATAAGCATTATAAGTTTTAAGTATTTATGTCGAAGAACGTTACGTATAGTTATCGTTTTGAAAACTTAAGTTAGTAGTTTCAAAATATACTTATAACTCATTGTTATTAGTACACAATGAGATGTTAAAACATCCTTAGATCATGTTAAATATATATAAATACATATATATACACAAACGTATAATTATCGTATGTTATATAGTTCGTGATATCATCGGTCAATTTGGACGGTCAAACGTTGTGTAAAACTCTTTTCAAAAACATAAGTCTCAACAATTTCGATTGCTTATCATGTTGGTAAGGTTTAATTTATATAAATATTAATCTTATAAGTATAGAACGATCGAAAAAGTGCGGGTCATTACAGTACCTACCCGTTAAATAAATTTCGTCCCGAAATTTTAAAATTGTACCTATTTTGCGTCATCGGAAAACAAGTGTGGATATTTTTGTTTCATTTGATCCTCTCGTTCCCAAGTAAACTCGGGACCCCTTCGAGCATTCCAACGAACCTTAACGATCGGTATGTTGCTCTGCTTGAGCCGTTTAACTTCACGATCCATGATTTCGATTGGTTCTTCGATGAATTGTAGTTTCTCGTCGACATGGATTTCTTCAAGAGGAATGGTGAGGTCTTCCTTTGCAAGACACTTCTTAAGGTTCGAGACGTGAAATGTATTATGTACTCCGGCGAGTTGTTGCGGTAACTCGAGTCGATAAGCTACCGGTCCAATGCGTTCGATGATCTTGAACGGGCCTACATATCTTGGGTTCAGTTTACCTCTTTTACCGAAACGTATTACACCTTTCCAAGGTGACACCTTTAGCATAACCATGTCACCGATCTGAAACTCTAATGGTTTCCTTCGGACATCGGCGTAGCTCTTTTGGCGACTACGGGCTGTTTTCAATCTCTCCTTGATTTGTACTATCTTTTCAGTAGTTTCATGTATGATCTCGGGACCAGTTAATTGTCGATCTCCTACTTCATTCCAACAGATAGGAGATCTACACTTCCTTCCGTACAATGCTTCGAATGGTGCAGCTTTAATGCTCGCATGATAACTATTATTTTACGAGAATTCTGCTAATGGTAGATACTTATCCCATCCGTTTCCAAAATCGATCACACATGCCCTGAGCATGTCTTCAAGAGTCTGAATTGTTCTTTCACTCTGCCCGTCCGTTTGCGGATGATATGCGGTACTCATATCCAAACGAGTTCCTAGTGCCTCCTGTAGTGATTGCCAGAACTTTGAGGTAAATCTACTATCACGATCAGATATAATGGAAATAGGTATTCCATGCCTTGAAACTATTTCCTTTATATATAATCGTAATAATTTCTCCATTCTATCTGTTTCCTTTATAGGCAAGAAATGTGCAGATTTGGTAAGACGATCAACAATTACCCAAATGGTGTCGTATCCCCAGGCAGTCTTTGGTAACTTCGTGATGAAATCCATGGTAATACCGTCCCATTTCCATTCTGGAATTTCTGGTTGTTGAAGTAATCCTGACGGCTTCTGGTGTTCTGCTTTGACTTTGGAACAAGTTAAACATTCCCCAACATATGTTGCAACGTCTGTCTTCAAATTAGGCCACCAATAATGCGTCTTAAGATCTTGGTACATCTTTCCAACTCCAGGATGTATCGAATATCTTGTCTTATGTGCCTCGTTCAATATCAACTTCCTTAATCCACCCAACTTCGGTACCCAAATACGATTTGCAAAATATCGAATTCCATCTTCCCGCATAACGAGTTGCTTCTCATACTTCTTCATTATTTCATTTCCTATATTTTCTTTAGTAAGTGCTTCTCGTTGAACTTCTTTGATTTGTGAGTTGAGATTCATGCGAATTTTTATGTTCATCGCTCGTACTAGAATTGGTTCTCGTTCCTTTCTGCTTAGAGCGTCGGCCACCACGTTCGCTTTCCCGGGATGATAACGAATTTCACAATCATAGTCATTTATTAACTCAACCCACCTACGTTGCCTCATGTTCAGCTGTTTTTGATCGAAAATATGTTGAAGGCTTTTATGATCAGTAAACACAGTGCATTTAACCCCATATAAGTAGTGTCTCCATATCTTCAATGCAAACACTACTGCTCCCAGTTCTAAATCATGTGTCGTATAATTCCGCTCATGAATCTTCAATTGTCGGGATGCGTATGCTATAACTTTCTTCCGTTGCATAAGGACGCAACCAAAACCTTGTCGTGAAGCGTCACAATATATCTCAAAATCATCGTTCCCTTTAGGTAACGATAAAATAGGTGCTGTAGTCAACTTCTTCTTCAGTAATTGAAATGCACTCTCCTGCTCAGAAGTCCATTCGTACTTCTTCCCTTTTTGTGGTAACGCTGTTAATGGTTTAGCTATTCGGGAAAAATCTTGAATAAACCTTCTATAATAACCAGCTAAACCCAAAAATTGGCGTATCTGCGTTGGTGTCTTAGGAGTCTCCCATTTTTCAATGGCCTCAATTTTAGCTGGGTCAACCTGAATTCCTTTGCTACTAACAACATGACCAAGAAATTGCACTTCTTTTAACCAAAACGCACACTTAGAAAATTTGGCGTATAATTGTTCTTTTCTTAACAATTCTAATACCAATCTTAAATGTTGCTCATGCTCTTGCTCACTCTTGGAATAGATAAGAATATCGTCAATGAAAACGATAACAAACTTATCTAAATACGGACTACAAACTCGATTCATGAGATCCATGAATACAGCTGGCGCATTAGTCAACCCAAACGGCATGACCAAAAATTCATAATGACCGTAGCGTGTCCGAAAAGCAGTTTTCGGAATATCTTCTTCTTTGACGCGTAGTTGATGATAGCCCGACCTTAGGTCGATTTTTGAGTAAACACATGATCCTTGCAATTGATCAAATAAGTCATCAATTCTCGGTAGTGGATACCGATTCTTGATAGTTAACTTATTTAATTCACGATAATCTATACACATTCGGAAAGATCCATCTTTCTTCTTGACGAATAAAATCGGAGCTCCCCACGGTGAAGTGCTCGGTCGAATGAAACCACGGTCCAGTAATTCTTGTAACTGGCTTTGTAACTCTTTCATCTCAGATGGTGCAAGTCTATATGGAGCACGAGCCACTGGTGCAGCTCCTGGTACTAGATCTATTTGAAATTCTACAGATCTAAATGGAGGTAATCCCGGCAACTCTTCCGGAAATACTTCAGGAAAATCTCTTGCCACAGGCACGTCGTTGATGCTCTTCACTTTTTCCTTCGTTTCGACTTTATTAACATGTGCTAGGATAGCATAGCACCCTTTCTTCAAGCACTTTTGAGCTTTCAAACAACTAATGAGTTTTAGCTTTGAGTTACCCTTCTCTCCATAAATCATTAATGTCGTTCTATCCTTACGAGGAATGCGAATTGCCTTCATGGCGCACACAACTTCAGCTCCTATTTTGGACATCCAGTCCATGCCGACTATTACATCAAAACTTCCTAATTCTACGGGTATCAAATCAATCTTAAATGTTTCTCCGGCTAAATTTATTTTACAATCACGGCAAATTTTATCGGTTTAATTAGTTTACCATTAGCTAACTCAATCATGTACTTAGCATCTAGAGGTAATGATGAACAATTCAATTTAGCGTGAAAGTCTCTACACACGTAACTTCTATCGGCACCAGTATCAAATATAATAGATGCGGATAAGTTATTAATGGTAAACGTACCCGTAACAAGCTCCGGGTCTTCATACGCCTCTCTAGCATTAATAACAAATGCTCTTCCACGTGCAGATCCGTTATTCTTCTCTGGATTCGGGCACTGACTCTTATAATGACCCTGTTTCCCACACCCATAACAAGTAACAGTGGCCAAGGCAGTTCTATTTGCATTGGTGGCAGGAGTCTTGGTACCGTTTGTATTTGTAGCGGGAACCCTACAATCTTCAGCAAGATGACCTTTTTGATTACAATTGTTGCACACCACATTACAATAACCAGAGTGATGTTTGTGGCATCTGTTACATAAAGGATTTCGTCCTTTGTAACCTGAGTTTGAACCGCTACCCGCACCTTGCGTGGTTTCTTGTTTCTTGTTGGATTGTTGATGATTACCTTCCCACTTTCTTTTATTTCCCGATGTCTTGACATCGGTGTTCTTATCCAGAATAATCTGGTCCATCAACTCGTTCGCCATGGTGATAGCTTCATGAATAGTCTTGGGTTTGGATGCTGTAACATTTGCCTTGACCTTTTTAGGCAAACTGTCTTTGTACAGTTCAATCTTCCGTTCTTCGGTTGGTACCAATTCGGGACATAGCAAAGCTAATTCCATGAATCGCTGATTGTAGTTGGTGAGTTCAGTACCAACAACTTTCAGGCTTCGTAATTCAGCTTCCAACTTCCGAACCTCGTTCCTTGGACAATATTCGTTGATTAGCATTGTTTTGAATTCTTCCCAAGGAGTATCATAAGCTACATCTCCTCCTACGGCCTTCACATAGTTTTTCCACCACGTGAGTGCACTATCTTGTAGGGTGCACGATGCATACTTGGTCATGTCCTTCTCAATACAACCACTGATTTTAAACACAGACTCAATCTTTTCGATCCACCGGGTTAAACCAACCGGTCCTTCTGTTCCACTGAATGATGAGGGCTTGCAACCTTGAAAAGTTTTGTAAGTGCACCCCACACGAGGATTTGGGTTAACTGCAGCACCTCTTGCAGCCTCGACCCATAACATTCTGTCGTTCACTCGCTGATTGATGAGTTCCTGGATTTCTTGTTCCGTCATTCGGTTCAATCGCGCCATATTCTTCTATAAGAATGAAAAGAAAATAATTATTCACATGGAATATTATAGATGTAGTGTATATTTACAGTACATTATAGCTTATTAATAATATGAACCAGGTATTAATATAAAAGCCTTTTCTTCTTATTAGCGTTTTATAATTATATCTAGGGTAGTACCTACCCGTTAATGTCCATACTTAATAGCTTAGTACAGAATCAATTACTACCATCTAAATAATACTTAACCATGGAAAATTATTGCATTTCACACTTCACTATTTTACATATGCTTATCTTACATCAAACATTAAGCAAACCACACTAATAATATTATACAAAACATTATATGATCCCATGGTTTAATATGGCAGCGCATCGTTTGGTCTATTTTCTAGGACGTTTTGGTTCAAAGAATCGCTTAACGCTTATCCTGGCTGTCTGCCTATATTTTGGCTGTGGGACTGAAGAACTGGATGCCGGGATAGAACGAATAGGAATAGCGGGAATAGGGGTGGTAGTGTCTAGTGGAGTTGGTGCCACATCATCCTTACTAAACTCGGGATTTGAATTTTCTAATTCATTAGCCTTTCGTTTCTTTCCTAGTTCGAACTCGTCTTTTGTAATTTCCTGTATTTCTTCCTCGGGTTCACTTTCCTCCTCGGGTTCACTTTCCTCCTCGGGTTCACTTTCCTCCTCGGGTTCACTTTCCTCCTCGGGTTCACTTTCCGGGTTCTCTATAGTCGGTTCATCCGGAATTTGTGAGTCTTCCCCAAAGATATTATTTTCGTCATCGGATAGGTTAATGACTGGAACACCATCTGAAGATTCTGGTTCGGAGTCGCTGAATGTGATGACAAGTTTTGAGCCCGACATCTATCACACAACAACTAACCCATTAGTACTACATAATATTTACATATAAATTTTAACCAACAATGATAAGCAATAGTTTTTAAATCAGACCCGGTCAAAGTCCAGACTTACTAATGTATCCTAACGACTTATCAGTTAGACACACTAATGCAAACCTAGTTCGCTAAGACCACCGCTCTGATACCACATGTCATAACCCGTCCTTAACCATAAGAACGTGTTAGATAACGTATGATTTCATTGCGAGGTATTGACCTCTATATGCGACATTTTTAAAAGAACAACTACATATATTTTACATTACAAACCATAATTCTTATTTTGATACAAGCTTTAGACAAAATAAAGATGATTATCGTTTAGCGATAATCTTAGACTTACAAACTTTACATGTGATGATAACAATACGATTACTAGCATATTTTACATTACAAATCCTCCGATATGCAGTTTTATTTTTGACACAAATATGCATACTCAAGATCTTGTTTAAATTCAACATGTTGCAGCGGAAGCTTTTAGTTATCACCTGAGAATAGACATGTTTAAAACGTCAACATAAAGTTGGTGAGATATAGGTTTAATGCCGGCAGCAATATATATATATAGACCACAAGATTTCATATATAAACATTTTAATAAAAATATTCTAAGTGGTTGAGCACTTGGTAACCATACTTAACATTTAATCACGTCGCATATTCCCTTTATTATGAAATCTTACTACACCGTACCAAGTGTAGTCACAAAACGAAGTACTGTGCAACCGTTGAATACTGGTCGTCCAGTCCGGTTGGGGTTGTTAGGCCCGATAGATCTATCAACAGGATTCGCGTTTACAATACCGCTGTAAATAACAGTTACCAAGCTACATGGAAGTATGCCAGTGGTACAACTCAACGTAGAATATATTTTTCAGTTACTTGTGTCCATAACGTAAAACATAAAATACATGTATTCTCATCCCGAAATACTTAGAGTTTAAAAGTGGGACTATATACTCACTTTTGTCTTGAAGATATGTAATTTCGACTTGGTCTCCGATTGATATCACGAACCTATCCATATATAATTTATCAATATATTTTCATTTTAAACAAACGTCACATATATATACTTATAATACTTTTAATACTTTTAATAATTCCTTAGTCCGTAGTTAGCAGTCCGATGTTAGTAATTCAATTTTAATGGTTCATTTTTAGGTGTTTAATAAACCCCCAATGAAATAAATAAAACCCCCATCGTATATGTATTGGTCGAGATTAATCTTGACCCACGGTACCGGTGTTGTCATATGACGTGTTGCGTACATAAAGTACCGGTGTTGTCAAATGACGTGTTGCGTACAATCATGGGATCTTATGATTAATCTTCTCGTATTGTTTACGGGTGATCCTGAACCATATAAAATTAAATTATGAGTACATATATATATAATATCATGTTATTTTAAAAAGATGTGATTTATTTAATTTTCTCCAATTATTCTCGTAGCTAAACTAGTCTTAGATATCCGATCTCGTTTTGGTCATAGTTTCTTCGTTACAACTCCGTTTTCGTTGATTCAACTTGCCACTTCCTTGGATCGAGTCCCTCTTTAAGACTATGAACTGTAAATACCTTAGTTTGTATTCGAAATCATAGGTCATAGGTCAAACTTTAGTGAAACTTATGAAGTTAATCATTTTCCATCATGTAAACAACCTTAAATGATTATTTTTCTAAAAATACTTATACTTTGAGTTAAATCATGAAATTTTTATGTGTTATCATATTCATAGTAAAAATCATTTTTCCAGAAAATAAACCTCCAATTCAAAGTTTAAGATGGTTTTTAATTATCCAACCCAAAACAGCCCCCGGTTGCACTCCGACGTCGTAAATTCAGTTTTTAAGGTGTTCTTTGAAAAACCAAGTTATACCTTGTTAAATTAGCATATATTTATGATATATTGCAGGTCTTGAAGTATTTTAAAAGTTAAGTGAGAAGGATCTATTTAGTTTGCAAACAAGTTTGAAAACATTCAAACTATGTTCTTGTTGTTAAAATTTTATACCACAAAATAAGATAGCTATATAAATATGAATCAAATAAGGTTATGAATAAGGTTACTACCTCAAGTTACTTGGACAAAGCTACTGGAAAAGATGAGAAAAATCTTGGAATCAAAAGAGTGGTGGAGTGGGATTGAAAGGTTAGAAGTAAACTTGTATTTTTGGAAGGATTATTGAAGTGTTCTTGTATGGTTTTTCTTATGATGATTAAGGGTTGTTTTTGAAGCTAAATGATGGGGAAAATGCTTGGAGATGATCAAGTATGAAGTTAAGAGTATTTTGAGAGAGAAATGGGAGTGTGAGTATGAGAAAATGGGGTGAAGAAATGGTGTTCATTCATAAAAACGTTTTTAGTTTATAAAGAAAGAAAAGATTCCTAATTTTGTTATTTTGTATAAAAATCTATGCTAGCTTCCAATTCTAATTACCTCTCCTTGAGGGCATGAACAAGGGCTGATTAGGTGTTGATTAGAATGTTGATTTGATGTGTATAAACCAATAGTAAATACTTATAGAAGCTGGGTATGATACGGGTACATATACCCTAGATGTACGTATAGAAATCTTGAGAAAACGGAACGAGGATTCAAAAATAGCTATCTTTTGTAAATATACTTATATTGTTTTATGTATGTAAGCCCTTTAAAAGTGATTAAATTCATATCTATACGATACATGTATAAGCATTATAAGTTTTAAGTATTTATGTCGAAGAACGTTACGTATAGTTATCGTTTTGAAAACTTAAGTTAGTAGTTTCAAAATATACTTATAACTCATTGTTATTAGTACACAATGAGATGTTAAAACATCCTTAGATCATGTTAAATATATATAAATACATATATATACACAAACGTATAATTATCGTATGTTATATAGTTCGTGATATCATCGGTCAATTTGGACGGTCAAACGTTGTGTAAAACTCTTTTCAAAAATATAAGTCTCAACAATTTCGATTGCTTATCATGTTGGTAAGGTTTAATTTATATAAATATTAATCTTATAAGTATAGAACGATCGAAAAAGTGCGGGTCATTACATATCACATTGGGAAATCCATAAGTTACGATGTGTTTACTTTGACGCATATATTGCGGGGAACCCAAATGCTATTTTACGCAATGGGTTAAGAAATTATTTTGACTCAATATATCCGAATATTGGACTTCGTGATTTAGAAAAAGCAGCTAACATGCAACATAAAGAAGCATGTTATGCTTACGGATTAGTAATGTTCGCTTCTCACCAAAGTGAGAACAAGAACATCGGCCTACAACTATTAAACAAAACGTTCCCACAAGTGACGGAGTCGGTAATTCGGGTAAAAAATGAGGTTTTTAGATTGTTACGGGACTGTTGGACATTACGTAACCCTCGTCCCTTTGACGACGTTACAACACGCTGTCTTATCAACGGCCATAACGGTTATGTTCCACAAGACCAAGGATGGGAAGTAGTCCTAGTAAAACCAGAATGCATGACTTGTTTCTGGACGTATGAATTACGTGTCTTTATTGCCTTTGCTGAACGACTTGTGTACTAGCTAGAATTATCTTCACAACTATCTTGTATCAAAGTTATTGTGTGCTATATTTCATGCTTTATGTTAAATAAGCGGTATTGTAAGTTTGTAAAATATTGTATAAAAGTTTGAACGCGAAATATTATTATAATCAGTTTTTCATATAGAATTGTAGTAGTTGAATTGTATATTAGCTACTAAGTATGAACTTAACGGGTAGGTACTACCCGAATTTAAACTTATAAAACGCTAATATGAAGAAAAAGCTTTTATAAATGAGTTCATATTAGGCTACGAAATACTATTAACTACTCTTGATATTCTGTATGATTAACTTGTTCCATTTGACTATTTTGAAGGAAATGGCACCGACTACTCGACACACCGTGAATATGAATGAAGAGAAATTCGGTACTTTTCTAGCTTCAAACATAGCCGCAGTACAGGCTGCGCTACATACCAACAATAACCTTAGATCTAGCAGTACAGGAAATCGTGTAGGATGCACCTACAAAGAATTCACTGCCTGCAAACCTTTGGAATTTGATGGAACCGAAGGACCGGTCGGATTGAAACGGTGGACCGAGAAGGTCGAATCGGTGTTTGCCATAAGTAAGTGTACTGAAGAGGACAAAGTAAAGTACGCTACGCATACCTTCACAGGTTCTGCGTTAACATGGTGGAATACCTATCTAGAGCAAGTGGGACAAGACGATGCGTACGCACTACCGTGGTCAGCATTCAAGCACTTAATGAACGAGAAGTACCGTCCCAGAACCGAGGTCAATAAGCTCAAGACAGAACTTAGAGGGTTACGAACCCAAGGATTTGATATTACCACGTACGAAAGACGATTCACAGAATTGTGCCTATTGTGTCCGGGAGCATTCGAAGATGAGGAAGAGAAGATCGACGCTTTTGTGAAAGGATTACCGGAAAGAATCCAAGAAGATATAAGTTCACACGAGCCCGCCTCCATACAACAGGCATGTAGAATGGCTCACAAACTAGTGAACCAGATTGAAGAAAGAATTAAAGAACAGACGGCTGAAGAGGCCAATGGGAAGCAAGTCAAAAGAAAGTGGGAGGAAAACGGTGATAAGAATCACCAATACAACAACAACAGCAATTACAACAATAATCGCAACAATTATCTCAACAATCGCAACATCAATCGCAACTACAACAAACGGCCCAACAACAACAACAACAACAACAACAGCAACTACAACAATCATCCCAACAACAATAATAACCGCAACAACAACAACAATCAGAAGCAGCTATGCCAAAGGTGTGAAAAGTATCACTCGGGGTTCTGCACCAAATTTTGCAACAAGTGTAAAAGAAATGGTCATAGCGCGGCGAAGTGTGAGGTCTACGGACCAGGGGTTAATAGAACGAAAGGAACAAATGGTGTCGGAACGAGTAATGGCGGAGCAAGTAGTGTCGGAGCAAGTTATGCCAATGTAGTTTGTTATAAATGTGGAAAACTGGGCCACATTATTAGAAATTGCCCGAACCAGGAGAACACGAATGGACAAGGCCGCGGAAGAGTTTTCAATATTAATGCGGCAGAGGCACAAGAAGACCCGGAGCTTGTTACGGGTACGTTTCTTATTGACAATAAATCTGCTTACGTTTTTTTTTATTCGGGTGCGGATAGAAGCTATATGAGTAGAGATTTTTGTGCTAAATTAAGTTGTCCATTGACGCCTTTGGATAGTAAATTTTTACTCGAATTAGTAAATGGTAAATTAATTTCAGCAGATAATATATGTCAGAATCGAGAAATTAAACTGGTTAGCGAAACATTTAAGATTGATTTGATACCAGTAGAGTTAGGGAGTTTTGATGTGATAAGCGGTATGGACTGGTTGAAAGAAGTGAAAGCAGAGATCGTTTGTTACAAAAATGCAATTCGCATTATACGAGAAAAAGGAAAACCCTTAATGGTGTACGGAGAAAAGGGCAACACGAAGCTACATCTTATTAGTAATTTGAAGGCACAAAAACTAATAAGAAAAGGTTGCTATGCTGTTCTAGCACACGTCGAGAAAGTACAAACTGAAGAAAAGAGCATCAATGATGTTCCCATTGCAAAAGAATTTCCCGATGTATTTTTGAAAGAATTACCGGGATTACCCCCACATCGATCCGTTGAATTTCAAATAGATCTTGTACCAGGAGCTGCACCAATAGCTCGTGCTCCTTACAGACTCGCACCCAGCGAGATGAAAGAACTGCAAAGCCAATTACAAGAACTTTTAGAGCGTGGTTTCATTCGACCAAGCACATCACCGTGGGGAGCTCCTGTTTTGTTTGTCAAGAAGAAAGATGGTACATTCAGGTTGTGTATCGACTACCGAAAGTTGAACAAACTTACCATCAAGAACCGCTACCCACTACCGAGAATCGACGACTTATTTGATCAACTACAAGGCTCGTCTGTTTATTCAAAGATTGACTTACGTTCCGGGTATCATCAAATGCGGGTGAAAGAAGATGATATTCCAAAGACTGCTTTCAGAACACGTTACGATCATTACGAGTTTATGGTCATGCCATTTGGTTTAACTAATGCACCAGCTGTGTTCATGGACCTTATGAACCGAGTGTGTGGACCATACCTTGACAAGTTTGTCATTGTTTTCATTGATGACATACTTATTTACTCAAAGAATGACCAAGAACACAGTGAACATTTGAGAAAGGTGTTAGAAGTATTGAGGAAGGAAGAATTGTACGCTAAGTTTTCAAAGTGTGCATTTTGGTTGGAAGAAGTTCAATTCCTCGGTCACATAGTGAACAAAGAAGGTATTAAGGTGGATCCGGCAAAGATAGAAACTGTTGAAAAGTGGGAAACCCCGAAAACTCTGAAACACATACGCCAGTTTTTAGGACTAGCTGGTTACTACAGAAGGTTCATCCAAGATTTTTCCGGAATAGCAAAACCCTTGACTGCATTAACGCATAAAGGGAAGAAATTTGAATGGAATGATGAACAAGAGAAAGCGTTTCAGTTATTGAAGAAAAAGCTAACTACGGCATCTATATTGTCATTGCCTGAAGGGAATGATGATTTTGTGATTTATTGTGACGCATCAAAGCAAGGTCTCGGTTGTGTATTAATGCAACGAACGAAGGTGATTGCTTATGCGTCTAGACAATTGAAGATTCACGAACAAAATTATACGACGCATGATTTGGAATTAGGCGCGGTTGTTTTTGCATTAAAGACTTGGAGGCACTACTTATATGGGGTCAAAAGTATTATATATACCGACCACAAAAGTCTTCAACACATATTTAATCAGAAACAACTGAATATGAGGCAGCGTAGGTGGATTGAATTATTGAATGATTACGACTTTGAGATTCGTTACCACCCGGGGAAGGCAAATGTGGTAGCCGATGCCTTGAGCAGGAAGGACAGAGAACCCATTCGAGTAAAATCTATGAATATAATGATTCATAATAACCTTACTACTCAAATAAAGGAGGCGCAACAAGGAGTTTTAAAAGAGGGAAATTTAAAGGATGAAATACCCAAAGGATCGGAGAAGCGTCTTAATATTCGGGAAGACGGAACCCGGTTTAGGGCTGAAAGGATTTGGGTACCAAAATTTGGAGATATGAGAGAAATGGTACTTAGAGAAGCTCATAAAACTAGATACTCAATACATCCTGGAACGGGGAAGATGTACAAGGATCTCAAGAAACATTTTTGGTGGCCGGGTATGAAAGCCGATGTTGCTAAATACGTAGTAGAATGTTTGACGTGTTCTAAGGTCAAAGCTGAGCATCAGAAACCATCAGGTCTACTTCAACAACCCGAAATCCCGGAATGGAAATAGGAAAACATTACCATGGATTTCATCACTAAATTGCCAAGGACTACAAGTGGTTTTGATACTATTTGGGTAATAATTGATCATCTCACCAAATCAGCACATTTCCTGCCAATAAGAGAAGATGACAAGATGGAGAAGTTAGCACGACTGTATTTAAAGGAAGTCGTCTCCAGACATGGAATACCAATCTCTATTATCTCTGATAAGGATGGCAGATTTATTTCAAGATTCTGGCAGACATTACAGCAAGCATTAGGAACTCGTCTAGAAATGAGTACTGCCTATCATCCACAAACTGATGGGCAGAGCGAAAGGACGATACAAACGCTTGAAGACATGCTACGATCATGTGTTATTGATTTCGGAAACAGTTGGGATCGACAACTACCGTTAGCAGAATTTTCCTACAACAACAGCTACCATTCAAGCATTGAGATGGCGCCGTTTGAAGCACTTTATGGTAGAAAGTGCAGGTCTCCGATTTGTTGGAGTGAAGTGGGGGATAGACAGATTACGGGTCCGGAGATAATACAAGAAACTACCGAGAAAATCATCCAAATTCAACAAAGATTGAAAACCGCCCAGAGTCGACAAAAGAGCTACGCGGACAGTAAAAGACAAGATATAGAGTTTGAAATTGGAGAAATGGTCATGCTAAAGGTTTCACCTTGGAAAGGCGTTGTTCGATTTGGTAAACGGGGGAAACTAAATCCAAGGTACATTGGACCATTCAAGATTATAGATCGTGTCGGACCAGTAGCTTACCAACTTGAGTTACCTCAACAACTCGAGGCTGTACATAACACTTTCCACGTCTCGAATTTGAAGAAATGTTTTGCTAAAGAAGATCTCACTATTCCGTTAGATGAAATCCAAATCAACGAAAAACTCCAATTCATCGAAGAACCCGTCGAAATAATGGATCGTGAGGTTAAAAGACTTAAGCAAAACAAGATACCAATTGTTAAGGTTCAATGGAATGCTTGTAGAGGACTCGAGTTCACCTGGGAGCGTGAAGATCAGATGAAGAAGAAATACCCGCATTTATTTCCAGAAGATACGTCAACACCTCCAACTGCTTAAAGTTTCGAGACGAAATTTATTTAACGGGTAGGTACTGTAGTGACCCGAACTTTTCCATGTTTATATATATTAATTGAGATTGATATTTACATGATTAAATGTTTCCAACATGTTAAGCAATCAAACTTGTTAAGACTTGATTAATTGAAATATGTTTCATATAGACAATTGACCACCCAAGTTGACCGGTGATTCACGAACGTTAAAACTTGTAAAAACTATATGATGACATATATATGGATATATATATAGTTAACATGATACTATGATAAGTAAACATATCATTAAGTATATTAACAATGAACTACATATGTAAAAACAAGACTACTAACTTAATGATTTTTAAACGAGACATATATGTAACGATTATCGTTGTAAAGACATTTAATGTATATATATCATATTAAGAGATATTCATACATGATAATATCATGATAATATAATAATTTAAAATCTCATTTGATATTATAAACATTGGGTTAACAACATTTAACAAGATCGTTAACCTAAAGGTTTCAAAACAACACTTCCATGTAACGACTAACGATGACTTAACGACTCAGTTAAAATGTATATACATGTAGTGTTTTAAAATGTATTTATACACTTTTGAAAGACTTAAATACACTTATCAAAATACTTCTACTTAACAAAAATGCTTACAATTACATCCTCGTTCAGTTTCATCAACAATTCTACTCGTATGCACCCGTATTCGTACTCGTACAATACACAGCTTTTAGATGTATGTACTATTGGTATGTACACTCTAATGATCAGCTCTTAGCAGCCCATGTGAGTCACCTAACACATGTGGGAACCATCATTTGGCAACTAGCATGAAATATCTCATAAAATTACAAAAATATGAGTAGTCATTCATGACTTATTTACATGAAAACAAAATTACATATCCTTTATATCTAATCAATACACCAACGACCAAAAACACCTACAAACACTTTCATTCTTCAATTTTCTTCATCTAATTGATCTCTCTCAAGTTCTATCTTCAAGTTCTAAGTGTTCTTCATAAATTCCAAAAGTTCTAGTTTCATAAAATCAAGAATACTTTCAAGTTTGCTAGCTCACTTCCAATCTTGTAAGGTGATCATCCAACCTCAAGAAATCTTTGTTTCTTACAGTAGGTTATCATTCTAATACAAGGTAATAATCATATTCAAACTTTGGTTCAATTTCTATAACTATAACAATCTTATTTCAAGTGATGATCTTACTTGAACTTGTTTTCGTGTCATGATTCTGCTTCAAGAACTTCGAGCCATCCAAGGATCCATTGAAGCTAGATCCACTTTTCTCTTTTCCAGTAGGTTTATCCAAGGAACTTAAGGTAGTAATGATGTTCATAACATCATTCGATTCATACATATAAAGCTATCTTATTCGAAGGTTTAAACTTGTAATCACTAGAACATAGTTTAGTTAATTCTAAACTTGTTCGCAAATAAAAGTTAATCCTTCTAACTTGACTTTTAAAATCAAATAAACACATGTTATATATCTATATGATATGCTAACTTAATAATTTAAAACCTGGAAACACGAAAAACACCGTAAAACTGGATTTACGCCGTCGTAGTAACACCGCGGGCTGTTTTGGGTTAGTTAATTAAAAACTATGATAAACTTTGATTTAAAAGTTGTTATTCTGGGAAAATGATTTTTATTATGAACATGAAACTATATCCAAAAATTATGGTTAAACTCAAAGTGGAAGTATGTTTTCTAAAATGGTCATCTAGACGTCGTTCTTTCGACTGAAATGACTACCTTTACAAAAACGACTTGTAACTTATTTTTCTGACAATAAACCTATACTTTTTCTGTTTAGATTCATAAAATAGAGTTCAATATGAAACCATAGCAATTTGATTCACTCAAAACGGATTTAAAATGAAGAAGTTATGGGTAAAACAAGATTGGATAATTTTTCTCATTTTAGCTACGTGAAAATTGGTAACAAATCTATTCCAACCATAACTTAATCAACTTGTATTGTATATTATTTAATCTTGAGATACCATAGACACATATACAATGTTTCGACCTATCATGTCGACACATCTATATATATTTCGGAACAACCATAGACACTCTATATGTGAATGTTGGAGTTAGCTATACAGGGTTGAGGTTGATTCCAAAATATATATAGTTTGAGTTGTGATCAATACTGAGATACGTAAATTGCTATGGTTTCATATTGAACTCTATTTTATGAATCTAAATAGAAAAAGTATAGGTTTATTGTCGAAAAAATAAGTTACAAGTCATTTTTGTAAAGGTAGTCATTTCAGTCGAAAGAACGACGTCTAGATGACCATTTTAGAAAACATACTTCCACTTTGAGTTTAACCATAATTTTTGGATATAGTTTCATGTTCATAATAAAAATCATTTTCCCAGAATAACAATTTTTAAATCAAAGTTTATCATAGTTTTTAATTAACTAACCCAAAACAGCCCGCGGTGTTACTACGACGGCGTAAATCCAGTTTTACGGTGTTTTTCGTGTTTCCAGGTTTTAAATCATTAAGTTAGCATATCATATAGATATAGAACATGTGTTTAGTTGATTTTAAAATTCAAGTTAGAAGGATTAACTTTTATTTGCGAACAAGTTTAGAATTAACTAAAATATGTTCTAGTGATTACAAGTTTAAACCTTCGAATAAGATAGCTTTATATGTATGAATTGAATGATGTTATGAACATCATTACTACCTTAAGTTCCTTGGATAAACCTACTGGAAAAGAGAAAAGTGGATCTAGCTTCAATGGATCCTTGGATGGCTCGAAGTTCTTGAAGCAGAATCATGACACGAAAACAAGTTCAAGTAAGATCATCACTTGAAATAAGATTGTTATAGTTATAGAAATTGAACCAAAGTTTGAATATGATTATTACCTTGTATTAGAATGATAACCTACTGTAAGAAACAAAGATTTCTTGAGGTTGGATGATCACCTTACAAGATTGGAAGTGAGCTAGCAAACTTGAAAGTATTCTTGATTTTATGAAACTAGAACTTTTGGAATTTATGAAGAACACTTAGAACTTGAAGATAGAACTTGAGAGAGATCAATTAGATGAAGAAAATTGAAGAATGAAAGTGTTTGTAGATGTTTTTGGTCATTGGTGTATGGATTAGATATAAAGGATATGTAATTTTGTTTTCATGTAAATAAGTCATGAATGATTACTCATATTTTTGTAATTTTATGAGATATTTCATGCTAGTTGCCAAATGATGGTTCCCACATGTGTTAGGTGACTCACATGGGCTGCTAAGAGCTGATCATTGGAGTGTATATACCAATAGTACATACATCTAAAAGCTGTGTATTGTACGAGTACGAATACGGGTGCATACGAGTAGAATTGTTGATGAAACTGAACGAGGATGTAATTGTAAGCATTTTTGTTAAGTAGAAGTATTTTGATAAGTGTATTGAAGTCTTTCAAAAGTGTATAAATACATATTAAAACACTACATGTATATACATTTTAACTGAGTCGTTAAGTCATCGTTAGTCGTTACATGTAAGTGTTGTTTTGAAACCTTTAGGTTAACGATCTTGTTAAATGTTGTTAACCCAATGTTTATAATATCAAATGAGATTTTAAATTATTATATTATCATGATATTATCATTTATGAATATCTCTTAATATGATATATATACATTAAATGTCTTTACAACGATAATCGTTACATATATGTCTCGTTTAAAAATCATTAAGTTAGTAGTCTTGTTTTTACATATGTAGTTCATTGTTAATATACTTAATGATATGTTTACTTATCATAGTATCATGTTAACTATATATATATCCATATATATGTCATCATATAGTTTTTACAAGTTTTAACGTTCGTGAATCACCGGTCAACTTGGGTGGTCAATTGTCTATATGAAACATATTTCAATTAATCAAGTCTTAACAAGTTTGATTGCTTAACATGTTGGAAACATTTAATCATGTAAATATCAATCTCAATTAATATATATAAACATGGAAAAGTTCGGGTCACTACAGTACCTACCCGTTAAATAAATTTCGTCTCGAAATTTTAAGCAGTTGGAGGTGTTGACGTATCTTCTGGAAATAAATGCGGGTATTTCTTCTTCATCTGATCTTCACGCTCCCAGGTGAACTCGGGTCCTCTACGAGCATTCCATCGAACCTTAACAATTGGTATCTTGTTTTGCTTAAGTCTTTTAACCTCACGATCCATTATTTCGACGGGTTCTTCGATGAATTGGAGTTTTTTGTTGATTTGGATTTCATCTAACGGAATAGTGAGATCTTCTTTAGCAAAACATTTCTTCAAATTCGAGACGTGGAAAGTGTTATGTACAGCTGCGAGTTGTTGAGGTAACTCAAGTTGGTAAGCTACTGGTCCGACACGATCTATAATCTTGAATGGTCCAATGTACCTTGGATTTAGTTTCCCCCATTTACCAAATCGAACAACGCCTTTCCAAGGTGAAACCTTTAGCATGACCATTTCTCCAATTTCAAACTCTATATCTTTTCTTTTACTGTCCGCGTAGCTCTTTTGTCGACTCTGGGCGGTTTTCAATCTTTGTTGAATTTGGATGATTTTCTCGGTAGTTTCTTGTATTATCTCCGGACCCGTAATCTGTCTATCCCCCACTTCACTCCAACAAATCGGAGACCTGCACTTTCTACCATAAAGTGCTTCAAACAGTGCCATCTCAATGCTTGAATGGTAGCTGTTGTTGTAGGAAAATTCTGCTAACGGTAGATGTCGATCCCAACTGTTTCCGAAATCAATAACACATGATCGTAGCATGTCTTCAAGCGTTTGTATCGTCCTTTCGCTCTGCCCATCAGTTTGTGGATGATAGGCAGTACTCATGTCTAGACGAGTTCCTAATGCTTGCTGTAATGTCTGCCAGAATCTTGAAATAAATCTGCCATCCCTATCAGAGATAATAGAGATTGGTATTCCATGTCTGGAGACGACTTCCTTTAAATACAGTCGTGCTAACTTCTCCATCTTGTCATCTTCTCTTATTGGCAGGAAATGTGCTGATTTGGTGAGACGATCAATTATTACCCAAAGAGTATCAAAACCACTTGCAGTCCTTGGAAATTTAGTGATGAAATCCATGGTAATGTTTTCCCATTTCCATTCCGGGATTTCGGGTTGTTGAAGTAGACCTGATGGTTTCTGATGCTCAGCTTTGACCTTAGAACACGTCAAACATTCTCCTACGTATTTAGCAACATCGGCTTTCATACCCGGCCACCAAAAATGTTTCTTGAGATCCTTGTACATCTTTCCCGTTCCAGGATGTATTGAGTATCTGGTTTTATGAGCTTCTCTAAGTACCATTTCTCTCATATCTCCAAATTTTGGTACCCAAATCCTTTCAGCCCTATACCGGGTTCCGTCTTCCCGAATATTAAGATGCTTCTCCGATCCTTTGGGTATTTCATCCTTTAAATTTCCCTCTTTTAAAACTCCTTGTTGCGCCTCCTTTATTTGAGTAGTAAGGTTATTATGAATCATTATATTCATAGATTTTACTCGAATGGGTTCTCTGTCCTTCCTGCTCAAGGCATAGGCTACCACATTTGCCTTCCCCGGGTGGTAACGAATCTCAAAGTCGTAATCATTCAATAATTCAATCCACCTACGCTGCCTCATATTCAGTTGTTTCTGATTAAATATGTGTTGAAGACTTTTGTGGTCGGTATATATAATACTTTTGACCCCATATAAGTAGTGCCTCCAAGTCTTTAATGCAAAGACAACCGCGCCTAATTCCAAATCATGCGTCGTATAATTTTGTTCGTGAATCTTCAATTGTCTAGACGCATAAGCAATCACCTTCGTTCGTTGCATTAATACACAACCGAGACCTTGCTTTGATGCGTCACAATAAATCACAAAATCATCATTCCCTTCAGGCAATGACAATATAGGTGCCGTAGTTAGCTCTTTCTTCAATAACTGAAACGCTTTCTCTTGTTCATCATTCCATTCAAATTTCTTCCCTTTATGCGTTAATGCAGTCAAGGGTTTTGCTATTCTGGAAAAGTCTTGGATGAACCTTCTGTAGTAACCAGCTAGTCCTAAAAACTGGCGTATGTGTTTCGGAGTTTTCGGGGTTTCCCACTTTTCAACAGTTTCTATCTTTGCCGGATCCACCTTAATACCTTCTTTGTTCACTATGTGACCGAGGAATTGAACTTCTTCCAACCAAAATGCACACTTTGAAAACTTAGCGTACAATTCTTCCTTCCTCAATACTTCTAACACCTTTCTCAAATGTTCACCGTGTTCTTGATCATTCTTTGAGTAAATAAGTATGTCATCAATGAAAACAATGACAAACTTGTCAAGGTATGGTCCACACACTCGGTTCATAAGGTCCATGAACACAGCTGGTGCATTAGTTAAACCAAACGACATGACCATAAACTTGTAATGACCGTAACGTGTTCTGAAAGCAGTCTTTGGAATATCATCTTCTTTCACCCGCATTTGATGATACCCGGAACGTAAGTCAATCTTTGAATAAACAGACATACATGAGTGATCATGGGATTATAAGGTAATACCCACGCTTAAATGACACAACGCGTTTTGGGATCACAGGCTGAGTAAAAGTGCGAGTACGTTATGGTTAAGCGTGCTCGGGCGAGAGCACTACCAGGATGGGTGACCTCCTGGGAAAGTGCTTATCGTGTGTCGTTCTTATTGATTAAAAACGTTCCATATTAATTGATTTCGTTGCGAGGTTTTGACCTCTATATGAGACGTTTTTCAAAGACTGCATTCATTTTAAAACAAACCATAACCTTTATTTCATCAATAAAGGTTTAAAAAGCTTTACGTAGATTATCAAATAATGATAATCTAAAATATCTTGTTTACACACGGCCATTACATAATGGTTTACAATACAAATATGTTACAACAAAATAAGTTTCTTGAATGCAGTTTTTACACAATATCATACAAGAATGGACTCTAAATCTCGTCCTTATTTAAGTATGCGACAGCGGAAGCTCTTAATAATCACCTGAGAATAAACATGCTTAAAACGTCAACAAAAATGTTGGTGAGTTATAGGTTTAACCTATATATATCAAATCATAATAATAGACCACAAGATTTCATATTTCAATACACACCCCATACATAGAGATAAAAATCATTCATATGGTGAACACCTAGTAACCGACATTAACAAGATGCATATATAAAAATATCCCCATCATTCCGGGACACCCTTCGGATATGATATAAATTTCGAAGTACTAAAGCATCCGGTACTTTGGATGGGGTTTGTTAGGCCCAATAGATCTATCTTTAGGATTCGCGTCAATTAGGGTGTATGTTCCCTAATTCTTAGATTACCAGACTTAATAAAAAGGGGCATATTCGATTTCGATAATTCAACCATAGAATGTAGTTTCACGTACTTGTGTCTATTTTGTAAATCATTTATAAAACCTGCATGTATTCTCATCCCAAAAATATTAGATTTTAAAAGTGGGACTATAACTCACTTTCACAGATTTTTACTTCGTCGGGAAGTAAGACTTGGCTACTGGTTGATTCACGAACCTAAAACAATATATACATATATATCAAAGTATGTTCAAAATATATTTACAACACTTTTAATATATTTTGATGTTTTAAGTTTATTAAGTCAGCTGTCCTCGTTAGTAACCTACAACTAGTTGTCCACAATTAGATGTACAGAAATAAATCGATAAATATTATCTTGAATCAATCCACGACCCAGTGTATACGTATCTCAGTATTGATCACAACTCAAACTATATATATTTTGGAATCAACCTCAACCCTGTATAGCTAACTCCAACATTCACATATAGAGTGTCTATGGTTGTTCCGAAATATATATAGATGTGTCGACATGATAGGTCGAAACATTGTATACGTGTCTATGGTATCTCAAGATTACATAATATACAATACAAGTTGATTAAGTTATGGTTGGAATAGATTTGTTACCAATTTTCACGTAGCTAAAATGAGAAAAATTATCCAATCTTGTTTTACCCATAACTTCTTCATTTTAAATCCGTTTTGAGTGAATCAAATTGCTATGGTTTCAAATTGAACTCTATTTTATGAATCTAAACAGAAAAAGTATAGGTTTATTGTCGGAAAAATAAGTTACAAGTCGTTTTTGTAAAGGTAGTCATTTCAGTCGAAAGAACGACGTCTAGATTACCATTTTAGAAAACATACTTCCACTTTGAGTTTAACCATAATTTTTGGATATAGTTTCATGTTCATAATAAAAATCATTTTCCCAGAATAACAACTTTTAAATCAAAGTTTATCATAGTTTTTAATTAACTAACCCAAAACAGCCCGCGGTGTTACTACGACGGCGTAAATCCAGTTTTACGGTGTTTTTCGTGTTTCCAGGTTTTAAATCATTAAGTTAGCATATCATATAGATATAGAACATGTGTTTAGTTGATTTTAAAAGTCAAGTTAGAAGGATTAACTTTTATTTGCGAACAAGTTTAGAATTAACTAAACTATGTTCTAGTGATTACAAGTTTAAACCTTCGAATAAGATAGCTTTATATGTATGAATCGAATGATGTTATGAACATCATTACTACCTTAAGTTCCTTGGATAAACCTACTGGAAAAGAGAAAAGTGGATCTAGCTTCAATGGATCCTTGGATGGCTCGAAGTTCTTGAAGCAGAATCATGACACGAAAACAAGTTCAAGTAAGATCATCACTTGAAATAAGATTGTTATAGTTATAGAAATTGAACCAAAGTTTGAATATGATTATTACCTTGTATTAGAATGATAACCTACTGTAAGAAACAAAGATTTCTTGAGGTTGGATGATCACCTTACAAGATTGGAAGTGAGCTAGCAAACTTGAAAGTATTCTTGATTTTATGAAACTAGAACTTTTGGAATTTATGAAGAACACTTAGAACTTGAAGATAGAACTTGAGAGAGATCAATTAGATGAAGAAAATTGAAGAATGAAAGTGTTTTTAGGTGTTTTTGGTCGTTGGTGTATGGATTAGATATAAAGGATATGTAATTTTGTTTTCATTTAAATAAGTCATGAATGACTACTCATATTTTTGTAATTTTATGAGATATTTCATGCTAGTTGCCAAATGATAGTTCCCACATGTTTTAGGTGACTCACATGGGCTGCTAAGAGCTGATCATTGGAGTGTATATACCAATAGTACATACATCTAAAAGCTGTGTATTGTACGAGTACGAATACGGGTGCATACGAGTAGAATTGTTGATGAAACTGAACGAGGATGTAATTGTAAGCATTTTTGTTAAGTAGAAGTATTTTGATAAGTGTATTGAAGTCTTTCAAAAGTGTATAAATACATATTAAAACACTACATGTATATACATTTTAACTGAGTCGTTAAGTCATCGTTAGTCGTTACATGTAAGTGTTGTTTTGAAACCTTTAGGTTAACGATCTTGTTAAATGTTGTTAACCCAATGTTTATAATATCAAATGAGATTTTAAATTATTATATTATCATGATATTATCATGTATGAATATCTCTTAATATGATATATATACATTAAATGTCTTTACAACGATAATCGTTACATATATGTCACGTTTAAAAATCATTAAGTTAGTAGTCTTGTTTTTACATATGTAGTTCATTGTTAATATACTTAATGATATGTTTACTTATCATAGTATCATGTTAACTATATATATATCCATATATATGTCATCATATAGTTTTTACAAGTTTTAACGTTCGTGAATCACCGGTCAACTTGGGTGGTCAATTGTCTATATGAAACATATTTCAATTAATCAAGTCTTAACAAGTTTGATTGCTTAACATGTTGGAAACATTTAATCATGTAAATATCAATCTCAATTAATATATATAAACATGGAAAAGTTCGGGTCACTACAGTACCTACCCGTTAAATAAATTTCGTCTCGAAATTTTAAGCAGTTGGAGGTGTTGACGTATCTTCTGGAAATAAATGCGGGTATTTCTTCTTCATCTGATCTTCACGCTCCCAGGTGAACTCGGGTCCTCTACGAGCATTCCATCGAACCTTAACAATTGGTATCTTGTTTTGCTTAAGTCTTTTAACCTCACGATCCATTATTTCGACGGGTTCTTCGATGAATTGGAGTTTTTCGTTGATTTGGATTTCATCTAACGGAATAGTGAGATCTTCTTTAGCAAAACATTTCTTCAAATTCGAGACGTGGAAAGTGTTATGTACAGCCGCGAGTTGTTGAGGTAACTCAAGTTGGTAAGCTACTGGTCCGACACGATCTATAATCTTGAATGGTCCAATGTACCTTGGATTTAGTTTCCCCCGTTTACCAAATCGAACAACGCCTTTCCAAGGTGAAACCTTTAGCATGACCATTTCTCCAATTTCAAACTCTATATCTTTTCTTTTACTGTCCGCGTAGCTCTTTTGTCGACTCTGGGCGGTTTTCAATCTTTGTTGAATTTGGATGATTTTCTCGGTAGTTTCTTGTATTATCTCCGGACCCGTAATCTGTCTATCCCCCACTTCACTCCAATAAATCGAAGACCTGCACTTTCTACCATAAAGTGCTTCAAACGGCGCCATCTCAATGCTTGAATGGTAGCTGTTGTTGTAGGAAAATTCTGCTAACGGTAGATGTCGATCCCAACTGTTTTCGAAATCAATAACACATGATCGTAGCATGTCTTCAAGTGTTTGTATCATCCTTTTGCTCTGCCCATCAGTTTGTGGATGATAGGCAGTACTCATGTCTAGACGAGTTCCTAATGCTTGCTGTAATGTCTGCCAGAATCTTGAAATAAATCTGCCATCCCTATCAGAGATAATAGAGATTGGTATTCCATGTCTGGAGACGACTTCCTTTAAATACAGTGGTGCTAACTTCTCCATCTTGTCATCTTCTCTTATTGGCAGGAAATGTGCTGATTTGGTGAGACGATCAATTATTACCCAAATAGTATCAAAACCACTTGCAGTCCTTGGCAATTTAGTGATGAAATCCATGGTAATGTTTTCCCATTTCCATTCCGGGATTTCGGGTTGTTGAAGTAGACCTGATGGTTTCTGATGCTCAGCTTTGACCTTAGAACACGTCAAACATTCTCCTACGTATTTAGCAACATCGGCTTTCATACCCGGCCACCAAAAATGTTTCTTGAGATCCTTGTACATCTTCCCCGTTCCAGGATGTATTGAGTATCTGGTTTTATGAGCTTCTCTAAGTACCATTTCTCTCATATCTCCAAATTTTGGTACCCAAATCCTTTCAGCCCTAAACCGGGTTCCGTCTTCCCGAATATTAAGATGCTTCTCCGATCCTTTGGGTATTTCATCCTTTAAATTTCCCTCTTTTAAAACTCCTTGTTGCGCCTCCTTTATTTGAGTAGTAAGGTTATTATGAATCATTATATTCATAGATTTTACTCGAATGGGTTCTCTGTCCTTCCTGCTCAAGGCATCGGCTACCACATTTGCCTTCCCCGGGTGGTAACGAATCTCAAAGTCGTAATCATTCAATAATTCAATCCACCTACGCTGCCTCATATTCAGTTGTTTCTGATTAAATATGTGTTGAAGACTTTTGTGGTCGGTATATATAATACTTTTGACCCCATATAAGTAGTGCCTCCAAGTCTTTAATGCAAAAACAACCGCGCCTAATTCCAAATCATGCGTCGTATAATTTTGTTCGTGAATCTTCAATTGTCTAGACGCATAAGCAATCACCTTCGTTCGTTGCATTAATACACAACCGAGACCTTGCTTTGATGCGTCACAATAAATCACAAATTCATCATTCCCTTCAGGCAATGACAATATAGATGCCGTAGTTAGCTTTTTCTTCAATAACTGAAACGCTTTCTCTTGTTCATCATTCCATTCAAATTTCTTCCCTTTATGCGTTAATGCAGTCAAGGGTTTTGCTATTCCGGAAAAATCTTGGATGAACCTTCTGTAGTAACCAGCTAGTCCTAAAAACTGGCGTATGTGTTTCGGAGTTTTCGGGGTTTCCCACTTTTCAACAGTTTCTATCTTTGCCGGATCCACCTTAATACCTTCTTTGTTCACTATGTGACCGAGGAATTGAACTTCTTCCAACCAAAATGCACACTTTGAAAACTTAGCATACAATTCTTCCTTCCTCAATACTTCTAACACCTTTCTCAAATGTTCACCGTGTTCTTGGTCATTCTTTGAGTAAGTAAGTATGTCATCAATGAAAACAATGACAAACTTGTCAAGGTATGGTCCACACACTCGGTTCATAAGGTCCATGAACACAGCTGGTGCATTAGTTAAACCAAATGGCATGACCATAAACTCGTAATGACCGTAACGTGTTCTGAAAGTAGTCTTTGGAATATCATCTTCTTTCACCCGCATTTGATGATACCCGGAACGTAAGTCAATCTTTGAATAAACAGACGAGCCTTGTAGTTGATCAAATAAGTCGTCGATTCTCGGTAGTGGGTAGCGGTTCTTGATGGTAAGTTTGTTCAACTTTCGGTAGTCGATACACAACCTGAATGTACCATCTTTCTTCTTGACAAACAAAACAGGAGCTCCCCACGGTGATGTGCTTGGTCGAATGAAACCACGCTCTAAAAGTTCTTGTAATTGGCTTTGCAGTTCTTTCATCTCGCCGGGTGCGAGTCTGTAAGGAGCACGAGCTATTGGTGCAGCTCCTGGTACAAGATCTATTTGAAATTCAACGGATCGATATGGGGGTAATCCCGGTAATTCTTTCAGAAATACATCGGGAAATTCTTTTGCAATGGGAACATCATTGATGCTCTTTTCTTCAGTTTGTACTTTCTCGACGTGTGCTAGAACAGCATAGCAACCTTTTCTTATTAGTTTTTGTGCCTTCAAATTACTAATAAGATGTAGCTTCGTGTTGCCCTTTTCTCCGTACACCATTAAGGGTTTTCCTTTTTCTCGTATAATGCGAATTGCATTTTTGTAACAAACGATCTCTGCTTTCACTTCTTTCAACCAGTCCATACCGATTATCACATCAAAACTCCCTAACTCTACTGGTATCAAATCAATCTTAAATGTTTCGCTAACCAGTTTAATTTCTCGATTCCGACATATATTATCTGCTGAAATTAATTTACCATTTGCTAATTCGAGTAAAAATTTACTATCCAAAGGCGTCAATGGACAACTTAATTTAGCACAAAAATCTCTACTCATATAGCTTCTATCCGCACCCGAATCAAATAAAACGTAAGCAGATTTATTGTCAATAAGAAACGTACCCGTAACAAGCTCCGGGTCTTCTTATGCCTCTGCCGCATTAATATTGAAAACTCTTCCGCGGCCTTGTCCATTCGTGTTCTCCTGGTTCGGGCAATTTCTAATAATGTGGCCCGGTTTTCCACATTTATAACAAACTACATTGGCATAACTTGCTCCGACACTACTTGCTCCGCCATTACTCATTCCGACACCATTTGTTCCTTTCGTTCTATTAACCCCTGGTCCGTAGACCTCACACTTCGCCGCGCTATGACCATTTCTTTTACACTTGTTGCAAAATTTGGTGCAGAACCCCGAGTGATACTTTTCACACCTTTGGCATAGCTGCTTCTGATTGTTGTTGTTGTTGTTGCGGTTATTATTGTTGTTGGGATGATTGTTGTAGTTGTAGTTGTTGTTGTTGTTGTTGTTGTTGTTGTTGTTGGGCCGTTTGTTGTAGTTTTGATGTTGCGATTGTTGAGATAATTGTTGCGATTATTGTTGTAATTGCTGTTGTTGTTGTATTGGTGATTCTTATCACCGTTTTCCTCCCACTTTCTTTTGACTTGCTTCCCATTGGCCTCTTCAGCCGTCTGTTCTTTAATTCTTTCTTCAATCTGGTTCACTAGTTTGTGAGCCATTCTACATGCCTGTTGTATGGAGGCGGGCTCGTGTGAACTTATATCTTCTTGGATTCTTTCCGGTAATCCTTTCACAAAAGCGTCGATCTTCTCTTCCTCATCTTCGAATGCTCCCGGACACAATAGGCACAATTCTGTGAATCGTCTTTCGTACGTGGTAATATCAAATCCTTGGGTTCGTAACCCTCTAAGTTCTGTCTTGAGCTTATTGACCTCGGTTCTGGGACGGTACTTCTCGTTCATTAAGTGCTTGAATGCTGACCACGGTAGTGCGTACGCATCGTCTTGTCCCACTTGCTCTAGATAGGTATTCCACCATGTTAACGCAGAACCTGTGAAGGTATGCGTAGCGTACTTTACTTTGTCCTCTTCAGTACACTTACTTATGGCAAACACCGATTCGACCTTCTCGGTCCACCGTTTCAATCCGATCGGTCCTTCGGTTCCATCAAATTCCAAAGGTTTGCAGGCAGTGAATTCTTTGTAGGTGCATCCTACACGATTTCCTGTACTGCTAGATCCAAGGTTATTGTTGGTATGTAGCACAGCCTATACTGCGGCTATGTTTGAAGCTAGAAAAGTACGGAATTCCTCTTCATTCATATTCACGGTGTGTCGAGTAGTCGGTGCCATTTCCTTCAAAATAGTTAAATGGAACAAGTTAATCATACAGAATATCAAGAGTAGTTAATAGTATTTCGTAGCCTAATATGAACTCATTTATAAAAGCTTTTTCTTCATATTAGCGTTTTATAAGTTTAAATTCGGGTAGTACCTACCCGTTAAGTTCATACTTAGTAGCTAATATACAATTCAACTACTACAATTCTATATGAAAAACTGATTATAATAATATTTCGCGTTCAAACTTTTATACAATATTTTACAAACTTACAATACCGCTTATTTTACATAAAGCATGAAATATAGCACACAATAACTTTGATACAAGATAGTTGTGAAGATAATTCTAGCTAGTACACAAGTCATTCAGCAAAGGCAATAAAGACACGTAATTCATACGTCCAGAAACAAGTCATGCATTCTGGTTTTACTAGGACTACTTCCCATCCTTGGTCTTGTGGAACATAACCGTTATGGCCGTTGATAAGACAGCGTGTTGTAACGTCGTCAAAGGGACGAGGGTTACGTAATGTCCAACAGTCCCGTAACAATCTAAAAACCTCATTTCTTACCCGAATTACCGACTCCGTCACTTGTGGGAACGTTTTGTTTAATAGTTGTAGGCCGATGTTCTTGTTCTCACTTTGGTGAGAAGCGAACATTACTAATCCGTAAGCATAACATGCTTCTTTATGTTGCATGTTAGCCGCTTTTTCTAAATCACGAAGTCCAATATTCGGATATATTGAGTCAAAATAATTTCTTAACCCATTGCGTAAAATAGCATTTGGGTTCCCCGCAATATATGCGTCAAAGTAAACACATCGTAACTTATGGATTTCCCAATGTGATATTCCCCATCTTTCGAACGAAAGCCTTTTATAAACCAAGGCATTCTTGGAACGTTCTTCGAATGTCTTACAAACTGATCTCGCCTTAAATAGTTGTGCCGAAGAATTCTGACCGACTCTAGACAAGATTTCATCAATGATGTCTCCGGGTAGGTCTCTTAAAATATCGGGTTGTCTATCCATTTTGTGTTTTTATACTGTAAAATAGACAAGAGTTAGATTCATAAAAAAATACTTATTAATGCAAGCAATTTTTACATATATCATAAAGCATAAGCACACTATATTACATATATTACACCACACGAATACAACTATCTTATTCCGACTCGCTCGTTTCTTCTTGTTCGGTTTTGGTTCATTTTGCCAAGTTTCTAGGGATATATGATGTTCCCCTAATACGAGCCGTCGTTGTCCACATTGGTTTAGAAAAACCTGGTGCTTACAGATTAGTAATGTTCGCTTCTCACCAAAGTGAGAACAAGAACATCGGCCTACAACTATTAAACAAAACGTTCCCACAAGTGACGGAGTCGGTAATTCGGGTAAGAAATGAGGTTTTTAGATTGTTACGGGACTATTGGACATTACGTAACCCTCGTCCCTTTGACGACGTTACAACACGCTATCTTACCAACGGCCATAACGGTTATGTTCCACAAGACCAAGGATGGGAAGTAGTCCTAGTAAAACCAGAATGCATGACTTGTTTCTGGACGTATGAATTACGTGTCTTTATTGCCTTTGCTGAACGACTTGTGTACTAGCTAGAATTATCTTCACAACTATCTTGTATCAAAGTTATTGTGTGCTATATTTCATGCTTTATGTAAAATAAGCGGTATTGTAAGTTTGTAAAATATTGTATAAAAGTTTGAACGCGAAATATTATTATAATCAGTTTTTCATATAGAATTGTAGTAGTTGAATTGTATATTAGCTACTAAGTATGAACTTAACGGGTAGGTACTACCCGAATTTAAACTTATAAAACGCTAATATGAAGAAAAAGCTTTTATAAATGAGTTCATATTAGGCTACGAAATACTATTAACTACTCTTGATATTCTGTATGATTAACTTGTTCCATTTGACTATTTTGAAGGAAATGGCACCGACTACTCGACACACCGTGAATATGAATGAAGAGGAATTCCGTACTTTTCTAGCTTCAAACATAGCCGCAGTATAGGCTGTGCTACATACCAACAATAACCTTGGATCTAGCAGTACAGGAAATCGTGTAGGATGCACCTACAAAGAATTCACTGCCTGCAAACCTTTGGAATTTGATGGAACCGAAGGACCGATCGGATTGAAACGGTGGACCGAGAAGGTCGAATCGGTGTTTGCCATAAGTAAGTGTACTGAAGAGGACAAAGTAAAGTACGCTACGCATACCTTCACAGGTTCTGCGTTAACATGGTGGAATACCTATCTAGAGCAAGTGGGACAAGACGATGCGTACGCACTACCGTGGTCAGCATTCAAGCACTTAATGAACGAGAAGTACCGTCCCAGAACCGAGGTCAATAAGCTCAAGACAGAACTTAGAGGGTTACGAACCCAAGGATTTGATATTACCACGTACGAAAGACGATTCACAGAATTGTGCCTATTGTGTCCGGGAGCATTCGAAGATGAGGAAGAGAAGATCGACGCTTTTGTGAAAGGATTACCGGAAAGAATCCAAGAAGATATAAGTTCACACGAGCCCGCCTCCATACAACAGGCATGTAGAATGGCTCACAAACTAGTGAACCAGATTGAAGAAAGAATTAAAAAACAGACGGCTGAAGAGGCCAATGGAAAGCAAGTCAAAAGAAAGTGGGAGGAAAACGGTGATAAGAATCACCAATACAACAACAACAGCAATTACAACAATAATCGCAACAATTATCTCAACAATCGCAACATCAAAACTACAACAAACGGCCCAACAACAACAACAACAACAACAACAACAACAACAACAACAACAACAACAACAGCAACTACAACAATCATCCCAACAACAATAATAACCGCAACAACAACAACAATCAGAAGCAGCTATGCCAAAGGTGTGAAAAGTATCACTCGGGGTTCTGCACCAAATTTTGCAACAAGTGTAAAAGAAATGGTCATAGCGCGGCGAAGTGTGAGGTCTACGGACCAGGGGTTAATAGAACGAAAGGAACAAATGGTGTCGGAACGAGTAATGGCGGAGCAAGTAGTGTCGAAGCAAGTTATGCCAATGTAGCTTGTTATAAATGTGGAAAACCGGGCCACATTATTAGAAATTGCCCGAACCAGGAGAACACGAATGGACAAGGCCGCGGAAGAGTTTTCAATATTAATGCGGCAGAGGCACAAGAAGACCCGGAGCTTGTTACGGGTACGTTTCTTATTGACAATAAATCTTCTTACGTTTTATTTGATTCGGGTGCAGATAGAAGCTATATGAGTAGAGATTTTTGTGCTAAATTAAGTTGTCCATTGACGCCTTTGGATAGTAAATTTTTACTCGAATTAGCAAATGGTAAATTAATTTCAGCAGATAATATATGTCGGAATCGAGAAATTAAACTGGTTAGCGAAACATTTAAGATTGATTTGATACCAGTAGAGTTAGGGAGTTTTGATGTGATAATCGGTATGGCCTGGTTGAAAGAAATGAAAGCAGAGATCGTTTGTTACAAAAATGCAATTCGCATTATACGAGAAAAAGGAAAACCCTTAATGGTGTACGGAGAAAAGGGCAACACGAAGCTACATCTTATTAGTAATTTGAAGGCACAAAAACTAATAAGAAAAGGTTGCTATGCTGTTCTAGCACACGTCGAGAAAGTACAAACTGAAGAAAAGAGCATCAATGATGTTCCCATTGCAAAAGAATTTCCCGATGTATTTCTGAAAGAATTACCGGGATTACCCCCACATCGATCCGTTGAATTTCAAATAGATCTTGTACCAGGAGCTGCACCAATAGCTCGTGCTCCTTACAGACTCGCACCCAGCGAGATGAAAGAACTGCAAAGCCAATTACAAGAACTTTTAGAGCGTGGTTTCATTCGACCAAGCACATCACCGTGGGGAGCTCCTGTTTTGTTTGTCAAGAAGAAAGATGGTACATTCAGGTTGTGTATCGACTACCGAAAGTTGAACAAACTTACCATCAAGAACCGCTACCCACTACCGAGAATAGACGACTTATTTGATCAACTACAAGGCTCGTCTGTTTATTCAAAGATTGACTTACGTTCCGGGTATCATCAAATGCGGGTGAAAGAAGATGATATTCCAAAGACTGCTTTCAGAACACGTTACGGTCATTACGAGTTTATGGTCATGCCATTTGGTTTAACTAATGCACCAGCTGTGTTCATGGACCTTATGAACCGAGTGTGTGGACCATACCTTGACAAGTTTGTCATTGTTTTCATTGATGACATACTTATTTACTCAAAGAATGACCAAGAACAAGGTGAACATTTGAGAAAGGTGTTAGAAGTATTGAGGAAGGAAGAATTGTACGCTAAGTTTTCAAAGTGTGCATTTTGGTTGGAAGAAGTTCAATTCCTCGGTCACATAGTGAACAAAGAAGGTATTAAGGTGGATCCGGCAAAGATAGAAACTGTTGAAAAGTGGGAAACCCCGAAAACTCCGAAACACATACGCCAGTTTTTAGGACTAGCTGGTTACTACAGAAGGTTCATCCAAGATTTTTCCGGAATAGCAAAACCCTTGACTACATTAACGCATAAAGGGAAGAAATTTGAATGGAATGATGAACAAGAGAAAGCGTTTCAGTTATTGAAGAAAAAGCTAACTACGGCATCTATATTGTCATTGCCTGAAGGGAATGATGATTTTGTGATTTATTGTGACGCATCAAAGCAAGGTCTCGGTTGTGTATTAATGCAACGAACGAAGGTGATTGCTTATGCGTCTAGACAATTGAAGATTCACGAACAAAATTATACGACGCATGATTTGGAATTAGGCGCGGTTGTTTTTGCATTAAAGACTTGGAGGCACTACTTATATGGGGTCAAAAGTATTATATATACCGACCACAAAAGTCTTCAACACATATTTAATCAGAAACAACTGAATATGAGGCAGCGTAGGTGGATTGAATTATTGAATGATTACGACTTTGAGATTCGTTACCACCCGGGGAAGGCAAATGTGGTAGCCGATGCCTTGAGCAGGAAGGACAGAGAACCCATTCGAGTAAAATCTATTAATATAATGATTCATAATAACCTTACTACTCAAATAAAGGAGGCGCAACAAGGAGTTTTAAAAGAGGGAAATTTAAAGGATGAAATACCCAAAGGATCGGAGAAGCATCTTAATATTCGGGAAGACAGAACCCGGTTTAGGGCTGAAAGGATTTGGGTACCAAAATTTGGAGATATGAGAGAAATGGTACTTAGAGAAGCTCATAAAACCAGATACTCAATACATCCTGGAACGGGGAAGATGTACAAGGATCTCAAGAAACATTTTTGGTGGCCGGGTATGAAAGCCGATGTTGCTAAATACGTAGGAGAATGTTTGACGTGTTCTAAGGTCAAAGCTGAGCATCAGAAACCATCAGGTCTACTTCAACAACCCGAAATCCCGGAATGGAAATGGGAAAACATTACCATGGATTTCATCACTAAATTGCCAAGGACTGCAAGTGGTTTTGATACTATTTGGGTAATAATTGACCGTCTCACCAAATCAGCACATTTCCTGCCAATAAGAGAAGATGACAAGATGGAGAAGTTAGCACGACTGTATTTAAAGGAAGTCATCTCCAGACATGGAATACCAATCTCTATTATCTCTTATAGGGATGGCAGATTTATTTCAAGATTCTGGCAGACATTACAGCAAGCATTAGGAACTCGTCTAGACATGAGTACTGCCTATCATCCACAAACTGATGGGCAGAGCGAAAGGACGATACAAACGCTTGAAGACATGCTACGATCATGTGTTATTGATTTCGGAAACAGTTGGGATCGACATCTACCGTTAGCAGAATTTTCCTACAACAACAGCTACCATTCAAGCATTGAGATGGCGCCGTTTGAAGCACTTTATGGTAGAAAGTGCAGGTCTCCTATTTGTTGGAGTGAAGTGGGGGATAGACAGATTACGGGTCCGGAGATAATACAAGAAACTACCGAGAAAATCATCCAAATTCAACAAAGATTGAAAACCGCCCAGAGTCGACAAAAGACCTACGCGGACAGTAAAAGAAAAGATATAGAGTTTGAAATTGGAGAAATGGTCATGCTAAAGGTTTCACCTTGGAAAGGCGTTGTTCGATTTGGTAAACGGGGGAAACTAAATCCAAGGTACATTGGACCATTCAAGATTATAGATCGTGTCGGACCAGTAGCTTACCAACTTAAGTTACCTCAACAACTCGCGGCTGTACATAACACTTTTCACGTCTCGAATTTGAAGAAATGTTTTGCTAAAGAAGATCTCACTATTCCGTTAGATGAAATCCAAATCAACGAAAAACTCCAATTCATCGAAGAACCCGTCGAAATAATGGATCGTGAGGTTAAAAGACTTAAGCAAAACAAGATACCAATTGTTAAGGTTCGATGGAATGCTCGTAGAGGACCCGAGTTCACCTGGGAGCGTGAAGATCAGATGAAGAAGAAATACCCGCATTTATTTCCAGAAGATACGTCAACACCTCCAACTGCTTAAAATTTCGAGACGAAATTTATTTAACGGGTAGGTACTGTAGTGACCCGAACTTTTCCATGTTTATATATATTAATTGAGATTGATATTTACATGATTAAATGTTTCCAACATGTTAAGCAATCAAACTTGTTAAGACTTGATTAATTGAAATATGTTTCATATAGACAATTGACCACCCAAGTTGACCGGTGATTCACGAACGTTAAAACTTGTAAAAACTATATGATGACATATATATGGATATATATATAGTTAACATGATACTATGATAAGTAAACATATCATTAAGTATATTAACAATGAACTACATATGTAAAAACAAGACTACTAACTTAATGATTTTTAAACGAGACATATATGTAACGATTATCGTTGTAAAGACATTTAATGTATATATATCATATTAAGAGATATTCATACATGATAATATCATGATAATATAATAATTTAAAATCTCATTTGATATTATAAACATTGGGTTAACAACATTTAACAAGATCGTTAACCTAAAGGTTTCAAAACAACACTTACATGTAACGACTAACGATGACTTAACGACTCAGTTAAAATGTATATACATGTAGTGTTTTAATATGTATTTATACACTTTTGAAAGACTTCAATACACTTATCAAAATACTTCTACTTAACAAAAATGCTTACAATTACATCCTCGTTCAGTTTCATCAACAATTCTACTCGTATGCACCCGTATTCGTACTCGTACAATACACAGCTTTTAGATGTATGTACTATTGGTATATACACTCCAATGATTAGCTCTTAGCAGCCCATGTGAGTCACCTAACACATGTGGGAACCATCATTTGGCAACTAGCATGAAATATCTCATAAAATTACAAAAATATGAGTAGTCATTCATGACTTATTTACATGAAAACAAAATTACATATCCTTTATATCTAATCCATACACTAATGACCAAAAACACCTACAAACACTTTCATTCTTCAATTTTCTTCATCTAATTGATCTCTCTTAAGTTCTATCTTCAAGTTCTAAGTGTTCTTCATAAATTCCAAAAGTTCTAGTTTCATAAAATCAAGAATACTTTCAAGTTTGCTAGCTCACTTCCAATCTTGTAAGGTGATCATCCAACCTCAAGAAATCTTTGTTTCTTACAGTAGGTTATCATTATAATACAAGGTAATAATCATATTCAAACTTTGGTTCAATTTCTATAACTATAACAATCTTATTTCAAGTGATGATCTTACTTGAACTTGTTTTCGTGTCATGATTCTGCTTCAAGAACTTCGAGCCATCCAAGGATCCATTGAAGCTAGATCCACTTTTCTCTTTTCCAGTAGGTTTATCCAAGGAACTTAAGGTAGTAATGATGTTCATAACATCATTCGATTCATACATATAAAGCTATCTTATTCGAAGGTTTAAACTTGTAATCACTAGAACATAGTTTAGTTAATTCTAAACTTGTTCGCAAATAAAAGTTAATCCTTCTAACTTGACTTTGAAAATCAACTAAACACATGTTCTATATCTATATTATATGCTAACTTAATGATTTAAAACCTGGAAACACGAAAAACACCGTAAAACTGGATTTACGCCGTCGTAGTAACACCGCGGGCTGTTTTGGGTTAGTTAATTAAAAACTATGATAAACTTTGATTTAAAAGTTGTTATTCTGGGAAAATGATTTTTATTATGAACATGAAACTATATCCAAAAATTATGGTTAAACTCAAAGTGGAAGTATGTTTTCTAAAATGGTCATCTAGATGTCGTTCTTTCGACTGAAATGACTACCTTTACAAAAATGACTTGTAACTTATTTTTCCGACAATAAACCTATACTTTTTCTGTTTAGATTCATAAAATAGAGTTCAATATGAAACCATAGCAATTTGATTCACTCAAAACGGATTTAAAATGAAGAAGTTATGGGTAAAACAAGATTGGATAATTTTTCTCATTTTAGCTACGTGAAAATTGGTAACAAATCTATTCCAACCATAACTTAATCAACTTGTATTGTATATTATGTAATCTTGAGATACCATAGACACGTATACAATGTTTCGACCTATCATGTCGACACATCTATATATATTTCAGAACAACCATAGACACTCTATATGTGAATGTTGGAGTTAGCTATACAGGGTTGAGGTTGATTCCAAAATATATATAGTTTGAGTTGTGATCAATACTTAGATATGTATACACTGGGTCGTGGATTGATTCAAGATAATATTTATCGATTTATTTCTGTACATCTAACTGTGGACAACTAGTTGTAGGTTACTAACGAGGACAGCTGACTTAATAAACTTAAAACATCAAAATATATTAAAAGTGTTGTAAATATATTTTGAACATACTTTGATATATATGTATATATTGTTATAGGTTCGTGAATTAACCAGTGGCCAAGTCTTACTTCCCGACGAAGTAAAAATCTGTGAAAGTGAGTTATAGTCCCACTTTTAAAATCTAATATTTTTGGGATGAGAATACATGCAGGTTTTATAAATGATTTACAAAATAGACACAAGTACGTGAAACTACATTCTATGGTTGAATTATCGAAATCGAATATGCCCCTTTTTATTAAGTCTGGTAATCTAAGAATTAGGGAACAGACACCCTAATTGACGCGAATCCTAAAGATAGATCTATTGGGCCTAACAAACCCCATCCAAAGTACCGGATGCTTTAGTACTTCGAAATTTATATCATATCCGAAGGGTGTCCCGGAATGATGGGGATATTCTTATATATGCATCTTGTTAATGTCGGTTACCAGGTGTTCACCATATGAATGAATTTTTATCTCTATGTATGGGATGTGTATTGAAATATGAAATCTTGTGGTCTATTGTTACGATTTGATATATATAGGTTAAACCTATAACTCACCAACATTTTTGTTGACGTTTTAAGCATGTTTATTCTCAGGTGATTATTAAGAGCTTCCGCTGTCGCATACTTAAATAAGGACGAGATTTGGAGTCCATGCTTGTATGATATTGTGTAAAAACTGCATTCAAGAAACTTATTTTGTTGTAACATATTTGTATTGTAAACCATTATGTAATGGTCGTGTGTAAACAGGATATTTTAGATTATCATTATTTGATAATCTACGTAAAGCTTTTTAAAACCTTTATCTATGAAATAAAGGTTATGGTTTGTTTTAAAAATGAATGCAGTCTTTGAAAAACGTCTCATATAGAGGTCAAAACCTCGCAACGAAATCAACTAATATGGAACGAACGTTTCTTTCATACCTGAGAATAAACATGCTTTCAAGTGTCAACCAAAAGGTTGGTGAGTTCATTAGTTTATCATAAATAATCATTTCATAATTTTAATAGACCACAATATTTCATATTTCAATACACATCTCATACATAGAGATAAAAATCATTCATATGGTGAACACCTGGTAACCGACATTCACAATATGCATATAAGAATATCCCCATCATTCTGGGATCCTCCATCGGACATGATATAAGTTTCGAAGTACTAAAGCATCCGGTACTTTGGATGGGGCTTGTTGGGCCTGATAGATCTATCTTTAGAGTTCGCGTCAATTAGGGTTTCTGTTCCCTAATTCTTAGATTACCAGACTATATAAAAAGGGCATATTCGATTAGATAATCCAACCATAGAATGTAGTTTCGATCACATTATTTTGACGGGACATTTCAGGTACTTTCTAGCTTCAAACACAGCCGCAGTACAGGCTGCGCTACATACCAACAATAACCTTGGATCAAGCAGTACAGGAAATCGTGTAGGATGCACCTACAAAGAATTCACTGCCTACAAACCTTTGTAATTTGATGGAACCGAAGGACCGATCGGATTGAAACGGTGGACCGAGAAGGTCGAATCGGTGTTTGCCATAAGTAAGTGTACTGAAGAGGACAAAGTAAAGTACGCTACGCATACCTTCACAGGTTCTGCGTTAACATGGTGGAATACCTATCTAGAGCAAGTGGGACAAGACGATGCGTACGCACTACCGTGGTCAGCATTCAAGCACTTAATGAACGAGAAGTACCATCCCAGAACCGAGGTCAATAAGCTCAAGACAGAACTTAGAGGGTTACGAACCCAAGGATTTGATATTACCACGTACGAAAGACGATTCACAGAATTGTGCCTATTGTGTCCGGGAGCATTCGAAGATGAGGAAGAGAAGATCGACGCTTTTGTGAAAGGATTACCGGAAAGAATCCAAGAAGATATAAGTTCACACGAGCCCGCCTCCATACAACAGGCATGTAGAATGGCTCACAAACTAGTGAACCAGATTGAAGAAAGAATTAAAGAACAGACGGCTGAAGAGGCCAATGGGAAGCAAGTCAAAAGAAAGTGGGAGGAAAACGGTGATAAGAATCACCAATACAACAACAACAGCAATTACAACAATAATCGCAACAATTATCTCAACAATCGCAACATCAATCGCAACTACAACAAACGGCCCAACAACAACAACAACAACAACAACAACAACAACAGCAACTACAACAATCATCCCAACAACAATAATAACCGCAACAACAACAACAATCAGAAGCAGCTATGCCAAAGGTGTGAAAAGTATCACTCGGGGTTCTGCACCAAATTTTGCAACAAGTGTAAAAGAAATGGTCATAGCGCGGCGAAGTGTGAGGTCTACGGACCAGGGGTTAATAGAACGAAAGGAACAAATGGTGTCGGAACGAGTAATGGTGGAGCAAGTAGTGTCGGAGCAAGTTATGCCAATGTAGTTTGTTATAAATGTGGAAAACCGGGCCACATTATTAGAAATTGCCTTAACCAGGAGAACACGAATGGACAAGGCCGCGGAAGAGTTTTCAATATTAATGCAGCAGAGGCACAAGAAGACCCGGAGCTTGTTACGGGTACGTTTCTTATTGACAATAAATCTGCTTACGTTTTATTTGATTCGGGTGCGGATAGAAGCTATATGAGTAGAGATTTTTGTGCTAAATTAAGTTGTCCATTGACGCCTTTGGATAGTAAATTTTTACTCGAATTAGCAAATGGTAAATTAATTTCAGCAGATAATATATGTCGGAATCGAGAAATTAAACTGGTTAGCGAAACATTTAAGATTGATTTGATACCAGTAGAGTTAGGGAGTTTTGATGTGATAATCGGTATGGACTGGTTGAAAGAAGTGAAAGCAGAGATCGTTTGTTACAAAAATGCAATTCGCATTATACGAGAAAAAGGAAAACCCTTAATGGTGTACGGAGAAAAGGGCAACACGAAGCTACATCTTATTAGTAATTTGAAGGCACAAAAACTAATAAGAAAAGGTTACTATGCTGTTCTAGCACACGTCGAGAAAGTACAAACTGAAGAAAAGAGCATCAATGATGTTCCCATTGCAAAAGAATTTCCCGATGTATTTCTGAAAGAATTACCGGGATTACCCCCACATCGATCCGTTGAATTTCAAATAGATCTTGTACCAGGAGCTGCACCAATAGCTCGTGCTCCTTACAGACTCGCACCCAGCGAGATGAAAGAACTGCAAAGCCAATTACAAGAACTTTTAGAGCGTGGTTTCATTCGACCAAGCACATCACCGTGGGGAGCTCCTGTTTTGTTTGTCAAGAAGAAAGATGGTACATTCAGGTTGTGTATCGACTACCGAAAGTTGAACAAACTTACCATCAAGAACCGCTACCCACTACCGAGAATCGACGACTTATTTGATCAACTACAAGGCTCGTCTGTTTATTCAAAGATTGACTTACGTTCCGGGTATCATCAAATGCGGGTGAAAGAAGATGATATTCCAAAGACTGCTTTCAGAACACGTTACGGTCATTACGAGTTTATGGTCATGCCATTTGGTTTAACTAATGCACCAGCTGTGTTCATGGACCTTATGAACCGAGTGTGTGGACCATACCTTGACAAGTTTGTCATTGTTTTCATTGATGACATACTTATTTACTCAAAGAATGACCAAGAACACGGTGAACATTTGAGAAAGGTGTTAGAAGTATTGAGGAAGGAAGAATTGTACGCTAAGTTTTCAAAGTGTGCATTTTGGTTGGAAGAAGTTCAATTCCTCGGTCACATAGTGAACAAAGAAGGTATTAAGGTGGATCCGGCAAAGATAGAAACTGTTGAAAAGTGGGAAACCCCGAAAACTCCGAAACACATACGCCAGTTTTTAGGACTAGCTGGTTACTACAGAAGGTTCATCCAAGATTTTTCCGGAATAGCAAAACCCTTGACTGCATTAACGCATAAAGGGAAGAAATTTGAATGGAATGATGAACAAGAGAAAGCGTTTCAGTTATTGAAGAAAAAGCTAACTACGGCATCTATATTGTCATTGCCTGAAGGGAATGATGATTTTGTGATTTATTGTGACGCATCAAAGCAAGGTCTCGGTTGTGTATTAATGCAACGAACGAAGGTGATTGCTTATGCGTCTAGACAATTGAAGATTCACGAACAAAATTATACGACGCATGATTTGGAATTAGGCGCGGTTGTTTTTGCATTAAAGACTTGGAGGCACTACTTATATGGGGTCAAAAGTATTATATATACCGACCACAAAAGTCTTCAACACATATTTCATCAGAAACAACTGAATATGAGGCAGCGTAGGTGGATTGAATTATTGAATGATTACGACTTTGAGATTCGTTACCACCCGGGGAAGGCAAATGTGGTAGCCGATGCCTTGAGCAGGAAGGACAGAGAACCCATTCGAGTAAAATCTATTAATATAATGATTCATAATAACCTTACTACTCAAATAAAGGAGGCGCAACAAGGAGTTTTAAAAGAGGGAAATTTAAAGGATGAAATACCCAAAGGATCGGAGAAGCATCTTAATATTCGGGAAGACAGAACCCGGTTTAGGGCTGAAAGGATTTGGGTACCAAAATTTGGAGATATGAGAGAAATGGTACTTAGAGAAGCTCATAAAACCAGATACTCAATACATCCTGGAACGGGGAAGATGTACAAGGATCTCAAGAAACATTTTTGGTGGCCGGGTATGAAAGCCGATGTTGCTAAATACGTAGGAGAATGTTTGACGTGTTCTAAGGTCAAAGCTGAGCATCAGAAACCATCAGGTCTACTTCAACAACCCGAAATCCCGGAATGGAAATGGGAAAACATTACCATGGATTTCATCACTAAATTGCCAAGGACTGCAAGTGGTTTTGATACTATTTGGGTAATAATTGACCGTCTCACCAAATTAGCACATTTCCTGCCAATAAGAGAAGATGACAAGATGGAGAAGTTAGCACGACTGTATTTAAAGGAAGTCGTCTCCAGACATGGAATACCAATCTCTATTATCTCTGATAGGGATGGCAGATTTATTTCAAGATTCTGGCAGACATTACAGCAAGCATTAGGAACTCGTCTAGACATGAGTACTGCCTATCATCCACAAACTGATGGGCAGAGCGAAAGGACGATACAAATGCTTGAAGACATGCTACGATCATGTGTTATTGATTTCGGAAACAGTTGGGATCGACATCTACCGTTAGCAGAATTTTCCTACAACAACAGCTACGATTCAAGCATTGAGATGGCGCCGTTTGAAGCACTTTATGGTAGAAAGTGCAGGTCTCCGATTTGTTGGAGTGAAGTGTGGGATAGACAGATTACGGGTCCGGAGATAATACAAGAAACTACCGAGAAAATCATCCAAATTCAACAAAGATTGAAAACCGCCCAGAGTCGACAAAAGAGCTACGCGGACAGTAAAAGAAAAGATATAGAGTTTGAAATTGGAGAAATGGTCATGCTAAAGGTTTCACCTTGGAAAGGCGTTGTTCGATTTGGTAAACGGGGGAAACTAAATCCAAGGTACATTGGACCATTCAAGATTATTGATCGTGTCGGACCAGTAGCTTACCGACTTGAGTTACCTCACCAACTCGCGGCTGTACATAACACTTTCCACGTCTCGAATTTGAAGAAATGTTTTGCTAAAGAAGATCTCACTATTCCGTTAGATGAAATCCAAATCAACGAAAAACTTTAATTCATCGAAGAACCCGTCGAAATAATGGATCGTGAGGTTAAAAGACTTAAGCAAAACAAGATACCAATTGTTAAGGTTCGATGGAATGCTCGTAGAGGACCCGAGTTCACCTGGGAGCGTGAAGATCAGATGAAGAAGAAATACCCGCATCTATTTCTAGAAGATTCGTCAACACCTTCAACTGCTTAAAATTTCGGGACGAAATTTATTTAACGGGTAGGTACTGTAGTGACCCGAACTTTTCCATGTTTATATATATTAATTGAGATTGATATTTACATGATTAAATGTTTCCAACATGTTAAGCAATCAAACTTGTTAAGACTTGATTAATTGAAATATGTTTCATATAGACAATTGACCACCCAAGTTGACCGGTGATTCACGAACGTTAAAACTTGTAAAAACTATATGATGACATATATATGGATATATATATAGTTAACATGATACTATGATAAGTAAACATATCATTAAGTATATTAACAATGAACTACATATGTAAAAACAAGACTACTAACTTAATGATTTTTAAACGAGACATATATGTAACGATTATCGTTGTAAAGACATTTAATGTATATATATCATATTAAGAGATATTCATACATGATAATATCATGATAATATAATAATTTAAAATCTCATTTGATATTATAAACATTGGGTTAACAACATTTAACAAGATCGTTAACCTAAAGGTTTCAAAACAACACTTACATGTAACGACTAACGATGACTTAACGACTCAGTTAAAATGTATATACATGTAGTGTTTTAATATGTATTTATACACTTTTGAAAGACTTCAATACACTTATCAAAATACTTCTACTTAACAAAAATGCTTACAATTACATCCTCGTTCAGTTTCATCAACAATTCTACTCGTATGCACCCGTATTCGTACTCGTACAATACACAGCTTTTAGATGTATGTACTATTGGTATATACACTCCAATGATCAGCTCTTAGCAGCCCATGTGAGTCACCTAACACATGTGGGAACCATCATTTGGCAACTAGCATGAAATATCTCATAAAATTACAAAAATATGAGTAGTCATTCATGACTTATTTACATGAAAACAAAATTACATATCCTTTATATCTAATCCATACATCAACGACCAAAAACACCTACAAACACTTTCATTCTTCAATTTTCTTCATCTAATTGATCTCTCTCAAGTTCTATCTTCAAGTTCTAAGTGTTCTTCATAAATTCCAAAAGTTCTAGTTTCATAAAATCAAGAATACTTTCAAGTTTGCTAGCTCACTTCCAATCTTGTAAGGTGATCATCCAACCTCAAGAAATCTTTGTTTCTTACAGTAGGTTATCATTATAATACAAGGTAATAATCATATTCAAACTTTGGTTCAATTTCTATAACTATAACAATCTTATTTCAAGTGATGATCTTACTTGAACTTGTTTTCGTGTCATGATTCTGCTTCAAGAACTTCGAGCCATCCAAGGATCCATTGAAGCTAGATCCACTTTTCTCTTTTCCAGTAGGTTTATCCAAGGAACTTAAGGTATTAATGATGTTCATAACATCATTCGATTCATACATATAAAGCTATCTTATTCGAAGGTTTAAACTTGTAATCACTATAACATAGTTTAGTTAATTCTAAACTTGTTCGCAAATAAAAGTTAATCCTTTTAACTTGACTTTTAAAATCAACTAAACACATGTTCTATATCTATATGATATGCTAACTTAATGATTTAAAACCTGGAAACACGAAAAACACCGTAAAACTGGATTTACGCCGTCGTAGTAACACCGCGGGCTGTTTTGGGTTAGTTAATTAAAAACTATGATAAACTTTGATTTAAAAGTTGTTATTCTAGAAAATGATTTTTATTATGAACATGAAACTATATCCAAAAATTATGGTTAAACTCAAAGTGGAAGTATGTTTTCTAAAATGGTCATCTAGACGTCGTTCTTTCGACTGAAATGACTACCTTTACAAAAACGACTTGTAACTTATTTTTCCGACAATAAACCTATACTTTTTCTGTTTAGATTCATAAAATAGAGTTCTATATGAAACCATAGCAATTTGATTCACTCAAAACGGATTTAAAATGAAGAAGTTATGGGTAAAACAAGATTGGATAATTTTTCTCATTTTAGCTACGTGAAAATTGGTAACAAATCTATTCCAACCATAACTTAATCAACTTGTATTGTATATTATGTAATCTTGAGATACCATAGACACGTATACAATGTTTCGACCTATCATGTCGACACATCTATATATATTTCGGAACAACCATAGAACTGTGATGACCCGGGAATTTCTGACCAAATTTAAACTTAATCTTTATATGTTTTCGACACGATAAGCAAAGTCTATCTATTTCATGTATACATTTGACCTTCGACTGCTTCCGACGAATTCACGAACAATTGTTTTATATAAATGTATAAATGTGTATATGTAAATATAAATATAAGTATATATATATATATAATAAATTGAAAATATAGTTTAAACATTAGGATTGAATAAGCAAAATAAGATACAAAATATTTAAGTGTAATTCAAAATGAATTTTATATATAAATATATATGATTTCGATGTGTAATTATTATATGATTATAAATAATAAATAATCAATGAAAGTTATTATAAATAAATATTACATAATTATAATATACTATTAACAAGTTAAAATATAGATATTATAGTAATAGTAATATTATTATTACTTTCATTACTAACATTAATGATTAATATTAGTTATATTATTAAAGATAATGTATAGATATGGAATTTAATACATGTAATTTGTTATCTTTACTAATAGCCTTATTATTATTATTTTCATTACTAGTATTAGAATATATATTTATATAAATATCAGTGTTATTATTATTGAATATATATATATATATATATATATATATATATATATATATATATATATATATATATATATATATATATATATATATATATATATATATAGAAAATTTGATACAAATGATTTGTTATATAATTATTGTTACTATTAATATTATTATCATTACTTTTATAGATATTAAGAGTTGCATAATTAATATTATTATAACTAATAAGATTGTATTATCATTTTAATATGATTATTAATAAGTAAATTATTTAAAATTACCATTTTTTATATTAGTTATCAATTATTATATTAATTATTTTATTAATATAATTATACTTGTTAAATATCAAAAATTAAAGAATCTAATATATATACATAAATAAATACAGATGTATAAAATAAATATATATAGATATATATATATATATATATATATATATATCTATATATATATATATATATATATATATATATATATATATATATATATATATATATATATATATATATATATATATATATATATATATATATATATCCTAATATATATACATATACGTTATATTATATAAATTTGTATATTAATAATAATAATATAATTAATTATTAATTAAATTAGAATTTTAATTATAATTAATAATTTATAATATCATACGTACCTGCATAGAATCAAAAAGCAGTTTCATATACCTATCACACTGTAACTAATTGGATTCTTGTCTCTAATCACGAATTCAATCAAGGAACGATCCAAAAATCTGGTACCCATCGGTTTCAAACAAATATTATTTTAATTTTTTGCCTATTTATTTTTGTCGATCACTTTTGCTATAATTGAGTCCAATTCTGTTACTAAACAAAGCATAACGACTTTACACTACCAAATATCAACTATCATTAACCATATCAGCTTTTAATTAAACGAATTGCAACAGAAATAATGAAGAACACAGGTAAACTCTGTTTGAAGTTTAAATTTCTGAAAAGCTTGATTTTTAAACGCATTACAAAATCTAAAAGTGTAGTTTTGTTAGAAACCTTTTAGTCAAGCTACCTGTAAAGTTTCATGAATCAATTTTTCGATTTGATCTTGAATTCTTGAGTCAAAGTTCTTATTCAAAAAGTCAAAGAAATCGTTCATCAATAAATTCGAATTGGTTTCAAGGTTATGGGTTCAATAAAGGATACAGAAAGTTTCTAAATATGTTGGACTACCTAATTCATGTTATAAGTTTTATCCAAAAACATCTTAAAATCAAAAACCATTTTTTTTTTTTTGTTGTTTTACGTGAACTGCAGTAGCAGTTCTTTTGATTTTTTTTTTCTCTTTTATTGATCAATTCAAATGTTAACAATGAATGTTCCAGGGTCAAAGACAAGTTTTAAGCAAATCTAATAAACTAATTGTTGAATTAGTTGGTTCTGTGTTCGATTGGAGTTGAGAGGAAGAGGGAAATAGAAACTGAAAACAATAAGTGTTATATACAGATGAAATCCAATTAATAACAGATATAAAGGCTAGCTCAGATGGTTTGGAGTGTTTTCGGGTGGGCGTAAGGTTGCGGGTTCGAGTCCCATCTCGAGCAGTTTATTTCTTTTTTAATGCTACAAAGGGTATAATCATTAATCTTTCATTATTATTATTATTATTATTATTATTGTTATTGTTATTATTATGATTGTTATTAGTTGTTAATGTGTTAAGTATGATTATAATCCTTCTTATTATTAGTGTTATTATTGTTATTATTATTATTATCATAAAAATAATTATTATTAACATTGTCCTTACTAATATTATTATTATTATCTATGTATTTGTATTGTACTTAAGTATTAGTATTATTATTAAGATTGTAACTATGATTATTATTATTATTATTTTAATAAATATAATAAAGCTTAGGATTTGATCATTAAAAGTTAAGACTTGTATCATTTAAAAATTTATAGTATTATGATTATTATTACCAGTATTATCATTAGTATTAGTAATATAAACATTGTTATTATCAATTATCAGTATCACGACTATTAGTATTATTATTATTGTCATAATATGTATTAGGTATTATATAGATATTAAAATCAGTGTCATAAATATCATTAACAGTAAAATTCATATTTTACAATTAAAATTTTTATATTCATTATCATAATCATTATCATAATTATTAACATTATTATCTTATTTAATAATAATAAGAACTATCATTATTATCATTCTTGCCATTTCTAAAATTACTAGGAATACTACATTAGATTTAACAAACAAACTATATAAAAATATATTCAATACAGATAACATAATGAAATTTATATTTTTCTATACAAAAAGGAATATATGAAACATATATATATATATATAATATTAATATAAAATGGTATAACTAATAGAATTATATATATATTTATTTAATTACAAATATGTATATTAATAAATACATCAATGATATAGGTTCGTGAATCTGAGGCCAACCCTGCATTGTTCAGTTGTGTAACGTCGTTATATGTATTTTTACTACAAAATACATTAGGTGAGTTTCATTAATCCCCTTTTAAATGCTTTCGCAATATATATTTTTGGGACTAAGAATGCATGCGCTGCTTTTATAAATGTTTTACGAAATGGACACAAGTGATCGAAACTACATTCTATGGTTGGATTATCTAATCGAATATGCCCTTTTTATATAGTCTGGTAATCTAAGAATTAGGGAACAGAAACCCTAATTGACGCGAACTCTAAAGATAGATCTATTGGGCCTAACAAACCCCATCCAAAGTACCGGATGCTTTAGTACTTCGAAATTTATATCATATCCGAAGGGTGTCCCGGAATGATGGGGATATTCTTATATATGCATCTTGTTAATGTCGGTTGCCAGGTGTTCACCATATGAATGATTTTTATCTCTATGTATGGGATGTGTATTGAAATATGAAATCTTGTGGTCTATTATTATGATTTGATATATATAGGTTAAACCTATAACTCACCAACATTTTTGTTGACGTTTTAAGCATGTTTATTCTCAGGTGATTATTAAGAGCTTCCGCTATCGCATACTTAAATAAGGACGAGATTTGGAGTCCATGCTTGTATGATATTGTGTAAAAACTGCATTCAAGAAACTTATTTTGTTGTAACATAATTGTATTGTAAACCATTATGTAATGGTCGTGTGTAAACAGGATATTTTAGATTATCATTATTTGATAATCTACGTAAAGCTTTTTAAACCTTTATTGATGGAATAAAGGTTATGGTTTGTTTTAAAATGAATGCAGTCTTTGAAAAACGTCTCATATAGAGGTCAAAACCTCGCAACGAAATCAATTAATATGGAACGTTTTTAATCAATAAGAACGGGACATTTCAGTTGGTATATACTGGGCAGAGCAGGTTAAAAAATGAAGGTTACTATGCTGTTCTAGCACACGTCGAGAAAGTACAAACTGAAGAAAAGAGCATCAATGATGTTTTCATTGCAAAAGAATTTCCCGATGTATTTCCGAAAGAATTACCGGGATTACCCCCACATCGATCCGTTGAATTTCAAATAGATCTTGTACCAGGAGCTGCACCAATAGCTCATGCTCCTTATAGACTCGCACCCAGCGAGATGAAAGAACTGCAAAGCCAATTACAAGAACTTTTAGAGCGTGGTTTCATTCGACCAAGCACATCACCGTGGGGAGCTCCTGTTTTGTTTGTCAAGAAGAAAGATGGTACATTCAGGTTGTGTATCGACTACCGAGAGTTGAACAAACTTACCATCAAGAACCGCTACCCACTACCGAGAATCGACGACTTATTTGATCAACTTCAAGGCTCGTCTGTTTATTCAAAGATTGACTTACGTTCCGGGTATCATCAAATGCGGGTGAAATAAGATGATATTCCAAAGACTGCTTTCAGAACACGTTACGGTCATTACGAGTTTATGGTCATGCCGTTTGGTTTAACTAATGCACCAGCTGTGTTCATGGACCTTATGAACCGAGTGTGTGGACCATACCTTGACAATTTTGTCATTGTTTTCATTGATGACATACTTATTTACTCAAAGAATGACCAAGAACACGGTGAACATTTGAGAAAGGTGTTAGAAGTATTGAGGAAGGAAGAATTGTACGCTAAGTTTTCAAAGTGTGCATTTTGGTTGGAAGAAGTTCAATTCCTCGGTCACATAGTGAACAAAGAAGGTATTAAGGTGGATCCGGCAAAGATAGAAACTGTTGAAAAGTGGGAAACCCCGAAAACTCCGAAACACATACGCCAGTTTTTAGGACTAGCTGGTTACTACAGAAGGTTCATCCAAGACTTTTCCAGAATAGCAAAACCCTTGACTGCATTAACGCATAAAGGGAAGAAATTTGAATGGAATGATGAACAAGAGAAAGCGTTTCAGTTATTGAAGAAAAAGCTAACTGCGGCACCTATATTGTCATTGCCTGAAGGGAATGATGATTTTGTGATTTATTGTGACGCATCAAAGCAAGGTCTCGGTTGTGTATTAATGCAACGAACGAAGGTGATTGCTTATGCGTCTAGACAATTGAAGATTCACGAACAAAATTATACGACGCATGATTTGGAATTAGGCGCGGTTATTTTTGCATTAAAGACTTGGAGGCACTACTTATATGGGGTCAAAAGTATTATATATACCGACCACAAAAGTCTTCAACACATATTTAATCAGAAACAACTGAATATGAGGCAGCGTAGGTGGATTGAATTATTGAATGATTACGACTTTGAGATTCGTTACCACCCGGGGAAGGCAAATGTGGTAGCCGATGCCTTGAGCAGGAAGGATAGAGAACCCATTCGAGTAAAATCTATGAATATAATGATTCATAATAACCTTACTACTCAAATAAAGGAGGCGCAACAAGGAGTTTTAAAAGAGGGAAATTTAAAGGATGAAATACCCAAAGGATCGGAGAAGCATCTTAATATTCTGGAAGACGGAACCCGGTATAGGGCTGAAAGGATTTGGGTACCAAAATTTGGAGATATGAGAGAAATGGTACTTAGAGAAGCTCATAAAACCAGATACTCAATACATCCTGGAACGGGAAAGATGTACAAGGATCTCAAGAAACATTTTTGGTGGCCGGGTATGAAAGCCGATGTTGCTAAATACGTAGGAGAATGTTTGACGTGTTCTAAGGTCAAAGCTGAGCATCAGAAACCATCAGGTCTACTTCAACAACCCGAAATCCCGGAATGGAAATGGGAAAACATTACCATGGATTTCATCACTAAATTGCCAAGGACTGCAAGTGGTTTTGATACTATTTGGGTAATAGTTGATCGTCTCACCAAATCAGCACATTTCCTGCCAATAAGAGAAGATGACAAGATGGAGAAGTTAGCACGACTGTATTTGAAGGAAGTCGTCTCCAGACATGGAATACCAATCTCTATTATCTCTGATAGGGATGGCAGATTTATTTCAAGATTCTGGCAGACATTAGAGCAAGCATTAGGAACTCGTCTAGACATGAGTACTACCTATCATCCACAAACTGATGGGCAGAGTGAAAGGACGATACAAACGCTTGAAGAAATGCTACGAGCATGTGTTATTGATTTCGGAAACAGTTGGGATCGACATCTACCGTTAGCAGAATTTTTCTACAACAACAGCTACCATTCAAGCATTGAGATGGCGCCGTTTGAAGCACTTTATGGTAGAAAGTGCAGGTCTCCGAATTGTTGGAGTGAAGTGGGGGATAGACAGATTACGGGTCCGGAGATTATACAAGAAACTACCGAGAAGATCATCCAAATTCAACAACGGTTGAAAACCGCCCAAAGTCGACAAAAGAGCTACGCTGACATTAAAAGAAAAGATATAGAATTTGAAATTGGAGAGATGGTCATGCTTAAAGTTGCACCTTGGAAAGGCGTTGTTCGATTTGGTAAACGAGGGAAATTAAATCCAAGGTATATTGGACCATTCAAGATTATTGATCGTGTCGGACCAGTAGCTTACCGACTTGAGTTACCTCAACAACTCGCGGCTGTACATAACACTTTCCACGTCTCGAATTTGAAGAAATGTTTTGCTAAAGAAGATCTCACTATTCCGTTAGATGAAATCCAAATCAACGAAAAACTTCAATTCATCGAAGAACCCGTCGAAATAATGGATCGTGAGGTTAAAAGACTTAAGCAAAACAAGATACCAATTGTTAAGGTTCGATGGAATGCTCGTAGAGGACCCGAGTTCACCTGGGAGCGTGAAGATCAGATGAAGAAGAAATACCCGCATCTATTTCCAGAAGATTCGTCAACACCTTCAACAGCTTAAAATTTCGGGACGAAATTTATTTAACGGGTAGGTACTGTAGTGACCTGAACTTTTCCATGTTTATATATATTAATTGAGATTGGTATTTACACGATTAAATGTTTCCAACATGTTAAGCAATCAAACTTGTTAAGACTTGATTAATTGAAATATGTTTCATATAGACAATTGACCACCCAAGTTGACCGGTGATTCACGAACGTTAAAACTTGTAAAAACTATATGATGACATATATATGGATATATATATAGTTAACATGATACTATGATAAGTAAACATATCATTAAGTATATTAACAATGAACTACATATGTAAAAACAAGACTACTAACTTAATGATTTTTAAACGAGACATATCTGTAACGATTATCGTTGTAAAGACATTTAATGTATATATATCATATTAAGAGATATTCATACATGATAATATCATGATAATATAATAATTTAAAATCTCATTTGATATTATAAATATTGGGTTAACAACATTTAACAAGATCGTTAACCTAAAGGTTTCAAAACAACACTTACATGTAACGACTAACGATGACTTAACGACTCAGTTAAAATGTATATACATGTAGTGTTTTAATATGTATTTATACACTTTTGAAAGACTTCAATACACTTATCAAAATACTTCTACTTAACAAAAATGCTTACAATTACATCCTCGTTCAGTTACATCAACAATTCTACTCGTATGCACCCGTATTCGTACTCGTACAATACACAGCTTTTAGATGTATGTACTATTGGTATATACACTCCAATGATCAGCTCTTAGCAGCCCATGTGAGTCACCTAACACATGTGGGAACCATCATTTGGCAACTAGCATGAAATATCTCATAAAATTACAAAAATATGAGTAATCATTCATGACTTATTTACATGAAAACAAAATTACATATCCTTTATATCTAATCCATACACCAACGACCAAAAACATCTACAAACACTTTCATTCTTCAATTTTCTTCATCTAATTGATCTCTCTCAAGTTCTATCTTCAAGTTCTAAGTGTTCTTCATATATTCTACAAGTTCTAGTTACATAAAATCAAGAATACTTTCAAGTTTGCTAGCTCACTTCCAATCTTGTAAGGTGATCATCCAACCTCAAGAAATCTTTGTTTCTTACAGTAGGTTATAATTCTAATACAAGGTAATAATTATATTCAAAATTTGATTCAATTTCTATAACTATAACAATCTTATTTCAAGTGATGATCTTACTTGAACTTGTTTTCGTGTCATGATTCTGCTTCAAGAACTTCGAGCCATCCAAGGATCCGTTGAAGCTAGATCCATTTTTCTCTTTTCCAGTAGGTTTATCCAAGGAACTTAAGGTAGTAATGAAGTTCATAACATCATTCGATTCATACATATAAAGCTATCTTATTCGAAGGTTTAAACTTGTAATCACTAGAACATAGTTTAGTTAATTCTAAACTTGTTCGCAAACAAAAGTTAATCCTTCTAACTTGACTTTTAAAATCAACTAAACACATGTTCTATATCTATATGATATGCTAACTTAATGATTTAAAACCTGGAAACACGAAAAACACCGTAAAACCGGATTTACGCCGTCGTAGTAACACCGCGGGCTGTTTTGGGTTAGTTAATTAAAAACTATGATAAACTTTGATTTAAAAGTTGTTATTCTGAGAAAATGATTTTTATTATGAACATGAAACTATATCTAAAAATTATGGTTAAACTCAAAGTGAAAGTATGTTTTCTAAAATGGTCATCTAGACGTCGTTCTTTCGACTGAAATGACTACCTTTACAAAAACGACTTGTAACTTATTTTTCCGACTATAAACCTATACTTTTTCTGTTTAGATTCATAAAATAGAGTTCAATATGAAACCATAGCAATTTGATTCACTCAAAACAGATTTAAAATGAAGAAGTTATGGGTAAAACAAGATTGGATAATTTTTCTCATTTTAGCTACGTGAAAATTGGTAACAAATCTATTCCAACCATAACTTAATCAACTTGTATTGTATATTATGTAATCTTGAGATACCATAGACACGTATACAATGTTTCGACCTATCATGTCGACACATCTATATATATTTCGGAACAACCATAGACACTCTATATGTGAATGTTGGAGTTAGCTATACAGGGTTGAGGTTGATTCCAAAATATATATAGTTTGAGTTGTGATCAATACTGAGATACGTATACACTGGGTCGTGGATTGATTCAAGATAATATTTATCGATTTATTTCTATACATCTAACTGTGGACAACTAGTTGTAGGTTACTAACGAGGACAGCTGACTTAATAAACTTAAAACATCAAAATATATTAAAAGTGTTGTAAATATATTTTGAACATACTTTGATATATATGTATATATTGTTATAGGTTCGTGAATCAACCAGTGGCCAAGTCTTACTTCTCGACGAAGTAAAAATCTGTGAAAGTGAGTTATAGTCCCACTTTTAAAATCTAATATTTTTGGGATGAGAATACATGCAGGTTTTATAAATGATTTACAAAATAGACACAAGTACGTGAAACTACATTCTATGGTTGAATTATCGAAATCGAATATGCCCCTTTTTATTAAGTCTGGTAATCTAAGAATTAGGGAACAGACACCCTAATTGACGTGAATCCTAAAGATAGATCTATTGGGCCTAACAAACCCCATCCAAAGTACCGGATGCTTTAGTACTTCGAAATTTATATCATATCCGAAGGGTGTCCCGGAATGATGGGGATATTCTTATATATGCATCTTGTTAATGTCGGTTACCAGGTGTTCACCATATGAATGAATTTTTATCTCTATGTATGGGATGTGTATTGAAATATGAAATCTTGTGGTCTATTATTATGATTTGATATATATAGGTTAAACCTATAACTCACCAACATTTTTGTTGACGTTTTAAGCATGTTTATTCTCAGGTGATTATTAAGAGCTTCCGCTATCGCATACTTAAATGAGGACGAGATTTGGAGTCCATGCTTGTATGATATTGTGTAAAAACTGCATTCAAGAAACTTATTTTGTTGTAACATATTTGTATTGTAAACCATTATGTAATGGTCGTGTGTAAACATGATATTTTAGATTATCATTATTTGATAATCTACGTAAAGCTTTTTAAACCTTTATTGATGAAATAAAGGTTATGGTTTGTTTTAAAATGAATGCAGTCTTTGAAAAACGTCTCATATAGAGGTCAAAATCTCGCAACGAAATCAATTAATATGGAACGTTTTTAATCAATAAGAACGGGACATTTCACAAAAGATGCAGCAGAGGGGCAGGATTCGTTTGGTCTCAATATAATTGAGGACTGTTTGGCTCCAATAACCCGGTCCACGTACAAATCCAACTATTACTACGAACCAGAAAATTTTGATGTCTATCAATTTAACCACTTAAAATAAATTTTCGTAATTTTAAGAAATTTAGATAAGAAGTAGAATAAAAATCTATGTCCTAAAACTAGAATAGCGAGAAATAAGAAAGAAAAAGAGTTCGTCGAAAAAAAATCGAAAAAGAAAAATGGTTGAAAAATAAAAGGTGACGGAAAAATAAAAGAAACTTATAAAACTTAAAAATACTTGACTAACCTAACCTTATTACTACAACTAACTTAAAATTATAATCGCAAATTGAGATTACTAATTGGAATGATAATTGATACATAGGTAAAAGGTGTCTAAAAATATTAAAGCTTACAGGAAAAACTAAATCCCAAATGTAAATAACTTAAAAAGAAACTAAAATTTAAAAAGGCGTCGCAAAATTCTAAAGCACCTAAATCTTAGTCTAAAGAAAAAGCACTTAAGGAATTCTACGGCAAAGCCTAAAAATCTAGAAGTAAAAATAACTATGGCAAAAACTAAGTTTAAATCTAAATATGAGCGAAAAATACAAATATTACGCTAAAACAATTAAAAAGGGATAAAATATAAAAATATACAAAAAGTTGTAAAAAATACAATTTTTATAAAAATATTATTTTTATATTATTTATTTTATAATAGTATTAATTTTTATATATAAATAAAACTAATTAAAATTTAATATTACAAATTAATTAAAAACTTAAACTAAATAATATTATATATAAAACCTAATTAGGTTTAATAATAATAATAATAAATAATTAAAACCTAACTCGTATTAATTGCTAGACCAGGTTCGTGTCAGACGGCTCCGCGAGTCGCGGTTCCCGAAGCTGCAAACCCCGCGAGTCGCGGGGTTCCAGAATTCAACTCTGGTACAGTTTAAATTGACGCGTTTTTTTTTTTTGTTTTTTTTTTATTTTTTATTTTTCTGTTTTTATATTTTCTAAAATATATTTATAAAATAAATTAAATAAAACTTATCTTTATAATCTAAAATAGAAATAAAATACTTTATAATTTTATAAATAAAAATCTTAAAACTAGATTTATATATATATATATATATATATATATATTTTTATGTTTTAAATAAAAAAAGAATACTTAAATAAAACTTATATAAAAATAAAGAAACTTTATAAAACTTAAATATTTAACAAAATCTTAAAAATATTTATATTTTTGTTTTTCTTTTTATATTTTCGAATATTTAAAATGTATTTTTATAAAAATGAATTTTAATAAAAGTAAACTAAAAATCTTTTTTTTTATATTAGCGTTGCGCTTCCGGCTTTTAAGAGAGTCCCCGGCAGCGGAGCCAAAAATACTTGATGTTTGCAGCGGGGTATACGAAATAGCTTATATTTTTACAGGAAATACTATTAAATACGATACAATTTTACACAAGATATTTATTTATTTAGAGAATAGATATACTTAAACCTTGCTACAACACTTATAGGCAGTGTACCTAATCGTACAGTAGTGTAGTTTTTAGTAAGTCCGGTTCGTTCCACAGGGAATCTTTTTAAACAAAGCTTAACGCTATATTAGTTTACTTTTATAAAAATACAAATATATATATAAGTAATATTATTATTATAAAGGGGGGTTTTTACCGTTTAATGACCGGTTTGTCGATTTTAAAACTTTAGTCGCAGTTAAAACCAAATGTAAAATAATAAATACAAGACTTAATTTAAAGCGTAAAGTAAATAACGATAATGAAATTGCGAATAATAAAAGTGCGATAAAATAAACTTGCGATAATTAAAAAGTACGATAATTAAAAGTGCAATTAAATAAAATAACAATAAAAATGCGATAATTAGAAGTGCAATTAAATATAAAATAAAGGAAATTAAATATGAAATAAAAGAATTATGCTTATTTAAACTTCCGTAATCATGATGTTTGACGTGTTGATTTTAATTTTAAGCCCATGGGTTAATTGTCCTTTGTCCTGGATTATTTAATATGTCCATACGGATTTGTCCATAATAGTCCATCAGTCATAAATATAAAGAGCGAAAGCCTTCGTCAAATTATTCTTATTCCCGAAGTCAAATATTCCAACTAATTGAGGATTCGAATTGTAACAAGGTTTTAATACTTTGTTTAATGAATACACCAGGTTATCGACTGCGTGTAAACCAAGGTTTTACTACTTTGTTAACAATTACACCAATTACCCTTGAATGTAATTCACCCCTGTTTCAACAAGTCTATTAACTATTAATCCAGTTCCGTGTCCGGTAAAATGAATAATTATTGGTATTTATAGATATCCCGCCCACCGTACCCAGTCAAGCGTATGTGGTTATATATAAATACTTCGATTTATAAGTTTGTATATTAAATTAACAAGGTATTGTTTAGTTAATATAAAACCCATTAATAGCCCATAGTCTAATTTGCACAAGTGTCGTTCTTTTGTCCAAACCCCAATTATGGTACAAAGCCCAATTACCCAATTTTAGTAATTAGCCCAACATCATGATTACTTCGGATTAAATAAGCATAATAATAACTTAGCTACAAGACATTAATATAAAAAGGTTGAACATAACTTACAATGATTAAAAATAGCGTAGCGTTACACGGACAGAATTTCGACTTACACCCTTACAATATTCGTTAACATACCCTTATTATTAGAATTAAAATTAAAATTAAAATTAAAATTAAAATTAAAATTATAATATATATATATATATAATACGTTTTATGAGAGAAGAAGAAAAAGGATGATTTTTACGATCAGAATGTGCGAGATTTATAGGGACTTTCAGAATTTGGGCCTCCGCGACTCGCGGCCCATTTTGCCTTCAAACTTCGCGAGTCGCGGAGTTTGCTTTTACAGCTCACACAAGTTTGGCTCTTTGTTTACCGACGGTTTTATAAATAAATATAATATATTAAATAATTATAAGAATTATTTAAATATTATATTATATTTATGTGCATAGTTGACTTGTAATTTTTAGTCCGTTGCGTCGAGCGTTGAGAGTTGACTCTGGTCCCGGTTCCGAATTTTCGAACGTCCTTGCGTACAATTTAATATCTTGTACTTTGCGTTTTGAATCTTGTACTCTTGTAATTCGAGACGTTTCTTATCAATAATTGGAACCTCTTTGATTGTATTTTGTACTTTTGAGCTTTTTGGTCGTTTGCGTCTTCAATTCGTCGAATCTGTTTTTTGTCTTCACCTTTTATTATTTAAACGAATATTACTTGTAAATAGAACAATTGCAACTAAAAGCTTCTCTTTCTTGAGGAATAATGCTATAAAATATATGTTCGTTTTTAGCATTATCACATTTTTATCGGAAAACATCTGCTTATCATCCTTAGGAAATTACCTACTTATTATTCTTAGTCTAGACACATTTTACTGCATTGACTGCATGAATAGTGTATAGACAAAATTCATATCTTAGCGTATCTGACAATTCATATCTTAGTGTATCTGTTACTGTAGACCTTGCCTGATATCTCTCGTAAATTTCTCCTTAATTTAAGGGATCCTGGTACTATATATATCTATGCAAATTATGCATTAAGAATACCATCTAACTATCAATTGATGCCACTAAACTCTTCATACCAAAAATCTTTCCTGAGATCTTTTAAGATGGCCTCTACGAATCAACCAAGTTCCTCTGACTCCGAAGACAGCGTGACAGGAGCACACCAACCAATCAACTACCGTGATTACTGGAGAAAATGGGGATGGGTTCGCGACATACTCACCCTATGGAGAAAGGAAGAAGGTACTCTATATCATGAATCAAAACTACCACCTAACCTTGGAGTACTTGACCCGCTCACCGGCGAACCCGTTCGCAATACCGTTTATACCCTATTTGCAAGAATTTTTCGTCTTGAAACTACCATTAATGGAACTAGAGAAGATATCCGACCTCTACCTCACATTGATAAACAACTCGGGTTAGTAGAAGAAGTTAGAGAACTCCGAGCTCGAGTATTAACTTTAGAGAGCACGGTATACAATTTGCAATCATCAACAGTATCACCAACACCAGTAACATCACCAGCCTTAGCACCAATGGCACCAGTACCACCAACAACCCAAGTTTCAACAATCCATGCCTCAACATCTCATTCTGTACCTCGAGTATAATTATCGTTCCACAAATCATTCTACATCATTTATCTTCGTTCGACATGACGATTATGTAAACTCTAATGTTTTAGAGATTATGTATCATAGTTCTAATCGTAAATCTGATGAGTTTAATATCACATTGACTCATTAAATCCATAATTACATCTGAAGAAAATATATATGTAAATATATTTTCATAAAGATTGTGATTAAAAATTCTTTTGTACAAACTGTTAATGGTAAAAATATTTTAACAGCTAGGTAATACCCGAGGAATATTCAGATTTCACATTAATAAGTTACACTGTACGTTCTTCGAAGCTGATCCAATAGTCGTTTACTATCCTACTTACATCCACCGATATACAAATCCGTTCACCACAGAATAACCATATTCATCCAATTTCATATTGGGATTTTGATTTATCAGAATCCAACAAGTGGCATAATGAAGAAAACATTTGACAAAATAAAATTTGTTAGAAACAAAACAAATTAACTATGAGAAATTTTGTTAAGAATTCACTCTAACTGTTCCTAGCTAATTGTTCCTAGCTAACTGATTACATTTTATTTATCGCAATTTAATTATCGCAATTTACATTCTCGCAATTTTATTTATCGTCATTTAATTTCTGTTATTTACTTTACGCACTTTATTTATCGTCATTTAAATTCTGTTATTTATTTTTACGCACTTTAAATATCGGGACACGTATACAAGGTTTTGACATATCATATCGACGCATATATATATATTATTTAGAATCACCATAGACACTCTATATGCAGTAATGATCGAGTTCTCTATACAGTGTTGAGGTTGATTCTCAAATAATATATATACTTTAAGTTGTGATCGAGTCTGAGACATGTACACGGGTCAAGATATGTATTAATTAATTCGAATATTATATATGAATTATTGAATTGCTAACTGTGGACTATCAACTGTGGACTGCCAACATTGGACAATTAAAATGAATTAAAATATGGATTATAACATATGAAACTAAACAATTCTTCAAGTTGCCACTTGATATCATCATAAACCTCATTTGTATCTTGACGATTACGATCCACATTCAAACCTTTCGTAATTCTTGAAAACACCTCAATCGATAGGATGAACCAACAGTACTTCATCTACGTAACAAGAGATTGATGCATATAGTTATGCACTTGAAAACTCTCGGAACCTGAGTAAACGTTTTACAAGTATCTGTGCTAGCTCCTTTGGCATTGTTATTACTAAAAGTAACTTTACAATCCCTCTTCAAAGTAGCCAATTTTGTCACAGCTTCAGCAAATCAACTTCGACTTTCATTCGTATTAGCCTTATTATAATCTGGATTATATAAGTTACCTTTCGTCATCGTTACTGGAGAATCGTTTATATTTCACCACCTTAGCAGTAAATTTACCAGCAATTTCATTGATCTCTGACCTTCCGAAGAATCATTATGTTCATTGAAATCCAATCATATACTCATCCGTATCTTGTAACAAAAATTGCCATACCAATTACCAGGGTTTAGCAACCAGTATTTTGAAATCTCGCAGCATGCCTACATCAACAGTTATAGGTATACATATAACAATTATCTCCTAGAATTACGATCTTCAATTCTAAAATTTTAAAAAACACCCAGCCTACAAATCAATACATTGAACTTTGAAAAAGCTGAATGAAGCAGCAGAAACTGTAGGCAACCGTAAACGACCTTAATCGTCGAAAGTTTGATGATAAAGAATGGAGTATTGGAAGCACTCAATAGAAAATTTAGTACCGAAAAGCGAATTATGCGAAACTATGAAAGAAGCCGTGGACAAATCACAAAGAATAAGTTTGACTTCAAAGAATCTAAATGATTCAATGTCTGCTGAAGTCTTTAGCAAATATATTGCTCCTGACTCTAAACCCTTGCGGACAATAATCTCCATCATCCTCTGATCTTAGATATTCAAAGATATTATCGTATCTTTTATTATAAATATCCTCCATATTTCTGAAGATATTTTCATAACTATTCTTATCTGAAATCATTAATCTCTTAGTGCTATCAGTGTTACATCATATAGAAACTGTTAGTTTCTATATTCTGTGAACTTTCGAGCTTAAAATATGAATGTTATTGAAGTAATGTTGGGAACTGATGCATGAGTTAGTATAATATAATGACACTTGATCAACGTGATTATATTACAGTAAGTCATTCTGAGTTTCTAATGGAACGTGATGATTCACAGATCTACCGTCATCACGTGCCATATTACATAACTCTTTCATTCAAATTAACTTCTGAACATATCAAGAAAATATATTCTTGATAGTTCTATTCTCAGTGATTCTGGTAATTTGACAAATCAAATCGTGCTATTACGTTCTTTCTTGCTTAGAACATTAAGTTCATTCGGAACTCCATACCTACAAATTCTGGACCAATACTTGCGAAAAGAAAACAAAAGCATGAAGCTCCGAAATAGAAAAGGGGTATAAATCGCAGCAAATAAGAGAGAGCATTAACTGTGGATGACGATGATTATAGGAGACGGAAGCAGGAACACTGAAATATAAGAGAAAATATAAAGCCCAATGACGACACAGAGGTTACAAACTGTGGATATTAATACGAATAGCAATATAAAGACATGATATAATTAAGAATAGTATCACCCAAAGTAATAGTAGAAGTAAACAGATTTTTCTGGGGGAAGATTGAAAAGAAGGATGACATAAATGATAATTAGAAAAATATCAAGGATTAAAACTGGATTAAGCATTTTCACAATCCTTTGGATGTACGAACTAAGAAAGAACGTATTGGAATGGTGAAAATACTGGAACGGAAAAAGTTTAATTTATAATGGAAATATCAGACAGAGTAATCAAGGCAGATCACCGTATTTATTTATAGAGAATCTTAATTTCCCTTATTCGCCGAAGAATCAAATCTTGTAGATTTCGAAAATTTTCTTTAAATCCCTAGAATTCCGGAATTCTACCAAGACATCGTCAAAAGTTAAGACGAGTCTTATTTTCTAAATTCAACCATGACTAGTCAAAAGTTATGATGAAACATGTCTTTCTCATTTCACTATTTAGTGATAGCTTCACTCGTACTTTTCGATTAATCGAATCATTTTATCCATATTACTCAATGATGATAAAACTCAATTTATCAACTCATATTCGTCATGAAAACATTTTTATTGTTAGCCATGACGACCACACTCAAATTTCGGGACGAAATTTCTTTAACGGGTAGGTACTGTGATGACCCGGGAATTTTCGACCAAATTTAAACTTAAATTTTTTATATGGTTCCGACACGATAAGCAAAGTCTGTAATGTTAAGTCTCGAAAACTTTGGAACGGATTACATGAATGCATTTACCCTTTGACCATCAACTGTTCTCGACGATTCACGAACAATTAATTGTAACTAGATATGTGTGTGTATATATATATAAACATGGTAATTGGAAGTATAAATTGTAATATTATATTTCGTAATATATATACATAGATAATAAATATTAAAGATTCAATATATTGTATAATTGATAAACAGTAATAAATTGTAATATATTAAATCTAATTACAAGTTTGAATATAATTATCGTTACCTTCAACATTATTATACATAGCAATATTAATATTAAATTCAATATTATTAATAGTATTATATAAAAATAGAAACATTTAATTTGTTATATTTTCATTATCATTAGATATTATATACTCATTATTATATAATATGTATTATGAAGATATATTATATGTAATACCATTATATTAAATATAGTTGTTGTAAAATTGTATTTACTTTTAATATTAATATCAATACTAGTGTAATTAATAAATATAAAAAAATTCATATATATATGAATTGATATAGCATTATTATAGTTAGTAATATTACTATTAATAATAATATTGTTATAAATATTATAGTAATTGTTATCATCATCAATAGTAATAATATTATTATTATTACTATTATATTATAAATTTGCATTATTAATAGATGTAATATAATTATGTTTGTAAATATAAAAATCTATAGATTTCATATATATAATCGATTATATGAATACAGAAATATAAACAAGCACATATGTATATATAAGATACAGTTGTATATATATAAATATATATACAGATATAAATATGTATAAATACTGATATACACTTTTAAATACTGATAAATATGCATGATTTTGGAATCCAGAATCAATTACAAATAGCTATTAAACTGTGCCATAATCTGTTTTACATCTACTAATCGATTCCCTTGTCTCAGTATCAAACAAAATCGGTTAAAGGTAGACATCTACTTTCAATTTTTTATTCTTCATTCGTACATGATGAAATAGAAACTGTCGACGACCTTTGGCTTTAAACAAAGGAATGATAGCTGTACTCACACAATCATTCTATTGTCTATCATCTTTATCAATTTCAACGAACTCAAGATGATGAGTTAAAACAGAAAACTCAAGGAAACCATCTCATCCTCTTTCTTTATAATCATCATAACCGGACACCAACATATCTTCCTCGATCTCTCTCTACAAACCTTTGATGTTAAACCACTCCAACATCACCATGTCCGCCACTCCATCACCACCCACCTCAATAATACCATCATGAAACATTGCAACTTATCTATATTATTACATATACAATTATAGATGTAAAGGGAAATAAACTTAAAAACAACACAAACTCACCAACTTAATTTTTGTTCGTACCTTTCTTGATATCTTCTTTATTCTTTTCTTTGTACAATCAATCATCTTCATTGAAAACCCAAATACCACCTGTATCATAATTGAAACCACCACATATCACCACCTACGTAACCCATACACTCAATTTTCTTTTGCTCCACAACACCATCGCTATTGCTTGCTACATCTTACTTATCACCTTAAAACAAACCCATTTAAATGCTCCTGCCGTTGTGTAATTTTTTTTCTGTGTTCTTGTCTCCTACTCGAACCGAACAAACGCAAGTACCACCATAACTCACGACTACTATACCTGCTGCTATTACACCGTATTCTATTTTTTATGTCGAGCCATTTAACAAGATATTGGGTAGTATAGGTTCACAGATTAGAGATTTTCAACATGGTTATATATGAAATTATTATTTCAACACATGTTATTATATGCAAGTGGAAGCTAATGGAACCAAATGGCCAACACTTAATTAAAGAAAAGGTTACATGGAATGATTAGTCAATAGCATGTGGGACGAATGTATGGCCAAGGGAAAGAATGGGATGGAATATATAATTATACAGCTCATGAACAATTCAAACTTTCTACTTGAATTAATCTCCACGAATCGTAGATGGGCCATCATGGGTCGCTGTTGTTTTTTTTATTAAGGAGCCGTGACTTGGGGAGTCACTTTTGAATGTCATGATTCATCTCCTATTTGGGGTCCAACACCATATTAATTAGGATAGTAATGTTGTGATTTTATGTTGAAGCCGATATCGTGTTCATTTGTTGGACCGTAAACCTGTTTTTATAATTGGGCTGTATCATTTTGCTACTGTTAAGATGATGTTAAAGAGAGTGATAAAGGTCAGGGTAATTAACGAAAATGGTGGTAGAAAGATGAAGAGGTTAAACGGTTTACGTACAAAATAAATAATTAGAAACACAACAATTTGCAGAAAGAATTGGACAGAGCAATGGTTTAGGGGTGTGTGTGGTTAGTGAGAGGTCGCGGGTTCGAGCTTTGTCTGGGACATTTTGTTTTTGGGAAAAAGCTTTTGAGGTAGTTAAGTTTTATTTATTATTATTATTATTGTTATCATTGTTATCGTTATTATTAAAAAGATCATATTTAGTAAAAGTATTATTAATATCATTTTTATTTAAAAAAAAATTATTAAAAGCATCATTTTTATTATTATTATCAATATTATTTATCAAATAACTATTAGATATATAAAATCATATCTGCTACATATAACATAATTATATTAATACTTTTATAATAAATATTAATGAATATAACTAATTAGGTTATTAATGAAACATCCAAATTAAAGTAACAATTATTACACTAATAATACATAAATTGTTCGTTTACTATTATATGTGTTAATACATATATAAATGATATAGGTTCGTGAATCCGAGGCCAACCCTGCATTGTTCAATGTCGTCATATGTATTTTTACTACAAAATACAGTATTGTGAGTTTCATTTGCCCCTTTTACTCTTTACATTTTTGGGCTGAGAATACATGCAAATGCTTTATTAACTGTTTTACAATATTTATATGCGTGAGTTTCATTTACCTTTTTACCCTTTATATTTTTGGGCTGAGAATACATGCGCAACTTTTATAACTGTTTTACGAAATAAACACAAGTAATCGAAATTACGTTCTATGGTTGAATGATCGAAACTGAATATGCCCCTTTTTATTAAGTCTGGTAATCTAAGAATTAGGGAACAGACACCCTAATTGACGCGAACTCTAAAGATAGATCTATCGGGCCCAAGAAGCCCCATCCAAAGTACCGGATGCTTTAGTACTTCGAAATTTATATCATGTCCGAAGGAGGATCCCGGAATGATGGGGATATTCTTATATGCATATTGTGAATGTCGGTTACCAGGTGTTCAATCCATATGAATGATATTTTTGTCTCTATGCATGGGACGTATGATTATGAGAAATGGAAGTATGAAATCTTGTGGTCTATTAAAATTATGAAATGATTCTTTATGATAAACTAATGAACTCACCAACCTTTTGGTTGACACTTTAAAGCATGTTTATTCTCAGGTACGAAAGAAATCTTCCGCTGTGCATTTGCTCATATTAGAGATATTACTTGGAGTCATTCATGACATACTTCAAAAGATGTTGCATTCGAGTCGTTGAGTTCATCAAGATTATTATTAAGTCAATTATATTTGGATATATTATGAAATGCTTTACATGCCTATCAACTGTCGATGTAACGAAAGTTTGTCTTTTAAAAACGAATGCAATGTTTGTAAAATTTATCATATAGAGGTCAATTACCTCGCGATGTAATCAACTGTTGTGAATCGTTTGTAATCGATATGGACTTCGTCCGGATGGATTAGGACGGGTCCTTTCAGTCAACAGGTATGTCTTCTTTGAGAAATGCTAGCAGATCGGACAATTGATAATTTTGGACTTTCAAACAATACTCTCGTTTCTCACCAACAGAGTAATTCTTGACCTCACGGTCGAATTCACCACCGTAGTTAACTTGTAGCATAACAGACATTTGACTCATTTTAAACTTGAATTTGGGAAGTTTAGTAATTTAAGAAGCATGTGTATGAGGTGTGATTTGTTGAGAAATGAGGGGTTGTATTTATAGAGGAAGAATAAAGATGTTGAATACAACTTTAATAATTAAAGCATCTTTATTGAAAACAACATTAATATAAAAATCTCTGGTGAATACAGCTTTAATCAATAACGAATCTCTGTTGAATACAACTTTAATTAAAGCATCTCTGTTTCACAGCTTTAATCAATAAAGAATCGTTGAATAGCTTTAATTAAAGCATTTCTGTTTCACAGCTTTAATCAATAAAGAATCTCTGTTGAATACAGCTTTAATTAAAACATCTCTGTTTGACAGTAGCTATATAAAAATAAAGCAAAATTGACAGAAATTCAAATTAAAAATTACTAAATTTATTAAAATTAAAATTTCGACAATTACAACTGATTCAACTTATTCAAATTAAACATACTATAAACTGAAAGTAAATTAAGCGTTTAAACTTCTAAAGTTTGGTGAAAGGCCCCAAATATGTTCAGTGAGATCATTTCGAAGTTGGTCATGAATGGTTTATATCTCGTATTTCTTGTTCTCTTACATCACGACTTTTAGATCGATTCCTTACATAGTTAGGATTAGCTTCATCAGTCCTAAGTAATTCTTCCTCAAGCCATGTAATGTTGTAGCCATTATCCTCGACTATCATGTTGTGCAAGAGCACACAACAATACAATATTCACCTCAACTTGGTGACGCTGTATGGTCGGCCAGCCATTTGTAATATATGGAATCTACCCTGAAGAATACCGAATGTTATCTCAACATCTTTAAGTGCACTTTCTTGAAATCTTTTAAATTTTGCACGTGGCTCATCGGTTGGGTTGAATACACCTTCATCAACGTTGATCAATATGGATAAGTACCGTCCGCCAAATAATAACCTTTTGTGTATTCATTTTCATTTACAGTAAATGGAGCAAATGGTGCAGTTCCATTCTCGATGTCATCAAACGACGAAGATTGATTCAAAACATTAAGATCGTTGTTTGCACCTGCGGCACCGAAGAATGCATGCCAAATCCATGTACCATATGAAGCAACTGCTTCAAAAACTATGGTCGGGTGACCTTGATGACCACTAGTATATTGCCCTTTCAGCAGTTGGACAATTCGTCCACTTCCAATGCATGCAGTCAATGCTTCCAAGCATTCCCCTAAACCCATGTTTTACTTCGTGCACGCTATACAAACGAGCTATATCGCTACTCGTTAGTTTCTTCAAATATTCATCAACATACAGTTCCAAAACACATTTACAAAAGCTATTGAAACAGATAATTGATGTACCTTCAGCCATTTGTAAGTATTCGTCAAACATGTCCGCTGTCATACCGTAAGCCAATTGACGCATCGCGGATGTACATTTCTGTATCGTAGTAAAATCTTGTCGACCAAGAGCATCACTTTTTTGTTTAAAATATTTAAAATGAAGTGGTAATGGATCGACATCGTAATTGATTATATCGATGACAATACGCTTAAATAATCTACTACTCATTATAAAACATCTCCTGAATCTATTTTCAGGATAAATTGGATTCTCTTGGAAGTAGTGTTTGTGTAGGTTTTGACATGCAAGTTCACGATCTCTACGAATGTAAATTCGAGATTGTGGAACTCGTACATTGTTTGCAGCCTCTTCAGCTGCAGCCTCTTCAGCATCTAATTCTTTGACCATTTCTCGTAAAATATTCAATTCATCTTCATCATCCGAATCTCATATATCAAAAAGTAAAAAGAAAGCTTTTGCCATTGAATTTTTTGTAAGTGTAGAAGTGGTATATTAAAGAAAGTGTGTGAAAAAATAAAATGGGAAGAGTGGTATTTATAAAAAAATAATTTGAAAATGGTTAACGGCTATATAGCCATTTCAACCTTCCACGTGTCTACCAGCTATTCGATATACCCATTTCATCGTCTGCAACTCTCCCGGTGATGCACTCATCACGCCTTCAAGTTTTTCCCTCCATCACGCCGCATAGAGGCGCGATGGGGGCGCGATGGGGGTGATGGGGGTCCGATAACGCTGCACTACAATCGGTCTTATTTGCATATTAATTTGATAGTTCAATATTATCCTTGAATACAGAGGATCGTACTATTTAATGTTTAGTCTTGGGACACTTTGAAATTAGCAAGTGTATATTATTGTAGCTTGCGGAGTACTATATTATTTCTTTAAATAAATAATTAGATAAGGGTAGTTTGGGAAATGGTTTGAAAATGTGGTGGAAGGAGTAAAATTGATGGGGGGAAATATCAACTATCTTTTGCTATTTTTTTTTGGCGAAAAAACAAAATAAATAAATAAAGGGACTTCAACAAGATGTCAAGAACTCATAGAGCTAAAAAAAGTCCTCCGATGGATTAACAATGATTTTATCCACTTGAGTTACAAGTACCATATCATGCACTTGCTCTATAAAGACCCGTCCAAATCCATATGGACGAATACATCAATATTTGGTCTCATTGCGAGGTACTGACCTCTATATGATACGTTTTACAAATATTGCATTCTTTTAAAAGATAAACTCATTTCAATATATAATCTTTTGATACAAATGATATATGAATCCCATAATATGAATGAATAATCTGTCATTGATTTAATAATAATCTTTTTGAACTCGAATGACTTGAATGCAACGTCTTTTGAAATATGCCATGAATGACTCCAAGTGATATCTTTAAATTGAACAGCAGAAGATTTCTTTAATACATGAGAATAAACATGCTTAAAAGTGTCAACCAAAAAGTTGGTGAGTTCATAGGTTTATCATAACAATCATTTCAATAATTTTAATAGACCACAAGATTTCATTTTCATAAATAATCCGCAGGAACACTCATCTGCAAAATCCATTCATACTTTCGAACACCTGGTAACAGACATTAATAAAATGCATCTAGAATATCCCCCGCATACATGCATTTCGCAATCAGTATGCTATATTTATAAATCGAAGTACTAAAGCAGTTCAAATTCTCTGACTGGGGCTTGTTAGTGTCCATAGATCTATCTTTAGAATTCGCGTCAATTAGGGGCCAGTTCCCTAATTCTTAGGTTACCAAGCTAAAGGGGCGATATCCGGTATAGTAATCCAATCGTAGAATGTTTTTAGGTACTTGTGTCTATTTCGTCAAACATTTATAAAGCAGCGCATGTATTCTCAGCCTAAAAATATATATTACAAAAGCATTTAAAAGGGGAGCAAATGAAACTCACGATACGATATTTTGTAGTAAAAATATGCATACGACGGAACTGAGCAATGTAGGTTTGGCCTCGGATTCACGAACCTATATCAATTATATATATTAACACATAGAATTATAATCGAACAAATTTATATATTATATTATATATTATATATATTTAATTTTTATATATATTTAAAATTATTAATATAGTTATATATATATATATATATAGTTTTATATATATATATATATATATATATATATATATATATATATATATATATATGATTAGTATTATATTAAAAATACATAATTTGTTATATATGAATGTTTAAAAGAATTGTTAATATGTTTAATATATAATTATATGTAATATTATTATAAATATATTTTTATATACATAATATTTATTTGTTATAATAATAATGATATTTATAATTCATTTAAATCATAACTTAACTTTTAATTATTTTCATAATACCTATAATAATAATAATAATAATAATAATAATAATAATAATAATAATAATAATAATAATAATAATAATAATAATAATAATAATAATAATAATAATAATAATAATAATAATAATAATAATAATAATAATAGTAATAATAATAATAATAATAATAATAATAATAATTAATCATAATAATAATAATAATAATAATAATAATAATAATAATAATAATAATAATAGTAATAATAATAATGATAGTAAATATGATAATACTTATAATAATAATACAAATGATAATTTTAATAAAAATACTTTTATTAATAATAATAATTAAAAAATGATAATTTTTATAAGAATGTTAATTTTTATAAAAATGATAATTTTAATGATAATACTAATAATAATATTAATAATAATAATAGTAATAATAATCTTAATACTCATTTTAATGATAATAATAATAATAGTTATAAAAATAATTGTAATAATAATGTAAATAAATTGTTATACCATATATTATCATCATCATCTACATCTATCATCATCATGATCACATTTCATCATCATAATTCTATATCATTATCATCATTTTCATTCTCCTCCATGATCATCATCATCAATCATTCATTTTTTCATTTTCCATCGTCCTCTTATTACATCTCATCATCATCTCATATTCGTAATATCACCATCATCATCATACACTAACGGTTTTCATTATTAACATCATGATCATCAAGCATAATCATCATCCATATAATAACGTGATTATCATCATCATTAGTGGATCTTTGTCAATACCTATTACTATTGTAGTCCATTAAAAGCTCAAGAACAAATCACCAAGCCCAATATATAGTAATCCATTATGCGGTTGGGCTTATTCATCCGAATCCTAATCAGACATACTAGCAAGGAACAAACAGAAACAATAAAATGGTGTTTGGTCTTGTGATCTAGCGAGTAAAATAGAAAAATAATAAAGTAGACGCAGTATGACCTACAATTTCGACAACAATGGCCTCATCATCAACGTTTCAATAATCATAACCATCACCTTTTCACTGTACAACATAGTATATATTCATCACAGCCCATCAACATCATTAAATTGATATTGTAGCAGTAGCAATATACAGTAGTTCGAGCAGCATAGCACAACAGGAGGTTGCAGCAGTTTGTTTTGGGTCTTAATCTGAACAGAAATAGAAGGGAAACTGAGACGCCCTAAAACTCGATTGAAGAAACGACAATTTTTAATTTTTTTCAGTTCATAGCTCGTGCTAACCCATAACACCAAGCACGAAAAACGCGTGCTTACTAAGAAGACATAGCACGAAATTCTAGTGCTTACTAAGAAGACATAGCACGAAAATCTCGTGCTTACTAAAAAGACTAAGCACGACATAATGCTTAAAATTTAACTTTAGACCCATTTCAACAATTGACCCATTTTGACTTATCAACATCAAAACTCATTAACCCTTCGACATAATCTAGTCTTGGCATCATACCAAGCAATTCCAACATTTATAAATCATCCATATAACTCTTCACTAAGAACTCAAACATTTTTACTAGTTAAACTTAAACTTTTCAAAAACATAACTCATTGGCATCTAAACAAGCGGATAACAGAAATATGATTCTAAAGAGACTTGCACACCATATCTAATGCCATAATGCTCCATCCCATCTTTTACATTCCTTGATCATCTCGATGCACTTAGAACCTATCATAGCATCAACAACATAACGGGGTAAGCTTTAATGCTTAGTGAGTTAATGGTATGTAAATGACTTAAACATAAAACATAAACATAATCATAAACATAAACAAGACCATAACCTTCCAACCCGTAGGTTGTTTTCGCAAGTCAAATCCGATCATTTCATACCATAGACACAAGTCTACGTTTAACACATGACATGGACATGAAGTTTAAGCTTTTCACCTATTGAACTTGATTGACACCCTCTTGCACAGATGCAATTCGGGAGCATCAAGCCACTCATACCATCATATCTCATATTCATAACAAACCATGAGTACACTTTCATATTTAAACTCAAAAACATAGAATAATTCATAAACACCTCTTTTACATAACTTGTGATCATGGAACTCCATGATCACCCTTGACCCGCCCATATTACCCCCATAACTCACCTTAGCCATTTGGTTTCTTGCTTGCTTTTCTTCACTTGATTAGTACGTAATAACAAAATGTGAACCTTATCATTACACATTCATCATACATTTCATTTAATCCTTACAAAGTTAACTAAACTAGTTAATATCATGCATTCATATTCTTCCACTTACCCCATTTCTCATCATTCTTATTCATCTTCGTTTCTCATAATTTCTTAACTTTTATAATTCTTTTCTCTTTTAAATAAAATTCATCCTTAACATCAACAATTACCATATTATGTCATTACACATCATAAACTCTTTATCCATACCTTTTATCTTAGTCAAAATCATAACTTTGTTTAATTCAAGCATTTCATAAAAACACTTGGTGTGTAGTGACCCGAACTTTTCCATGTTTATATATATTAAATGAAATTGATATTTACATGATTAAATATTTCCAACACGTTAAGCAATTAAACTTGTTAAGACTTGATTAATTGAAATAGGTTTCATATAGACAATTGACCACCTAAATTGACCGGCGATTCACGAACGTTACAAATTCGTAAAAACTATATGATGTTATATATATAGACATATATATGGTTAACATGAAATTATGATAAGTAAGTATCTCACTAGGTATGTTAACAATGAGTGATATACATAAAAATGAGTTTATTGAATTAAGAAACTCGAAACGATATATATAACGATTATCGTTATAACAACGTCTTACTAAGTACGTATGAATCATATTAAGATATTGTTACACTATGTTTAAATATGATAAATGATAAGTAAATATATCATTAAGTGTATTAACAATGAACTACATATGTAAAAACAAGACTACTAACTTAAGGATTTCGAAACGAGTCATATATGTAACGATTATCGTTGTAACGACATTTAAATGTATATATATCATATTAAGATATATTAATACATCATAATATCATGATAATGTAATAATTTAACATCTCATTAGATATTATAAACAATGGGTTAACAACATTTAACAAGATCGTTAACTTAAAGGTTTCAAAACAACACTTACATGTAATGACTAACGATGACTTAACGACTCAGTTAAATGTATATACGTGTAGTGTATTATGTTGTAATAATACACTTTTGGAAGACTTCAGGACACATATCAAAGTACTTCTATTTAACAAAAATGCTTACAATTACATTCTCGTTCAATTTCATCAACAATTCTACTCGTATGCAACCGTATTCGTACTCGTACAATACCCAGCTCCTAGACGTATATACTATTGGTATATATACATAATAATTCAGCTCTTAGTAGCCCTAGATAGTCAACAAACATGTGGAACCAACAATTAGATAACTAGCATAACTTATGAGCAAGGAAACAAAAACAAGAACTCCTTTTAACCCCACTCACCTTCACCACTCACCACCTACTCCATTTCACTTCCAATTTTCTTCCCAATTCTCTCTCAAAACACACACACACTCTTCTATCAACGTCTAAGTTACTATTTTTCCAGCAAAAATCATCAAATACAAGCTTTGGTTATTACCTATAATCATCATAAAAACAATTACTCAAGAACACATCAAGAACACTTCCAAGTTTACAAGTTTACTTCCAAGTTTCCTAATCCATTCCAAGCAATCATCTAAGATCAAGAAACCTTTGTTATTTACAGTAGGTTATCTTTCTAAATTAAGGTAATATTCATATTCAAGCTTTGATTCAATTTCTATAACTATAACTATCTTAATTCGAGTAATAATCTTACTTGAACTTGTTTTTGTGTCATGATTCTATTTCAAGAACTTCCAAGCCATCAAAGATCCTTTGAAGCTCAAGTTATTTTTTCATCATTTCCAGTAGGTTTACCTACTAAACTTGAGGTAGTAATGATGTTCATAAAATCATTCGATTCATATATGTATAACTATCTTATTCGAAGATTTGAACATGTAATCACTAGAACATAGTTTAGTTAATTCTAAACTTGTTCGCAAACAAAGTTAATCCTTCTAACTTGACTTTTAAAATCAACTAAACACATGTTCTATATCTATATGATATGCTAACTTAATGATTTAAAATCTGGAAACAATAAAAACATCGTAAAACCGGACATACGCTGTCGTAGTAACACCGCGGGCTGTTTTGGGTTAGTTAATTAAAAACTATGATAAACTTTGATTTAAAAGTTGTTCTTCTGGGAAAATTATTTTTCTTATGAACATGAAACTATATCCAAAACTCATGGTTAAACTCAAAGTGAAAGTATGTTTTTCAAAATGGTCATCAAGACGTCGTTCTTTCGACTGAAATGACTACCTTTACAAAAACAACTTTTAATCTGTATTTTTGACTATAAACTTATACCTTTTCTGTTTTGATTCATAAACTTAAGTTCAATATGAAACCATAGCAACTTTAATCACTCAAAACGGATTTAAAACGAAGAAGTTATGGGTAAAACAAGATTGGATAATTTTGCTTGATGTAGCTACGTGAAAATTGGTAACAAATCTATATTAATCATATCCTAGCTAACTTATATTGTATCATACATGTATTCTAATATATTATGTAATCTTGGGATACTATAGACACGTATGCAAATGTTTTGACATATCATATCGAACCATGTATATATATTATTTGGAACAACCATAGACACTCTATATACAGTAATGATTGAGTTAGCTATACAGGGTTGAGGTTGATTCCAAAAATATATATACTTTGAGTTGTGATCTAGCCTGAGACATGTATACACTGGGTCATGGATTGATTCAAGATAATATATATCGATTTATTTCTGTACATCTAACTGTGGACAACTAGTTGTAGGTTACTAACGAGAACAGCTGACTTAATAAACTTAAAACATTAAAACGTATTAAAAATGTTGTAAATATATTTTAAATATACTTTGATATATATGTACATATTTGTTATAGGTTCGTGAATCGACCAGTGGCCAAGTCTTACTTCCCGACGAAGTAAAAATCTGTGAAAGTGAGTTATAGTCCCACTTTTAAAATCTATTATTTTTTTGGGATGAGAATACATGCGATTTTATAAATGCTTTACAAAATAGACACAAGTAATCGAAAATACTTTCTATGTTGGATTATCGAACCGAATATGCCCCTTTTTAGCTTGGTAGCCTAAGAATTAGGGAAATGGCCCCTAATTGACGCGAATCCTAAAGATAGATCTATTTGGCCCAACAAGCCTCATCCGAGTTACGGATGCTTTAGTACTTCGATTTATCATATCCGATGAGAGTCCCGGAATGATGGGGATATTCTATATACATCTTGTTAAGGTCGGTTATCAGGTGTTCAACATATGAATGATTTTTATCTCTATGCAGTTTGCAAAATACCTGATATGAGATGTGTTATAAAAATGAAATCTTGTGGTCTATTATTATGATTTGATAATATGTAGGTTAAACCTATAACTCACCAACAATTTTGTTGACGTTTTAAGCATGTTTATTCGCAGGTGATTATTAAGAGCTTCCGCTATTGCATACTAAAATAAGGACAAGATTTGGAGTCCATACGTGTATGATATTGTGTAAAAACTGCATTCAAGAAACTTATTTTGATGTAATATATTCTTATTGTAAACCATTGTGTAATGGTCGTGTGTAAACGGTATATTTTAGGTTATCATTATTTGATAATCTACGTAATGCTTTTTAAACCATTATCGATAAAATAAAGGTTATGGTTGTTTTAAAAATGAATGCAGACTTTGAAAAATGTCTCATATAGAGGTCAAAACCTCGGGACGGAATCAATTAATATGGAACGTTTATAATCAATATGAACGGGACATTTCAGTTGATATCCGAGCGTTGGTCTTAGAGAACCAGAATTTTTGCATTAGTGTGTCTTACCGAGTTTGTTAGGATGCATTAGTGAGTCTGAACTTCGACCGTGTTTTTCTTCAAAAACGATTGCTTAACATTTTTTTTGTTGGAAACTATATATTATTAACATGTAAATATTATGTGATATAGTAATCTCTTAACGTGTTTGATATTGTGTGATAGATGTTTATCTCTAGTACAAATCTCATCGACTCACTTAATAATAATAAAGAGTCGAATATATTTTGGGAAGATTCACAAATTCCCGAAGAGGAACCGGAAGAAGAGGAACCGGAAGAGGAGAAACCGGAAGAAGAGGTTCCGGAGGAGGAAATATTAGGAACCACAGAAAAACAGATAAATAAAAGAAAATCCTCAACCAATGGACCAAAGTTAATAATGGTCAATGGTGTTTCCACCAAGGAAGCAAAATATTGGGAAGATTACCAATTTTCCGATGAATCGAATCCCGATGAGGATTCCAATGATGTTATAGAAATTACCTCGACCCAATTTAATAAAGCAAAAGAAAATACTAAGGGAAAAGGTATAAAAATAGAGAAACTTGATTCCAACCCCGATGAACTTTATATGTATCGGCAACATCCGTATTTCCTAAATTGTAACAATAACCCGGGAACCTCTAAACCGCCAGGTTTTTCTAAACCATTGTGGAAAACGACGAGTCGTATTAGAGGAACACCATATATCCCTAGAAAATTAGGAAAATGAACCAAGATCGAAGAAGAAGAAACCAGTGATTCAGATTAGAGGGTTGTAATCATGTTGTGTATTATATGTATTATAGTGTGCTTATACTTTTATGTTCTATGTAAAAATTGCTTGTATTATTTGTTAATTATCTTTTACGAATCTAATCCTTGTCTATTTTACAGTATAAAAACACAAAATGGACGTTAAGGGTAGACAACCGAATATTTTAGAAGACCTACAAGAGGATATGATTGATGAAATCTTGTCTAGAGTCGGTCAGAATTCATCAGCACAATTAGTTATGGCGAAATTAACTTGTCAAACATTTGAAAGACTTTCCAGAAATGCCTTAGTTTATAAAAGTCTTTCCTTTGATAGGTGGGGTATATCACATTGGGGAGACCGTAAGTTACGCCGTGTTTTCTTTAAAGCGTTAAGTGCGGGGAACCCAAATGCAATTTTACGCTACAGGTTAAGAACCTATTTTGACTCATCATATCCCAACATAGGATTTCGTGAGTTAGAAAGAGCTTCTAACATGCAACATAAGGAAGCATGTTATGCTTACGGGTTAGTGATGTTCGCTTCTCACCAAAGTGAGAAAAAGAACATCGGATTACAACTTTTAAATAAAACCTTTTCACAAGTGACGGATTCAGTAGTCGGGGCGAGAAACAAGGTTTTTAGATTATTACGGGGCTGTTGAACATTACGAAACCCTCGTCCCTTTGACGACTTTACAACATGCTGTCTTGTCAACTGTCACAACGGTTAAGTTCCATAAGACCAAGGATGGGAAGTAGTCTTAATAAAACCAGAATGCATGACTTGTTTCTGGACGTAAGAATTACGTGTCTTTGTTGCCTTTGTTGAACGACTTGCGTATTAACTAGAATTGTCTTCGCAACTGTTTTGTATTAGAAGTGTTATGTGCTATATTTCATGCTATATGTAAAATAGCGGTATTGTAAGTTTGCAAAATATTGTATAAAAGTTTGAATGTGAAATATTATTATAATCAGTTTTTCATATAGAATTGTAGTAGTTGAATTGTATGTTAGCTACTAAGTATGAACTTAACGGGTAGGTATTACCCGAATTAAAACTTATAAAACGTTAATATGAAGAAAAAGCTTTTATAAATGAGTTCATATTATGCTACGGAATACTATTGACTACTCTTAATATTCTATATGATTAACTTAATTCTTTTGGCTATTTTTGAAGGAAATGGCACCGACTACTCGTCAGAACTTGAACATGAGTGAGGAAGACTTCCGTGCTTTCCTTGCAGCAAATATAGCCGCAGTACAGGCTGCAATGCAAAACAACAATAACTCAGGGTCTATCAGTGGAGTTAACTCCACAGGAAACCGTGTAGGATGCTCCTACAAGGCTTTTACTGCCTGTAAACCTCTGGAATTCGATGGAACTGAAGGACCAGTTGGACTGAAACGATGGACCGAAAATGTCGAATCTGTGTTTGCTATAAGCAAATGTGCTGAGGAAAATAAGGTAAAGTACGCCACGCATACCTTCACAGGTACTACGTTAACATGGTGGAATACCTATCTCAAACAAGTAGGACAAGATGCTGCTTACGCACTACCGTGGTCAGCATTCAAACACTTGATGAACGAGCAGTACCGTCCCAGAAACGAAGTCAATAAGCTCAAGACAGAGCTTAAAGAATTACGAACGAAGGGATTTGATATCACCACATACGAACGACGATTCACCGAGTTGTGTTTATTATGCCCAAGAGTGTTCGAAGATGAAGAATAGCAGATCGATGCGTTTGTAAAGGGGTTACCAGAGAGAATTCAGGAGGATGTGAGTGCAAGCGCGCCCACTTCAATGCAAAAGGCAAGCCAAATGGCTCATAAACTTATAAACCAGATCGAGGGAAGGATTAAAGAGCAGGCGGCCGAGGAGGCCAAAATGAAACAAGTCAAGAGAAAGCGGGAAAAACCCAGTGACAAGAGTCACAATTTCAACAATCAACACCACAATCACAACCACAATCGCACCATTTTTCGCAACAACAAACGCAACAAAAACCATTCCAACAACAACAACTACAACAATCATCCCAACAACAATACCAACCGCAACAACAAAAATCCCAACAACAATCTCAATAACAACACTGGTAATCAAAATCAGAAAATTTCGTGTCTAAGGTGTGAAGGGTACCATCCAACTACTTTTTGTCCAGCAACATGTACCAAATGTAATAGAAAGGGTCATGATGCAACGAAGTGTGAAATTTATGGGCCATCGGGTAAAGGAACAAGTAATGCCCACATTATTTGTTATGGATGCGGGAAGAAGGTCCACTACAAAACTGCGTGTCCAAACCAGGGAAATAATAATGGGCAAAGCCGTGGGAGAGTTTTTAACATTAATGCGGAAGAAGCGCAGGAAGAGCCGGAGCTTGTTACGGGTACGTTTCTTATCGATGAAAAACCTGCTTATGTTTTATTTGATTCGGGTGCGGATAGAAGTTATATGAGTAGAGATTTTTGTGCTAAATTAAGTGGTCCATTGACGCCTATGAATAATAAATTTTTACTCAAATTAGCAAACGGTAAATTAATTTCGGCAAATAAAATATGTCGGAATCGAGAAATTAAACTGGTTAGCGAAACGTTTAAGATCGATTTGATACCAGTAGAGTTAGGGAGTTTTGATGTGATAATCGGCATGGACTGGTTGAAAAAGGAGAGAGCGGAAATCGTATGTTACAAAAATGCAATTTGCATTGTACGAGAAAACGGAAAACCTATAATGGTGTACGGAGAAAAGAGCAACGCGAAGCTAAATCTTATTAGTAATTTGAAGGCGCAAAAACTAATAAGAAAAGGTTGCTATGTCGTTCTAGCACACATCGAAGAAGTCAAACCCGAAGAAAAGAACATCAATGATGTTCTCGTTGCAAAAGAATTTCCCGATGTATTTCCGAAAGAATTACCGGGACTACCTCCACATCGATCTGTTGAATTTCAAATAGATCTCGTACCAGGATCTGCACCAATAGCTCGTGCTCCATACAGACTCGCACCCAGTGAAATGAAAGAACTCCAAAGCCAACTACAAGAACTTTTAGAGCGTGGTTTTATACGACCAAGTACATCACCATGGGGAGCTCCTATTTTGTTTGTCAAAAAGAAGGATGGTACATTCAGGTTGTGTATCGACTACCGAGAGTTGAACAAACTTACCATCAAGAATTGTTATCCACTACCAAGAATCGACGACTTATTTGATCAACTACAAGGCTCGTCAGTTTATTCGAAGATTGATTTACATTCTGCGTATCATCAGATGCGAGTGAAGGAGGATGATATTCCGAAGACTGCTTTCAGAACGCGTTACGGTCATTACGAGTTTATGGTCATGCCGTTTGGGTTGACTAACGCACCAGCTGTGTTCATGGACCTCATGAACCGAGTGTGTGGACCATACCTTGACAAGTTTGTCATTGTTTTTATCGATAACATACTTATTTACTCAAAGAATGATCAAGAGCACGAAGAACATTTGAGAAAAGTGCTAGAGTTGTTGAGAAAAGAAAAACTGTACGCCAAATTTTCAAAGTGTGCATTTTGGTTGGAAGAAGTTCAATTTCTCGGTCACATAGTGAACAAAGAAGGTATTCAGGTAGATCCAGCAAAGATCGAAACCATTGAAAAGTGGGAAACCCCAAAAACTCCGAAGTATATACGTCAATTTTTAGGATTGGCTGGTTACTACAGAAGATTCATCTAAGATTTTTCCAAAATAGCAAAACCCTTGTGTAAAGACCCGTCCTTATCCACCTGGACGAAGTCATCAACATCTGGTCCCATTGCGAGGTACTGACCTAAATACGCCATAAATGACTCCAAGTAATATCTTTAAAATGAGCAAATGCACAGCGGAAGACTTAATTCGTACCTAAGAATAAACATGCTTAAAAGAGTCAACCAAAGGTTGGTGAGTTCATAGGTTTATCATAACAATCATTTCAATATATTAATAGACCACAAGATTTCCGTTTATAAATTTATGTACATTCGCAAGTGTATAAAAGTATTCTATAAGCTGTAGGCACCCGGTAACAAGCCTTAACGTTCATGTTTTACCCTCTGAAGTACACCATATCAGGTGTGTTTAAAATAATCACGAAGTACTAAAGCATCCCATAGTCAGGATGGGGTTTGTCAGGCCCAATAGATCTATCTTTAGGATTCGCGCCTACCGTACATAGACAGGTAGTTTAATGTTACCAAGCTAAGGGTATATTTCTGGTTTAAACCCACATAGAATTAGTTTTAGTACTTGTGCCTATTTCGTAAAACATTTATAAAACAGCGCATGTATTCTCAGCCCAAAAATATATATAAAAGGGAGTAATGAAACTCACCTACTGTATTTTGTAGTAAAAATACATATGACGGCATATAGTAAGTGTAGGGTTGGCCTCGGATTCACGAACCTATATCATTTGTATATATATCAAATAATATTAACACATATGTATTAATACTTGTAGTAATAATGATAATACTTAATAATAATCTTAATAATGAAAAAGAAAAAAAAAATGATAATATTAGTAATGATAATAATGATGATAATTTTTAATAATAATAAAAATGATAATAAAATGATAACTTTTAAAAAATAATAATAATAATAATTACTTCGGTTTTATTAATAACAATAATATTCATACATATATATTATCTTATATAATTAATTTAACCATATTAACAATAGAATTAATAATAATATTAATAATAATAATATTAAAGATAATAATAATAATATCAATACTTAATAATAATCTTAATAATATCAAATAATACCTTAGGAATATTAAAAAGAAATAAATCGCCCGGGACGGGGCTCGAACCCGCGACCTCTCACTTAACAACCCACACCTTAACCAGCTCCTCCAATTACTGTTTTCTATTTTAATTCCGAATTAAATTCTTATAACTAATATCATCATTATACCCATACTTAATTGTCTTCATAATCATCATCATCTAATAACATTATGATCATAATATCGTCTCTGCATTATCACCATAACATCATCATGCGTAATTCTTCTAACATCATCATCAATTTCATCTTTCCCGTAACATCATAATTATAATCATAGGTATAATCATAATTATCATTCGAACATCATCATACTACATCATTACGATCATCATCTACCTATATCAATCATCATCGTAATCAACTTTTCTCATCATCACCATCTAAACCGTATCATCAAATCATAATCATGATCATAACATACTCATCATTTTACCAATCCTAATTATCATCATCATTTTGTAATATCATTATCAAATTATAATCATAATCATAATCATAATCAAATCACGATCATAATCATAGATCATATTTAATCGAATTATCGTTATCATCTGAGAACATTAACACGATCATCATCTTCGTCTATATTCATCATACATAACTATCCTAATTATCTTCATCATCATGTATTATTAATCTCATCGTTCCCCCAACAGAAAAAAATGGTGTGGCTCACGGCCCAAATTACTAATACAAGCCACGGCCCATCTTATTAACACAAGTCACGGCCCAAGTACTGATGGCCCAACAGAAACTCTATATATAGAATAAAGAGCCGTTTTTAAAAAAATCATTGAATTTGGATTCCAATACACATCTCATCCTGTCCCCACGTCCCATTTCCCTTTTTAATAACGACCTAATGGGAGGAATGTGGCCGATAACAAAAAGTAATAAGGTTACGTTTGGTGATTTCTCAAATAGAAGGAAACAAATCACGCTCATCATTATCTTACACGTAAACATGCTCACCCCATCATCATCATCACTCTTTATTCTATTCTTCGGTTGTGGATGGTTGTGAAAACAGAAACGTATAGGTATTGCAGCAAATAGTAGCAAACAGAAGCTGCAGGTTCTCAAATTCAAAACAAAAGAGAAAAAGAGAAGAAAGGACTGGGTTCACGAAGGAGATAAAAAGAATTAGCAACCAGAAACATAATAAAATCTTTAGTAGGAGGTTTAATGGTGTAGAGGTTTGATGAAGATGATGATTGTTGTTTTGGGTGTCATTCAAGTAAGAAGAAATAGAAAACAAAGAAAGATGTGCTTCGTTTGGTTTTTGGTATGAGATAGTTGTCGAACGGAGATAGTAACGAGGATGGTTGTTTTGGATCATTTTTGAGTAGTAATTCATGGTGGGTTTTGGTCTCAGTAGAAACAATCAAGTAGTAACAAACACGAAGAAAAACTCCATGGTTTTGGGTGGTTAATGGTGGAGGTGACTCTCGGCGGTGGTTGTTTATTTGATCAAAGAAATAGTAAGCAAGCAGAAACATGATTTTCGATGGAGGTGGTCTAGTGGTGTTTGAGGGCAGATATGGTGATGGTGTCGAGTGACCGAAGGTTGTTTGCAAGGTGGTTGTGATGGTGATCGAAGAAAGAACAATGAACAAGTTGACGTGTGTGGTTGTGGGTTTGTGGTGGTTCATGTGTCGAGGTGTTAAGATGGTGAGCGACCCGGAGTTGAAAATATGTAGATCGTTTTGTGAAGTTTGAAGTTGGTTACGGGTTTGATAAACCACAAAAGAACTAAGGCTGAAACTACAGCAAAAGTAGTTGGTTGAGGGGTGGTGTGGATTGTGAGATCGAACAAGTTGGTGACCAGTTAGTTATGAAGTGGTAGTGTGTATCTAATATATATAGAATAGATATTTACAGAATCAATAATTCAATAATAAGGATAAAGTATTAAATCAATCACAATAATGAAACAATAATGTGCATCTTCAATTAATATCTGACCGACAGTTTAGATATTTTTACTTCGCGGAGTGCTATATCGTGTCCATTGCTAAACGGTTGATGTATGAAAGTGTTCCTAAAAATCCCAAATTTTTAGATTAAATATATTTATTTATTTTACTCATTAACTGTTTGAAACCTGATCAAAAACGTTCGTCTATAATTTATTTTTAATTCCAAGTAATATATACGGAGTACTAAAACTCAACTCTTCAAAGTAAAAAAAATATTTTTAATGATCACAAATTTTATATATTTTAATTATGGATCATCGTTTATTTTTTTTTTTTAAATCACATAAGTTGGAATTAAGTTTATCTAAATAATAATCGAATGATCAACGAGGGTTACAATCATTTAATAATTTCATTTAATATACATTATATATATAAACCGATTTTATTAACAATTTTATTATTTCATATAATATTTTACATCTTTAATTCTAATAATTAAATCGTATTTTATTTCAAATTATCATATATACATATATATATATATATATATATATATATATATATATATATATATATATATATATATATATATATATATACATATACATATACATATACATATTTATTTACAAGTAATTGTTCGTGAATCGTCGGGAATGGTCGAAGGTCAATTTAATATATGAAACAGTTCAAAATTTTTTAGACTCAACCTAACAGACTTTGCTTATCGTGTTGAAATTACACTATCGTATCGAGAGTTTGATTTAAAATTAGTCGAAATTTTCCGGGTCGTGACAGTACCTACCCGTTAAAGAAATTTCGTCCCCGAAATTTGAGTGAGTTCGTCATGGCTAACAATAAAATTGTTTTTATGACGAATATGAGTTGATTAAATAGAGTTTTATCATTATTGATTAATATAGATAAAACGATTCGATTTTTGTGAAGCGTACGAGTGAAGCTGCCACAAAAGATTAAGATGAAGAAATAGAGTTTTATCTTGGCTTTTGACGTAGTCACATTTGATTTCCGAAATTCGAGGAATTTAAAGAAAATCTTCTAATCAGAAAGAAAATGTAATAGCACGATTTATTAGCAATTTGTTGGAATTACGGAAGAACGGAAATATCAAGGAAATATTTCCGTGATATGCTTAGAGATTAAGTAGAATGAAAGAGTCGTGTTGAAATGTCCCGTTCTTATTGATTAAAAACGTTCCATATTAATTGATTTCGTTGCGAGGTTTTGACCTCTATATGAGACGTTTTTCAAAGACTGCATTCATTTTTAAACAAACCATAACCTTTATTTCATCAATAAAGGTTTAAAAAGCTTTACGTAGATTATCAAATAATGATAATCTAAAATATCCTGTTTACACACGACCATTACATAATGGTTTACAATACAAATATGTTACAACAAAATAAGTTTCTTGAATGCAGTTTTTACACAATATCATACAAGCATGGACTCCAAATCTTGTCCTTATTTAAGTATGCGACAGCGGAAGCTCTTAATAATCACCTGAGAATAAACATGCTTAAAACGTCAACAAAAATGTTGGTGAGTTATAGGTTTAACCTATATATATCAAATCGTAACAATAGACCACAAGATTTCATATTTCAATACACATCCCATACATAGAGATAAAAATCATTCATATGGTGAACACCTGGTAACCGACAATAACAAGATGCATATATAAGAATATCCCCATCATTCCGGGACACCCTTCGGATATGATATAAATTTCGAAGTACTAAAGCATCCGGTACTTTGGATGGGGTTTGTTAGGCCCAATAGATCTATCTTTAGGATTCGCGTCAATTAGGGTATCTGTTCCCTAATTCTTAGATTACCAGACTTAATAAAAAGGGGCATATTCGATTTCGATAATTCAACCATAGAATGTAGTTTCACGTACTTGTGTCTATTTTGTAAATCATTTATAAAACCTGCATGTATTCTCATCCCAAAAATATTAGATTTTAAAAGTGGGACTATAACTCACTTTCACAGATTTTTACTTCGTCGGGAAGTAAGACTTGGCCACTGGTTGATTCACGAACCTATAACAATATATACATATATATCAAAGTATGTTCAAAATATATTTACAACACTTTTAATATATTTTGATGTTTTAAGTTTATTAAGTCAGCTGTCCTCGTTAGTAACCTACAACTAGTTGTCCACAGTTAGATGTACAGAAATAAATCGATAAATATTATCTTGAATCAATCCACGACCCAGTGTATACGTATCTCAGTATTGATCACAACTCAAACTATATATATTTTGGAATCAACCTCAACCCTGTATAGCTAACTCCAACATTCACATATAGAGTGTCTATGGTTGTTCCGAAATATATATAGATGTGTCGACATGATAGGTCGAAACATTGTATACGTGTCTATGGTATCTCAAGATTACATAATATATAATACAAGTTGATTAAGTTATGGTTGGAATAGATTTGTTACCAATTTTCACGTAGCTAAAATGAGAAAAATTATCCAATCTTGTTTTACCCATAACTTCTTCATTTTAAATCCGTTTTGAGTGAATCAAATTGCTATGGTTTCATATTGAACTCTATTTTATGAATCTAAACAAAAAAAGTATAGGTTTCTAGTCGGAAAAATAAGTTACAAGTCGTTTTTGTAAAGGTAGTCATTTCAGTCGAAAGAACGACGTCTAGATGACCATTTTAGAAAACATACTTCCACTTTGAGTTTAACCATAATTTTTTGATATAGTTTCATGTTCATAATAAAAATCATTTTCTCAGAATAACAACTTTTAAATCAAAGTTTATCATAGTTTTTAATTAACTAACCCAAAACAGCCCGCGGTGTTACTACGACGGCGTAAATCCGGTTTTACGGTGTTTTTCGTGTTTCCAGGTTTTAAATCATTAAGTTAGCATATCATATAGATATAGAACATGTGTTTAGTTGATTTTAAAAGTCAAGTTAGAAGGATTAACTTTTGTTTGCGAACAAGTTTAGAATTAACTAAACTATGTTCTAGTGATTACAAGTTTAAACCTTCGAATAAGATAGCTTTATATGTATGAATCGAATGATGTTATGAACATCATTACTACCTTAAGTTCCTTGGATGAACCTACTGGAAAAGAGAAAAATGGATCTAGCTTCAATGGATCCTTGGATGGCTCAAAGTTCTTGAAGCAAAATCATGACACGAAAACAAGTTCAAGTAAGATCATCACTTGAAATAAGATTGTTATAGTTATAGAAATTGAACCAAAGTTTGAATATGATTATTACCTTGTATTAGAATGATAACCTACTGTAAGAAACAAAGATTTCTTGAGGTTGGATGATCACCTTACAAGATTGGAAGTGAGCTAGCAAACTTGAAAGTATTCTTGATTTTATGAAACTAGAACTTTTGAAATTTATGAAGAACACTTAGAACTTGAAGATAGAACTTGAGAGATTTCAATTAGATGAAGAAAATTGAAGAATGAAAGTGTTTGTAGGTGTTTTTGGTCGTTGGTGTATGGATTAGATATAAAGGATATGTAATTTTGTTTTCATGTAAATAAGTCATGAATGATTACTCATATTTTTGTAATCTTATGAGATATTTCATGCTAGTTGCCAAATGATGGTTCCCACATGTGTTAGGTGACTCACATGGGCTGCTAAGAGCTGATCATTGGAGTGTATATACCAATAGTACATACATCTAAAAGCTGTGTATTGTACGAGTACGAATACGGGTGCATACGAGTAGAATTGTTGATGAAACTGAACGAGAATGTAATTGTAAGCATTTTTGTTAAGTAGAAGTATTTTGATAAGTGTATTGAAGTCTTTCAAAAGTGTATAAATACATATTAAAACACTACATGTATATACATTTTAACTGAGTCGTTAAGTCATCGTTAGTCGTTACATGTAAGTGTTGTTTTGAAACCTTTAGGTTAACGATCTTGTTAAATGTTGTTAACCCAATGTTTATAATTTCAAAAGAGATTATAAATTATTATATTATCATGATATTATGATGTACGAATATCTCTTAATATGATATATATACATTAAATGTCGTTACAACGATAAACGTTACATATATGTCTCGTTTCAAAATCATTAAGTTAGTAGTCTTGTTTTTACATATGTAGTTCATTGTTAATATAATTAATGATATGTTTACTTATCATAATATCATGTTAACTATATATATAACCATATATATGTCATCATATAGTTTTTTTTACAAGTTTTAACGTTCGTGAATCACCGGTCAACTTGGGTGGTCAATTGTCTATATGAAACCTATTTCAATTAATCAAGTCTTAACAAGTTTGATTGCTTAACATGTTGGAAACATTTAATCATGTAAACATCAATCTCAATTAATATATATAAACATGGAAAAGTTCGGGTCACTACAGTACCTACCCGTTAAATAAATTTCGTCCCGAAATTTTAAGCTGTTGAAGGTGTTGACGAATCTTCTGGAAATAGATGCGGGTATTTCTTCTTCATCTGATCTTCACGCTCCCAGGTGAACTCGGGTCCTCTACGAGCATTCCATCGAACCTTAACAATTGGTATCTTGTTTTGCTTAAGTCTTTTAACCTCACGATCCATTATTTCGACGGGTTCTTCGATGAATTGGAGTTTTTCGTTGATTTGGATTTCATCTAACGGAATAGTGAGATCTTCTTTAGCAAAACATTTCTTCAAATTCGAGACGTGGAAAGTGTTATGTACAGCCGCGAGTTGTTGAGGTAACTCAAGTCGGTAAGCTACTGGTCCGACACGATCAATAATCTTGAATGGTCCAATATACCTTGGATTTAATTTCCCTCGTTTACCAAATCGAACAACGCCTTTCCAAGGTGAAACTTTAAGCATGACCATCTCTCCAATTTCAAATTCTATATTTTTTCTTTTAATGTCAGCGTAGCTCTTTTGTCGACTTTGGGCGGTTTTCAACCGTTGTTGAATTTGGATGATCTTCTCGGTAGTTTCTTGTATAATCTCCGGACCCGTAATCTGTCTATCCCCCACCTCACTCCAACAAATCGGAGACCTGCACTTTCTACCATAAAGTGCTTCAAACGGCGCCATCTCAATGCTTGAATGGTAGCTGTTGTTGTAGGAAAATTCTGCTAACGGTAGATGTCGATCCCAACTGTTTCCGAAATCAATAACACATGCTCGTAGCATGTCTTCAAGCGTTTGTATCGTCCTTTCGCTCTGCCCATCAGTTTGTGGATGATAGGCAGTACTCATGTCTAGACGAGTTCCTAATGCTTGCTGTAATGTCTGCCAGAATCTTGAAATAAATCTGCCATCCCTATCAGAGATAATAGAGATTGGTATTCCATGTCTGGAGACGACTTCCTTCAAATACAGTCGTGCTAACTTCTCCATCTTGTCATCTTCTCTTATTGGTAGGAAGTGTGCTGATTTGGTGAGACGATCAACTATTACCCAAATAGTATCAAAACCACTTGCAGTCCTTGGCAATTTAGTGATGAAATCCATGGTAATGTTTTCCCATTTCCATTCCGGGATTTCGGGTTGTTGAAGTAGACCTGATGGTTTCTGATGCTCAGCTTTGATCTTAGAACACGTCAAACATTCTCCTACGTATTTAGCAACATCGGCTTTCATACCCGGCCACCAAAAATGTTTCTTGAGATCCTTGTACATCTTCCCCGTTCCAGGATGTATTGAGTATCTGGTTTTATGAGCTTCTCTAAGTACCATTTCTCTCATATCTCCAAATTTTGGTACCCAAATCCTTTCAGCCCTATACCGGGTTCCGTCTTCCCGAATATTAAGATGCTTCTCCGATCCTTTGGGTATTTCATCCTTTAAATTTCCCTCTTTTAAAACTCCTTGTTGCGCCTCCTTTATTTGAGTAGTAATGTTATTATGAATCATTATATTCATAGATTTTACTCGAATGGGTTCTCTATCCATCCTGCTCAAGGCATCGGCTACCACATTTGCCTTCCCCGGGTGGTAACGAATCTCAAAATCGTAATCATTCAATAATTCAATCCACCTACGCTGCCTCATATTCAGTTGTTTCTGATTAAATATGTGTTGAAGACTTTTGTGGTCGGTATATATAATACTTTTGACCCCATATAAGTAGTGCCTCCAAGTCTTTAATGCAAAAACAACCGCGCCTAATTCCAAATCATGCGTCGTATAATTTTGTTCGTGAATCTTCAATTGTCTAGACGCATAAGCAATCACCTTCGTTCGTTGCATTAATACACAACCGAGACCTTGCTTTGATGCGTCACAATAAATCACAAAATCATCATTCCCTTCAGGCAATGACAATATAGGTGCCGTAGTTAGCTTTTTCTTCAATAACTGAAACGCTTTCTCTTGTTCATCATTCCATTCAAATTTCTTCCCTTTATGCGTTAATGCAGTCAAGGGTTTTGCTATTCTGGAAAAGTCTTGGATGAACCTTCTGTAGTAACCAGCTAGTCCTAAAAACTGGCGTATGTGTTTCGGAGTTTTTGGGGTTTCCCACTTTTCAACAGTTTCTATCTTTGCCGGATCCACCTTAATACCTTCTTTGTTCACTATGTGACCGAGGAATTGAACTTCTTCCAACCAAAATGCACACTTTGAAAACTTAGCGTACAATTCTTCCTTCCTCAATACTTCTAACACCTTTCTCAAATGTTCACCGTGTTCTTGGTCATTCTTTGAGTAAATAAGTATGTCATCAATGAAAACAATGACAAACTTGTCAAGGTATGGTCCACACACTCGGTTCATAAGGTCCATGAACACAGCTGGTGCATTAGTTAAACCAAACGGCATGACCATAAACTCGTAATGACCGTAACGTGTTCTGAAAGCAGTCTTTGGAATATCATCTTCTTTCACCCGCATTTGATGATACCCGGAACGTAAGTCAATCTTTGAATAAACAGACAAGCCTTGTAGTTGATCAAATAAGTCGTCGATTCTCGGTAGTGGGTAGCGGTTCTTGATGGTAAGTTTGTTCAACTCTCGGTAGTCGATACACAACCTGAATGTACCATCTTTCTTCTTGACAAACAAAACAGGAGCTCCCCACGGTGATGTGCTTGGTCGAATGAAACCACGCTCTAAAAGTTCTTGTAATTGGCTTTGCAGTTCTTTCATCTCGCTGGGTGCGAGTCTGTAAGGAGCACGAGCTATTGGTGCAGCTCCTGGTACAAGATCTATTTGAAATTCAACGGATCGATGTGGGGGTAATCCCGGTAATTCTTTCGGAAATACATCGGGAAATTCTTTTGCAATGGGAACATCATTGATGCTCTTTTCTTCAGTTTGTACTTTCTCGACGTGTGCTAGAACAGCATAGCAACCTTTTCTTATTAGTTTTTGTGCCTTCAAATTACTAATAAGATGTAGCTTCGTGTTGCCCTTTTCTCCGTACACCATTAAGGGTTTTCCTTTTTCTCGTATAATGCGAATTGCATTTTTGTAACAAACGATCTCCGCTTTCACTTCTTTCAACCAGTCCATACCGATTATCACATCAAAACTCCCTAACTCTACTGGTATCAAATCAATCTTAAATGTTTCGCTAACCAGTTTAATTTCTCGATTCCGACATATATTATCTGCTGAAATTAATTTACCATTTGCTAATTCGAGTAAAAATTTACTATCCAAAGGCGTCAATGGACAACTTAATTTAGCACAAAAATCTCTACTCATATAGCTTCTATCCGCACCCGAATCAAATAAAACGTAAGCAGATTTATTGTCAATAAGAAACGTACCCGTAACAAGCTCCGGGTCTTCCTGTGCCTCTACCGCATTAATATTGAAAACTCTTCCACGGCCTTGTCCATTCGTGTTCTCCTGGTTCGGGCAATTTCTAATAATGTGGCCTGGTTTTCCACATTTATAACAAACTACATTGGCATAACTTGCTCCGACACTACTTGCTCCGCCATTACTCGTTCCGACACCATTTGTTCCTTTCGTTCTATTAACCCCTGGTCCGTAGACCTCACACTTCGCCGCGCTATGACCATTTCTTTTACACTTGTTGCAAAATTTGGTGCAGAACCCCGAGTGATTCTTTTCACACCTTTGGCATAGTTGCTTCTGATTGTTGTTGTTGTTGCGGTTATTATTGTTGTTGGGATGATTGTTGTAGTTGTTGTTGTTGTTGTTGTTGTTGTTGTTGTTGTTGGGCCGTTTGTTGTAGTTGCGATTGATGTTGCGATTGTTGGGATAATTGTTGCGATTATTGTTGTAATTGCTGTTGTTGTTGTATTGGTGATTCTTATCACCGTTTTCCTCCCACTTTCTTTTGACTTGCTTCACATTGGCCTCTTCAGCAGTCTGTTCTTTAATTCTTTCTTCAATCTGGTTCACTAGTTTGTGAGCCATTCTACATGCCTGTTGTATGGAGGCGGGATCGTGTGAACTTATATCTTCTTGGATTCTTTCCGGTAATCCTTTCACAAACGCGTCGATCTTCTCTTCCTCATCTTCGAATGCTCCCGGACACAATAGGCACAATTCTGTGAATCGTCTTTCGTACGTGGTAATATCAAATCCTTGGGTTCGTAACCCTCTAAGTTCTGTCTTGAGCTTATTGACCTCGGTTCTGGGACGGTACTTCTCGTTCATCAAGTGCTTGAATGCTGACCACGGTAGTGCGTACGCATCATCTTGTCCCACTTGCTCTAGATAGGTATTCCACCATGTTAACGCAGAACCTGTGAAGGTATGCGTAGCGTACTTCACTTTGTCCTCTTCAGTACACTTACTTATGGCAAACACCGATTCAATCTTCTCGGTCCACCGTTTCAATCCGATCGGTCCTTCGGTTCCATCAAATTCCAAAGGTTTGCAGGCAGTGAATTCTTTGTAGGTGCATCCTACACGATTTCCTGTACTGCTAGATCCAAGGTTATTGTTGGTATGTAGCGCAGCCTGTACTGCGGCTATGTTTGAAGCTAGAAAAGTACGGAATTCCTCTTCATTCATATTCACGGTGTGTCGAGTAGTCGGTGCCATTTCCTTCAAAATAGTTAAATGGAACAAGTTAATCATACAGAATATTAAGAGTAGTTAATAGTATTTCGTAGCATAATATGAACTCATTTATAAAAGCTTTTTCTTCATATTAGCGTTTTATAAGTTTAAATTTGGGTAGTACCTACCCGTTAAGTTCATACTTAGTAGCTAATATACAATTCAACTACTACAATTCTATATGAAAAACTGATTATAATAACATTTCGCGTTCAAACTTTTATACAATATTTTACAAACTTACAATACCGCTTATTTTACATAAAGCATGAAATATAGCACACAATAACTTTGATACAAGATAGTTGTGAAGACAATTCTAGCTAGTACACAAGTCGTTCAGCAAAGGCAATAAAGACACGTAATTCATACGTCCAGAAACAAGTCATGCATTCTGGTTTTACTAGGACTACTTCCCATCCTTGGTCTTGTGCAACATAACCGTTATGGCCGTTGATAAGACAGCGTGTTGTAACGTCATCAAAGGGACGAGGGTTACGTAATGTCCAACAGTCCCGTAATAATCTAAAAACCTCATTTCTTACCCCAATTACCGACTCCGTCACTTGTGGAAACGTTTTGTTTAATAGTTGTAGCCCGATGTTCTTGTTCTCACTTTGGTGAGAAGCGAACATTACTAATCCGTAAGCATAACATGCTTCTTTATGTTGCATGTTAGCCGCTTTTTCTAAATCACGAAGTCCAATATTCGGATATATTGAGTCAAAATAATTTCTTAACCCGTTGCGTAAAATAGCATTTGGGTTCCCCGCAATATATGCGTCAAAGTAAACACATCGTAACTTATGGGTTTCCCAATGTGATATCCCCCATCTTTCAAACGAAAGTCTCTTATAAACCAAGACATTCTTGGAACGTTCTTCGAATGTCTTACAAACTGATCTCGCCTTAAATAGTTGTGCCGAAGAATTCTGGCCGACTCTAGACAAGATTTCATCAATCATGTCTCCGGGTAGGTCTCTTAAAATATTGGGTTGTCTATCCATTTTGTGTTTTTAAACTGTAAAATAGACAAGAGTTAGATTCATAAAAAAAATACTTATTAATACAAGCAATTTTTACATATATCATAAAGCATAAGAACACTATATTCCATATATTACACCACACGAATACAACTATCTTATTCCGACTCGCTCGTTTCTTCTTCTTCGGTTTTGGTTCGTTTTGCCAAGTTTCTAGGGATATATGATGTTCCCCTAATACGAGCCGTCGTTGTCCACATTGGTTTAGAAAAACCTGGTGGTTTAGAGGTTCCCGGGTCATTGTTACAACTTAAGGACTTCGGGGGTTGACGATACATATAAAGTTCATCGGGGTTGGAATTAGATTTCTCTATTTTTATGCCCTTTCCCTTATTATTTTCTTTTGCCTTTTTAAATTCAGTTGGGGTAATTTCTATAACATCATCGGAATTCTCGTCGGAATCCGATTCATCGGAGAATTGGTAATCCTCCCAATATTTTGCTTCCTTGGCGGAAACACCATTGACCATAATTAACTTTGGTCGGTTGGTTGAGGATTTTCTTTTACTTAACCGTTTTATTATTTCCCCCACCGGTTCTATTTCTTCATCCGGTTCCGATTCTTCTTCCGGTTCCGATTCTTCTTCCGGTTCCGACTCTTCTTCCGGTTCCTCTTCGGGAACTTGTGAATCAGTCCACAAATCATTCCAATTTACATTTGACTCTTCATTATTATTAGGTGAGTCAATGGGACTTGTTCTAGAGGTAGACATCTATCACATAATATCAAACACGTTAAGAGATTAATATATCACATAATATTCATATGTTAAAAATATATAGTTTCCAATAAAAATGTTAAGCAATCATTTTTAAAGAAAACACGGTCGAAGTCCAGACTCACTAATGCATCCTAACAAACTCGATAAGACACACTAATGCAAATTTTCTGGTTCTCTAAGACCAACGCTCGGATACCAACTGAAATGTCCCGTTCTTATTGATTAAAAACGTTCCATATTAATTGATTTCGTTGCGAGGTTTTGACCTCTATATGAGACGTTTTTCAAAGACTGCATTCATTTTTAAACAAACCATAACCTTTATTTCATCAATAAAGGTTTAAAAAGCTTTACGTAGATTATCAAATAATGATAATCTAAAATATCCTGTTTACACACGACCATTACATAATGGTTTACAATACAAATATGTTACAACAAAATAAGTTTCTTGAATGCAGTTTTTACACAATATCATACAAGCATGGACTCCAAATCTTGTCCTTATTTAAGTATGCGACAGCGGAAGCTCTTAATAATCACCTGAGAATAAACATGCTTAAAACGTCAACAAAAATGTTGGTGAGTTATAGGTTTAACCTATATATATCAAATCGTAACAATAGACCACAAGATTTCATATTTCAATACACATCCCATACATAGAGATAAAAATCATTCATATGGTGAACACCTGGTAACCGACAATAACAAGATGCATATATAAGAATATCCCCATCATTCCGGGACACCCTTCGGATATGATATAAATTTCGAAGTACTAAAGCATCCGGTACTTTGGATGGGGTTTGTTAGGCCCAATAGATCTATCTTTAGGATTCGCGTCAATTAGGGTGTCTGTTCCCTAATTCTTAGATTACCAGACTTAATAAAAAGGGGCATATTCGATTTCGATAATTCAACCATAGAATGTAGTTTCACGTACTTGTGTCTATTTTGTAAATCATTTATAAAACCTGCATGTATTCTCATCCCAAAAATATTAGATTTTAAAAGTGGGACTATAACTCACTTTCACAGATTTTTACTTCGTCGGGAAGTAAGACTTGGCCACTGGTTGATTCACGAACCTATAACAATATATACATATATATCAAAGTATGTTCAAAATATATTTACAACACTTTTAATATATTTTGATGTTTTAAGTTTATTAAGTCAGCTGTCCTCGTTAGTAACCTACAACTAGTTGTCCACAGTTAGATGTACAGAAATAAATCGATAAATATTATCTTGAATCAATCCACGACCCAGTGTATACGTATCTCAGTATTGATCACAACTCAAACTATATATATTTTGGAATCAACCTCAACCCTGTATAGCTAACTCCAACATTCACATATAGAGTGTCTATGGTTGTTCCGAAATATATATAGATGTGTCGACATGATAGGTCGAAACATTGTATACGTGTCTATGGTATCTCAAGATTACATAATATATAATACAAGTTGATTAAGTTATGGTTGGAATAGATTTGTTACCAATTTTCACGTAGCTAAAATGAGAAAAATTATCCAATCTTGTTTTACCCATAACTTCTTCATTTTAAATCCGTTTTGAGTGAATCAAATTGCTATGGTTTCATATTGAACTCTATTTTATGAATCTAAACAAAAAAAGTATAGGTTTCTAGTCGGAAAAATAAGTTACAAGTCGTTTTTGTAAAGGTAGTCATTTCAGTCGAAAGAACGACGTCTAGATGACCATTTTAGAAAACATACTTCCACTTTGAGTTTAACCATAATTTTTTGATATAGTTTCATGTTCATAATAAAAATCATTTTCTCAGAATAACAACTTTTAAATCAAAGTTTATCATAGTTTTTAATTAACTAACCCAAAACAGCCCGCGGTGTTACTACGACGGCGTAAATCCGGTTTTACGGTGTTTTTCGTGTTTCCAGGTTTTAAATCATTAAGTTAGCATATCATATAGATATAGAACATGTGTTTAGTTGATTTTAAAAGTCAAGTTAGAAGGATTAACTTTTGTTTGCGAACAAGTTTAGAATTAACTAAACTATGTTCTAGTGATTACAAGTTTAAACCTTCGAATAAGATAGCTTTATATGTATGAATCGAATGATGTTATGAACATCATTACTACCTTAAGTTCCTTGGATGAACCTACTGGAAAAGAGAAAAATGGATCTAGCTTCAATGGATCCTTGGATGGCTCAAAGTTCTTGAAGCAAAATCATGACACGAAAACAAGTTCAAGTAAGATCATCACTTGAAATAAGATTGTTATAGTTATAGAAATTGAACCAAAGTTTGAATATGATTATTACCTTGTATTAGAATGATAACCTACTGTAAGAAACAAAGATTTCTTGAGGTTGGATGATCACCTTACAAGATTGGAAGTGAGCTAGCAAACTTGAAAGTATTCTTGATTTTATGAAACTAGAACTTTTGAAATTTATGAAGAACACTTAGAACTTGAAGATAGAACTTGAGAGATTTCAATTAGATGAAGAAAATTGAAGAATGAAAGTGTTTGTAGGTGTTTTTGGTCGTTGGTGTATGGATTAGATATAAAGGATATGTAATTTTGTTTTCATGTAAATAAGTCATGAATGATTACTCATATTTTTGTAATCTTATGAGATATTTCATGCTAGTTGCCAAATGATGGTTCCCACATGTGTTAGGTGACTCACATGGGCTGCTAAGAGCTGATCATTGGAGTGTATATACCAATAGTACATACATCTAAAAGCTGTGTATTGTACGAGTACGAATACGGGTGCATACGAGTAGAATTGTTGATGAAACTGAACGAGAATGTAATTGTAAGCATTTTTGTTAAGTAGAAGTATTTTGATAAGTGTATTGAAGTCTTTCAAAAGTGTATAAATACATATTAAAACACTACATGTATATACATTTTAACTGAGTCGTTAAGTCATCGTTAGTCGTTACATGTAAGTGTTGTTTTGAAACCTTTAGGTTAACGATCTTGTTAAATGTTGTTAACCCAATGTTTATAATTTCAAAAGAGATTATAAATTATTATATTATCATGATATTATGATGTACGAATATCTCTTAATATGATATATATACATTAAATGTCGTTACAACGATAAACGTTACATATATGTCTCGTTTCAAAATCATTAAGTTAGTAGTCTTGTTTTTACATATGTAGTTCATTGTTAATATAATTAATGATATGTTTACTTATCATAATATCATGTTAACTATATATATAACCATATATATGTCATCATATAGTTTTTTTTTACAAGTTTTAACGTTCGTGAATCACCGGTCAACTTGGGTGGTCAATTGTCTATATGAAACCTATTTCAATTAATCAAGTCTTAACAAGTTTGATTGCTTAACATGTTGGAAACATTTAATCATGTAAACATCAATCTCAATTAATATATATAAACATGGAAAAGTTCGGGTCACTACACGTGTAACATGGTTCATGATGAGGGTGTGATCTGTGTACCTTTATCACGTTCCATTAGAAACTCAGCATGACTTACTGTAATATAACCACGTTGGCCGGGCATCATTATATTATACTAACTCATGCTTCAATTCCCAACACTACTTCAGAATTCATTCATAGTTTATTATTAGATTTTACCGAAGTTTCCAATATAATAGAATACAGAAAACACGAAGAGGTAGATAATTTCTATCGAGCGTTCCTAACACTCCCTTCTTTATCATCAAACTTTTGACCGTTTAGACCATCTACAATTTTACTGTTTCTTCTGCATTTAATGCAACTATATCTGAATCATCGGTTATTAATCCGAGGTGGTTTCAAGAAAATTGTGTTTTTAGATGATTAAACGCGGATGGTAATATGGTGGAATATAAAAGGTTCCCCAGTAACGATGACGAAAGACAAATTTTTATATCGAAGTTATAATAAGGCTAATTCAAATGAAAAGTCGAAGTTGACTTGCTGGAGCTGTGACAAAATTGGCTATTTTGAAAAAGAATTGCAAAGTTATTTTGGGTAATAATAACACTAAATGAATTACCACAGCTACGCGTTAAACGTTTACTCAGTTTCTGAGAGTTTTTCGAGTGCATAACTATATGCATAAATCTTTTCTTCTGTAGATGAAGTGCAGTTGATTCATCCTCTCGATTGAGGTGTTTTCAAGAATAATGAAAGATTTGAACGTAGATAGGAATCGCCAAGATACAAATAAGGTTTGAGATGAAATCAAGTGGCAAACTTGAAGAAATTTTTAGTTTCATATGTTATAATGCATATTTTAATTCACCTTAATTGTCCAATGTTAGCAGTCCACAGTTCGTAGTTCAATAATTCATATATATATAATAATCGAATTAATTAATATGTATCGTGACCCGTGTACCGGTCTCAGACTCGATCACAACTCAAAGTATATATATTATTTAGAATCAACCTCAACCCTGTATAGCTAACTCCCACATTACTGCATATAGAGTGTCTATGGTTATTCCAAATAATATATATACATGCGTCGATATGATATGTCAAAACCTTGTATACGTGTCCCGATATTTAAAGTGCGTAAAATAAATAACAGAAATTAAATGACGATAAATAAAATTGCGAGAATTAAAATTGCGATAATTAAATTGTAATAAGTTAGCTAGGAACAGTTAGCGTGGATTCTTAACAAAATTCTTCATAGTTAATTTGTTTGTTTCTAACAAATTTTATTTTTGTCCGAAGTTTTCTTCATTATGCCACTTGTTGGATTCTGATAGGTCAAAATCCAAATATGAAATTGAATGAAAAGGTTATTCTACGATGAACGGATATGTATATCGGTGGTTGTAAATAAGATAGTAAATGACTGTTGAATTAGATTTGAAAGAATGTATAGTGTACTTATTAATGTGAAATCTAAATATTCATTAGGTATTACCTACCTGTTAAAATATTTTCACCATTAACGGTTTGTACGAAAGAATTTTTAATTACAATCTTTATGAAAATATACTTGCATATATATTTTATTCCGATGTAATTATAGATCTAATGAGTTAATATGATATTAAACTCATTTGATTTATCGTTAGAATAAGAATATATAATCTCTAAAACATTAGAGATTATATAGTCGCCATGTCGAACGAAGATAAATGATGTAGAACGATTCGTGGAACGATAATTATACTCGAGGTACAGAATGAGATGTTGAGGCGTGGATTGTTGATGGTACTGGTGCTGTTACTGATGGTACTGTTGGTGCCGGTGATGTTGCTGAAGCTACTACATTTTGCACCATATTTTCCAAGGCTACAACTCGGGTGCGAAGCTCGTTGACTTATTACTCCGGAATGATTGTCGGTAGGAACGAGCGAATGAATAAGGTTTAGAATTTTAGATAGAATATAATCTTGGCGAGATATTCGAAAAATGAGTGTGAAAATGGTGTTTCGAATGGGTTCGTCGGTAAGTGCTTCAGGTTCATCGTCAAGAGTGCGGGTTGGTGGGTGGAAAGGATCGCCTTCTTCTCGTCTCCATCGGTTAAGTCAACTACGAACCCATCAGATGAATTGGGGATGGCCGATTGGTTGATTCATTCTGGTGACGCTACTTCCGGAGCTTAGGTGAACATTCATGTCGGAATAGCTGTCGGAATAACTATCGGAATAGCTATCGGAAATCTGAGGGACTCGAACTGGTTGAGGGAGCTCGTACGATCAGATGAAGGACTTTTCGATAAGAAATAGATTATAGGATGTAGATTAGTACCCTGCAATACATAATTTACATATGCATATATAATACTAAAATTCCATAAGTTACGGAGAAATCTACGGAAGTTGTCAGGAAAAGTCTACAGTAACAGATATGCTAAGATATGAATTTAGCAGATACACTAAGATACGAATTTTGTCTATACACTATTCATGCAATCATTGCAGTAAGATGTGTCTAGACTAAGAATGATAAGCAGGTAATTTTCGACACGAAACGATAAGCAAAACTTTTGACATGCAGACACGGTCGAAGTCCAGACTCACTAATGCATCTAAACAACTATCAGTTAGACACACTAATGCAAGACCTGGTTCTCTAAGACCACCGCTCTGATACCAACTGTAAAGACCCTTATCCACCTGGACGAAGTCATCAACATCTGGTCCCATTGCGAGGTACTGACCTAAGTACGCCATAAATGACTCCAAGTAATATCTTTAAAATGAGCAAATGCACAGCGGAAGACTTAATTCGTACCTGAGAATAAACATGCTTAAAAGAGTCAACCAAAGGTTGGTGAGTTCATAGGTTTATCATAACAATCATTTCAATATATTAATAGACCACAAGATTTTCGTTTATAAATTTATGTACATTCGCAAGTGTATAAAAGTATTCTATAAGCTGTAGGCACCCGGTAACAAGCCTTAACGTTCATGTTTTACCCTTTGAAGTACACCATATCAGGTGTGTTTAAAATAACCACGAAGTACTAAAGCATCCCATAGTCAGGATGGGGTTTGTCAGGCCCAATAGATCTATCTTTAGGATTCGCGCCTACCGTACATAGACAGGTAGTTTAATGTTACCAAGCTAAGGGTATATTTCTGGTTTAAACCCACATAGAATTAGTTTTAGTACTTGTGCCTATTTCGTAAAACATTTATAAAACAGCGCATGTATTCTCAGCCCAAAAATATATATATAAGGGAGTAATGAAACTCACCTACTGTATTTTGTAGTAAAAATACATATGACGGCATATAGTAAGTGTAGGGTTGGCCTCAGATTTACGAACCTATATCATTTGTATATATATCAAATAATATTAACACATATGTATTAATACTTGTAGTAATAATGATAATACTTAATAATAATCTTAATAATGAAAAAGAAAAAAAAAATATGATAATATTAGTAATGATAATAATGATGATAATTTTTAATAATAATAAAAATGATAATAAAATGATAACTTTTAAAAAATAATAATAATAATAATTACATCGGTTTTATTAATAACAATAATATTCATACATATATATTATCTTATATAATTAATTTAACCATATTAACAATAGAATTAATAATAATATTAATAATAATAATATTAAAGATAATAATAATAATATCAATACTTAATAATAATCTTAACAATATCAAATAATACCTTAGGAATATTAAAAAGAAATAAATCGCCCGGGACGGGACTCGAACCCGCGACCTCTCACTTAACAACCCACACCTTAACCAGCTCCTCCAATTACTGTTTTCTATTTTAATTCCGAATTAAATTCTTATAACTAATATCATCATTATACCCATACTTAATTGTCTTCATAATCATCATCATCTAATAACATTATGATCATAATATCATCTCTGCATTATCACCATAACATCATCATGCGTAATTCTTCTAACATCATCATCAATTTCATCTTTCCCGTAACATCATAATTATAATCATAGGTATAATCATAATTATCATTCGAACATCATCATACTACATCATTACGATCATCATCTACCTATATCAATCATCATCGTAATCAACTTTTCTCATCATCACCATCTAAACCGTATCATCAAATCATAATCATGATCATAACATACTCATCATTTTACCAATCCTAATTATCATCATCATTTTGTAATATCATTATCAAATTATAATCATAATCATAATCATATCACGATCATAATCATAGATCATATTTAATCGAATTATCGTTATCATCTGAGAACATTAACACGATCATCATCTTCGTCTATATTCATCATACATAACTATCCTAATTATCTTCATCATCGTGTATTATTAATCTCATCGTTCCCCCAACAGAAAAAAATGGTGTGGCTCACGGCCCAAATTACTAATACAAGCCACGGCCCATCTTATTAACACAAGTCACGGCCCAAGTACTGATGGCCCAACAGAAACTCTATATATAGAATAAGGAGCCGTTTTTAAAAAAAATCATTGAATTTGGATTCCAATACACATCACATCCTGTCCCCATGTCCCATTTCCCTTTTTAATAATGACCTAATGGGAGGAATGTGGCTGATAACAAAAAGTAATAAGGTTACGTTTGGTGATTTCTCAAATAGAAGGAAATAAATCACGCTCATCATTATCTTACACGTAAACTTGCTCACCCCATCATCATCATCACTCTTTATTCTATTCTTCAGTTGTGGATGGTTGTGAAAACAGAAACGTATAGGTATTGCAGCAAATAGCAGCAAACAGAAGTTGCATGTTCTCAAATTCAAAACAAAAGAGAAAAAGAGAAGAAAGGACTGGGTTCACGAAGGAGATAAAAAGAATTAGCAACCAGAAACATAATAAAATCTTTAGTAGGAGGTTTAATGGTGTAGAGGTTTGATGAAGATGATGATTGTTGTTTTGGGTGTCATTCAAGTAAGAAGAAATAGAAAACAAAGAAAGATGTGCTTCGTTTGGTTTTTGGTATGAGATAGTTGTCGAACGGAGATAGTAACGAGGATGGTTGTTTTGGATCATTTTTGAGTAGTAATTCATGGTGGGTTTTGGTCTCAGTAGAAACAATCAAGTAGTAACAAACACGAAGAAAAACTCCATGGTTTTGGGTGGTTAATGGTGGAGGTGACTCTCGACGGTGGTTGTTTATTTGATCAAAGAAATAGTAAGCAAGCAGAAACATGATTTTCGATGGAGGTGGTCTAGTGGTGTTTGAGGGCAGATATGGTGATGGTGTCGAGTGACCGAAGGTTGTTTGCAAGGTGGTTGTGATGGTGATCGAAGAAACAACAATGAACAAGTTGACGTGTGTGGTTGTGGGTTTGTGGTGGTTCATGTGTCGAGGTGTTAAGATGGTGAGCGACCCGGAGTTGAAAATATGTAGATCGTTTTGTGAAGTTTGAAGTTGGTTACGGGTTTGATAAACCACAAAAGAACTAAGGCTGAAACTACAGCAAAAGTAGTTGGTTGAGGGGTGGTGTGGATTGTGAGATCGAACAAGTTGGTGACCAGTTAGTTATGAAGTGGTAGTGTGTATCTAATATATATAGAATAGATATTTACAGAATCAATAATTCAATAATAAGGATAAAGTATTAAATCAATCACAATAATGAAACAATAATGTGCATCTTCAATTAATATCTGACCGACAGTTTAGATATTTTTACTTCGTGGAGTGCTATATCGTGTCCATTGCTAAACGGTTGATGTATGAAAGTGTTTCTAAAAATCCCAAATTTTTAGATTAAGTATATTTATTTATTTTACTCATTAACTGTTTGAAACCTGATCAAAAAGGTTCGTCTATAATTTATTTTTAATTCCAAGTAATATATACGGAGTACTAAAACTCAACTCTTCAAAGTAAAAAAAATATTTTTAATGATCCCAAATTTTATATATTTTAATTATGGATCATCGTTTATTTTTTTTTAAAATCACATAAGTTGGAATTAAGTTTATCTAAATAATAATCGAATGATCAACGAGGGTTACAATCATTTAATAATTTCATTTAATATACATTATATATATAGACCCATTTTATTAACAATTTTATTATTTCATATAATATTTTACATCTTTAATTCTAATAATTAAATCGTATTTTATTTCAAATTATCATATACACACACACACACACATATATATATATATATATATATATATATATATATATATATATATATATATATATATATACACACACACATATATATATATATATACACATATACATATTTATTTACAAGTAATTGTTCGTGAATCGTCGGGAATGGTCGAAGGTCAATTTAATATATGAAACAGTTCAAAATTTTTGAGACTCAACCTAACAGACTTTGCTTATCGTGTTAAAATTACACTATCGTATCGAGAGTTTGATTTAAAATTAGTCGAAATTTTCCGGGTCGTGACACCTTGACTGCATTAATGCATAAAGGGAAGAAATTTGAATGGAAGGATGAGCAGGAGAAAGTGTTTCAATTGTTGAAGAAAAAGTTAACTACGGCACCTATATTGTCATTGCCTGAAGGGAATGATGATTTTGTGATATATTGTAACGCCTCAAAGCAAGGTCTTGTAATGCAACGAACGAAATTAATTGCTTATGCGTCTAGACAATTGAAGATTCACGAGCAAAATTACACGACACACGATTTGGAATTAGGCGCTGTTGTTTTTGCATTAAAGACTTGGAGGCACTACTTATATGGGGTCAAAAGTATTATATATACCGACCACAAAAGTCTCCAACACATATTTAATCAGAAACAACTGAACATGAGGCAGCGTAGGTGGATTGAATTGTTGAATGATTACAACTTTGAGATTCGTTACCACCCGGGGAAGGCGAATGTGGTAGCCGACGCTTTGAGTAGAAAGGACAGAGAACCTATGCGGGTAAAAGCTATGAATATAATTATTCGTACTAACCTTACTACTCAAATAAAGGAGGCGCAGCAGGAAGTTGTAAAAGAAGGAAAGTTGAAGAATGAAATACCCAAAGGATCGGAGAAACATCTTAATATTCGGCAAGACGGAACCCGGTATAGGGCTGACAGAATTTAGGTTCCAAAGTTTGGAGATGTGAGAGAAAAGGTACTTAAGGAAGCACATAAAACCAGATATTCAATACATCCCGGAGCGGGAAAGATGTACAAAGATCTCAAGAAACACTTTTTGTGGCCGGGTATGAAAGCCGATATTGCTAAATACGTAGGAGAATGTTAGACGTGTTCTAAGGTCAAAGCTGAACATCAGAAACCATCAGGTCTACTTCAACAACCTGAAATCCCGGAATGGAAATGGGAAAACATTACCATGGATTTCATTACTAAATTGCCAAGGACCGCAAGTGGTTATGATACAATTTGGGTAATAGTCGATCGTCTTACCAAGTCAGCACACTTTCTGACAATGAGAGAAGATGATAAAATGGAGAAGTTGGCGCGATTATACTTGAAGGAAGTTGTCTCCAGACATGGAATACCAGTCTCTATTATCTCATATAGGGATGGCAGATTTGTTTCAAGATTTTGGCAGACATTGCAACAAGCATTGGGGACTCGTCTAGACATGAGTACTGTTTATCATCCACAAACTGATGGGCAAAGTGAAAGGACGATACAGACCCTTGAAGACATGCTACGAGCATGTGTTATCAATTTCGGAAACAGTTGGGATCGACACCTACCGTTAGCAGAATTTTCCTACAACAACAGCTACCATTCAAGCATTGAGATGGCGCCGTTTGAAGCACTTTATGGTAGAAAGTGCAGGTCTCCAATTTGTTGGAGTGAAGTGGGGGATAGATAGACTACGGGTCCGGAGATAATTCAAGAAACTGCCGAGAAGATCATCCAAATTCAACAACGGTTGAAAACCGCCCAAAGTCGACAAAAGAGTTACGCGGACATTAAAAGAAAAGACATAGAATTTGAAGTTGGAGAGATGGTCATGCTTAAGGTTTCACCTTGGAAAGGCGTTGTTCGATTTGGTAAACGGGGGAAACTAAATCCAAGGTACATTGGACCATTCAAGATTATTGATCGTGTCGGACCAGTAGCTTACCGACTTGAGTTACCACAATAACTCGCAGCTGTACATAACACTTTCCACGTCTCGAATTTGAAGAAATGTTTTGCTAAAGAAGATCTCACTATTTCGTTAGACGAAATTCAAATCAATGAAAAACTTCAATTCATCGAAGAACCCGTCGAAATAATGGATCGTGAGGTTAAAAGACTTAAGCAAAACAAGATACCAATTGTTAAGGTTCGATGGAATGTTCGTAGAGGACCCGAGTTCACCTGGGAGTGTGAAGACCAGATGAAGAAGAAATACCCGCACTTATTTCCAAAAGATTCGTCAACACCTTCAACAGCTTAAAATTTCGGGACGAAATTTATTTAACGGGTAGGTACTGTAGTGACCCAAACTTTTCCATGTTTATATATATTAAATGAAATTGATATTTACATGATTAAATATTTCCAACATGTTAAGCAATCAAACTTGTTAAGACTTGATTAATTGAAATAGGTTTCATATAGACAATTGACCACCCAAATTGACCGGCGATTCACGAACGTTACAAATTCGTAAAAACTATATGATGTTATATATATAGACATATATATGGTTAACATGAAATTATGATAATTGAGTATCTCACTAGGCATGTTAACAATGAGTGATATACATAAAAATGAGTTTATTGAATTAAGAAACTCGAAACGATATATATAACGATTATCGTTATAACAACGTCTTACTAAATACATATGAATCATATTAAGATATTGTTACACTATGTTTATATATGATAAATGATAAGTAAATATATCATTAAGTGTATTAACAATGAACTACATCTGTAAAAATAAGACTACTAACTTAAGGATTTCGAAACGAGTCATATATGTAACGATTATCGTTGTAACGACATTTAAATGTATATATATCATATTAAGATATATTAATACATCATAATATCATGATAATGTAATAATTTAACATCTCATTAGATATTATAAATAATGGGTTAACAACATTTAACAAGATCGTTAACTTAAAGGTTTCAAAACAACACTTACATGTAACGACTAACGATGACTTAACGACTCAGTTAAATATATATACATGTAGTGTATTATGTTGTAATAATACACTTTTGGAAGACTTCAGGGCACATATCAAAGTACTTATATTTAACAAAAATGCTTGCAATTACATTCTCGTTCAATTTCATCAACAATTCTACTCGTATGCAACCGTATTCGTACTCGTACAATACCCAGCTCCTAGACGTATATACTATTGGTATATACACATAATAATTCAGCTCTTAGCAGCCCTAGATAGTCAACAAACATGTGGAACCAACAATTAGATAACTAGCATAACTTATGAGCAAGGAAACAACCATAGACACTCTATATGCAGTAATAATTGAGTTAGCTATACAGGGTTGAGGTTGATTCCAAAAATATATATACTTTGAGTTGTGATCTAGCCTGAGACGTGTATACACTGGGTCGTGGATTGATTCAAGATAATATATATCGATTTATTTCTATACATCTAACTGTGGATAACTAGTTGTAGGTTACTAACGAGGACAGCTGACTTAATAAACTTAAAACATTAAAACGTATTAAAAATGTTGTAAATATATTTTGAACATACTTTGATATATATATATACATATTTGTTATAGGTTCGTGAATCGACCAGTGGCCAAGTCTTACTTCCCAACGAAGTAAAAATCTGTGAAAGTGAGTTATAGTCCCACTTTTAAAATCTATTATTTTTTTGGGATGAGAATACATGCAATTTTATAAATGTTTTACAAAATAGACACAAGTAATCGAAAATACTTTCTATGTTGGATTATCGAACCGAATATGCCCCTTTTTAGCTTGGTAGCCTAAGAATTAGGGAAATGGCCCCTAATTAAAGCGAATCCTAAAGATAGATCTATTTGGCCCAACAAGCCTCATCCGAGTTACGGATGCTTTAGTACTTCGATTTATCATATCCGATGAGAGTCCCGGAATGATGGGGATATTCTATATGCATCTTGTTAAGGTCGGTTACCAGGTGTTCAACATTTGAATGATTTTTATCTCTATGCAGTTTGCGAAATGCCTGATATGAGATGTGTTATAAAAATGAAATCTTGTGGTCTATTATTATGATTTGATAATATGTAGGTTAAACCTATAACTCACCAACAATTTTGTTGACGTTTTAAGCATGTTTATTCTCAGGTAATTATTAAGAGCTTCCACTGTTGCATACTAAAATAAGGACAAGATTTGGAGTCCATACGTGTATGATATTGTGTAAAAACTGCATTCAAGAAACTTATTTTGATGTAATATATTCTTATTGTAAACCATTGTGTAATGGTCGTGTGTAAACGGTATATTTTAGGTTATCATTATTTGATAATCTACGTAATGCTTTTTAAACCATTATCGATAAAATAAAGGTTATGGTTGTTTTAATAATGAATGCAGACTTTGAAAAACGTCTCATATAGAGGTCAAAACCTCGCGACGAAATCAATTAATATGGAACGTTTATAATCAATATGAACGGGACATTTCATGGTGTGCATAACACCATATTAAACCATTTCATAGCCTAGGTGATCATCTTTCCCACCTTTCATCATTTTTTTAGCTAATTCTATACATAATTATATATCATAACACCATAAAACTAGTATTTATACAAAATTATAACATAAACCCATCATAATTTACTTCTATACTTTAATTTCCTTCACAAAAACTCATTTTACACATCCATTAATCCCCCAATTTGTTTTTCAACTCATACATACATTAATCCCACTCTAGTTCGTAAAATACATAACTACTTAAACATAAACATAAATAAAATTCAAGTATTCAATCATACCTCAACTTCACTTCAACTCAAATCTTTAAACTAGCAAAATAGATAAAGAAGATGCTAGTTTCTTACTTCCTTTTAGCTTTATACACCTTTAATTACTTGCCTCCAAGTTTAATCAATTTACTCTTTGGATTTGAAAATCCTAATTTCCTTTCTAGAACCAATCTATCTATCTATGTGTTTAAATTGGGAAGAAGATCAAATGAGCTAGAAACTTCCCCACTCTTCTCTTTTATTAAACACACTATCACACTTTGGCAACATAGACCCCTCCCCACCACTTTATAGTTTAGGTGGTCCTTAACTAGAATCTTAACCTTTGCAACATTAGTCTTTTATCCATTTAACACTTACTTATGATTATAAGATTCATTTAATCCTCAAATACCAAATAAAAATAAATAATAAACTATCTCAAAATTTGGGGCGTTACAACTATCCCCCCGTTATACTGTTCGCATCCTCGCGAACTACTCTTGGTATTCTGACCATTAGTACATCACTAATCATTCACCTAGTATACATATACATTCAATAAGATTCCTGTCTTACTGCTCAATGAAATCATTTGAAACGTGTTATAAAAGGTCCTTCATTCATTGGCGAAATATAACAATAGACAACCTTTCTGACCCCCACTTTTCTTTTAAACCATTATATCTTTCTTGGGAAACTTTAAATATTACTTCACCCTTAGATTTCTAACTTTACAGTTATTTAGATTCACTCGAACATTCATGCTTTAACACTCTTACAAGTACTAGGCTCGCCCTAGCACTTACTTTCCATTATACCTTTCCCCTTACTAGTTTTACTTTATTCATCGTGTCTTACTACTTGCACCACTTTAGTAATTTCTTAATATATCATTTCTTTTTCTAACTTAATGGTCACACAGTGCAAAATCAATCCTATAACATTTACTTATCGACGACATCAATTTGTCAAGAAATTAACAACTTTCAGAACGTGCAACATGAACAAAACATAATCATCACGATTCACAATTATAACATGTCAGTCCATAATCAATGAATCATATTTTCAAGTATAGTTCAACCTCTTTAACAGTTTACCACTTACACACATAACCTACTGATTCATTAAGTTATACTTTCAATATCCTACATTTGCACTTTCACTAGTCTTAAAACGTACTCAAACACTTATATCACATGATAGCTAGTTCAAAAATTCATACTTTCCTTCATAATACACATTTTAGAGTAGATAAGTACCTCTTAATTACCATATTACTGGGTTACTCCCCCCGTTTATTCTTAGGTGACTAGTAAATCAACTTACCTTGTCTGTTCAATGGAAAAAAATTCAGCATTTTCTTGTACCTTATTATTTTTTTGGTAAATCGTCACCAAATTCATTATAATCTACTCATTTTCACACCTTTAAACTAAACTTCTCACAAGGCACCATCAGGTTTAACCATTTATCTTATTCAGAACTTCTACGAATGAGCTTCCCTCACAATTTACTCGTTTATTTCCTTTGACTTTTAGTACTTCTCGTGTTCCTACACACACTTCTCAGTATCAATACACATACTAGGACTTCAACAGTCTCATTTCGATGTTCTTTATTTCCATATTAAACATTTTACTCTTCACTATTTAGATTTTCTCTTACAATTTAACGACTGAACCTCCAAAAATATTACTTTTCATACTTGAATCTTAGCTAAAAAGTGAAAATTAACCTTCATTATCGGATACCCCTTTCACCATTAAGGTGGAAACTGTTCTGTTTAGCGTACTGGGGGTGGAGATCGTCCTTCAAAGTAGTGGTGCGTACCATAATTTTAGAGTTTTATCGGGTTCATATACTTCCATCACAGGTTAGTTCTTCCTTTTTAAGTGCCAGTTCATCACATTTACCTTTCTCTATACTCCTTCAAACGGGAAATTTTCAACATAAGTTAATACTATTCTCTTTTATCACATATATGTATATGTATATGGTACCATATTACCCTAACTTATCTTAATGTCTAACACATCATGTTTCGACAATATGCTTTTCTACTTCTATTACCTCAATAAGTTGGTTATTAGCTCATGTATCCTTTCTACTTGGTGATCAACGTCTTCCTATATGCACCCCTAAGGTACAATATATCATCTAAAATTCATTTCATTGTCTATTTTTCGTAACACTTCTTTAGGTTACTCTCTATTACTCATGCAACTTCCAATGGACCTCCCCTTTAATTCCTATGATTCATTTCCACAGCATGAAAACCTTCGTCTTTCTTACATCCCATGCCTAGCTTTGATCCTTTCCTTCATTAACTTCAAATGACACATACTTGTACATATATTTAACATCAGTCATCACATTATACACTTAGCTACAAACAAATCTTATGTACCATCATTATTAAATTGCTTAGTCTCATGGTAAATCTTACACTTCATACTTAGTTAGATTACCTAACTACATATTACTTCTTACATTTTACCATAATCACTTGATTGTACTCTATCTCTTTCTTTTAGTTTAAGGAAATTACTCGCATTCAACTTCCCTTACCTTCTATCTCGTTCTCTTTTTCATCTATATAGGTCTTAGAGCTGGGAATATTTACAACATTTATAGGGCCTTGCGATCTTACAACATATTCCGTCTCATCTATCACATCTTCAATTCCTGTTGGGGCCAAATGAACATCTCACTCGTAACATATCAATCTCAAAAGTAACTAATTTGGTCCCTTCGATAGTGTGCATTTACCTAAGAGTGGCCCTTGCTTCTAATTTCATCTCTTTCTTAAAGGTTCACAGCATAATATTTTCATTGCAACCCACTACCCCATTCCGGGTAAACCAGAAAAGTCATTTCTTTACTATGGTTGCACTTATATTATCTTGCTATATCTTTCTATCAATGGCTAAAGCCTCAATGCATTCAAATATAGAATCAAACAGAACGTGTGCAGGTATAAGGAAAGGAACCTGTCACACATCAGGTGAGTCTTCTCTGGCTCTACATTTCTTTCACCATAATAAATCTCATGTCTCAGTCTCACCTCAACTGAGTTCACCTTCTTTTCGTGCTTACTTTTCTTTACATGACCTCTTATCATCCTAAACGATCATAGATAATCCTCTTTCAATCGGTAAAACCTGAATCTAAAATTTCATTCTGTTCACATCTCATCATTACTAAAACTGCATCTCATCATCTCCATCTAATTACCTCGTGACATCGTACTTTTTTTTATCGTTACTTCTTCGAGACACACTATCATCACATCGTCCTCTCTTACTTCTCGATAGTTATAGTCATCACAATACTTTCCTGTTTCATGTTGCATCGGGGGGAAAAACTTTATTGTTCCTCCAACATTTCTAATTTCGCAATCATCATCCTCCCTTAACATTCACATACTGGAGGTACATCCCCTCTTAAATTCATTAGAATCGTGCTTTATTCATATCATTAAACTACTATTCTCCCTTACCATTCAGGTAAGATCATACCATTTTCTATCTTTACGCACATCTTCTTGCTACTAGTAACTTACATATAAAGAGTACTCCACAGTAGTAACAATCATCATTTAAATTGAACTTACATTTTTCCAACTGCCTCAATTTATAAACTCTTACCTTTTAGCTTTCCTCGTACTTTTGCCTCACACCATAAGGAATTCTTTGACAATCTACCCTTGTGGGTAATTGATCTTTTTCATACCATACCTAACATTTCTTTATCATTGACTCACCTTTTACATATAATCGCTTAACCCCATTTGGTTGTTCATTACATATCATTTAGTTCATCGATAACATCTTTTGCTTTTCTTAACTTACTTAAAAGATCTCTACTTTCGTATCGTTCACATTTAATAAGTTCATACTTTCAATTCATTTTCAATCCTTTCATCTCACTTTCATAATGAACTTCCATGTATACTAAGACAATGTAATAACGTTGGTCGGACATCATTACATTACCTTAAGATACACTTGGCTCGGCCATGAAACACAGCTTCTCACAATTGCTACAGAGTTATGCATAACACACATTCATTCCTCTCATTACTTTCTTTCTGGTTCTAGCATCGCATTCAATCCTACGGAGCATGGTATAATACTTTAAACACTATCTATCATGCAAGTCACATACCGCTTGTTAAACATTAAACTCAGTTTAAGCCTAGATAACCCTATCATGGATTATCCAAGTCTCTTAAACCATAGCTCTGATACCAACTTGAGATGCCCTTAAACTCGACTGAAGAAACGACAATTTTTTATTCAGTTCATAGCTCGTGCTAACCCATAACACTAAGCACGAAAAACTCGTGCTTACTAAGAAGACAGCAAGAAATTCTCGTGCTTACTAAGAAGACATATCACGAAATTCTCGTGCTTACTAAGAAGACTAAGCACGACATGATGCTTAAAATTTAACTTTAGACCCATTTCAACAATTGACCCATTTTGACTTATCAACATCAAAACTCATTAACCCTTCGACATGATCTAGTCTTGGCATCATACCAAGCAATTCTAACATTTATAAATCATCCATATAACTCTTCACTAAGAACTCAAACATTTTTACTCGTTAAACTTAAACTTTTCAAAAACATAACTCATTGGCGTCTAAACAAGCGGATAATAGAAACATGATTCTAAAGAGACTTGCATACCATATCTAATGCCATAATGCTCCATCCCATCCTTTACAGTCCTTGATCATCTCGATGCACTTAGAACCTATCATAGCATCAACAACATAACGGGGTAGGCTTTAATGCTTAGTGAGTTAATGGTAGGTAAATGACTTAAACATTAAACATAATCATAAACATAAACAAAACCATAACCTTTCAACCCATAGGTTATTGTCGCAAGTCAAATCCGATCATTTCATACCATAGACACAAGTCTACGTTTAACACATGACATGGACATAGTCCAAGTTTAACACTTTACATGGATATAATCCAAGCTTATCACATAACATGGACATCCAAGCTTACACATAACATGGATATAAATCCAAGCTTATCATTTAACATGGACATCGTCCAAGCTTACACATAACATGGATACAAATCCAAGCTTATCATTTAACATGGACATCGTCCATGCTTACACATAACATGGTTATAAATCCAAGCTTATCACGTGACATGAACATAGACGTAAAGTCTAAGCTTTTCACCTTGACATAGACACAAAGTCTAAGCTTTTCACCTTGACATAGACACAAAGTCTAAGCTTTTCACTTTGACATAGACATTAAGTTTAAGCTTTTCACCTAGTGAACTTGATCGACACCCTCTTGCACGGATGCAATCCGGGAGCATCAAGCCACTCATACCATCATAACTCATATTCATAACAAACCATGAGTACACTTTCATATTTAAACTTGACAACATAGAATAATTCATAAACACCTCTTTTACATAACTTGTGATCATGGAACTCCATGATCACCCTTGACCCGCCCATATTACCCCTATAACTCATCTTAGCCATTTGGTTTCTTGCTTAATTTTCTTCACTTGATTAGCACCTAATAACAAAATGTTAACCTTATCATTATACATTCATCATACATTTCATTTAATCCTTACAAAGTTAACTAAACTAGTTAACATCATGCATTCATATTCTTCCACTTACCCCATTTCTCATCATTCTTATTCATCTTCGTTTCTCATAATTTCTTAACTTTTATAATTCTCTTCTCTTTTAAATAAAATTCATCCTTAACATCAACAATTACCATATTATGTCATTACACATCATAAACTCTTTATCCATATCTTTTATCTTGGTCAAAATATAACTTTGTTTAATTCAAGCATTTCATCAAACACTTAGTGTGCATAACACCGTATTAAACCATTTCATAGCCTAGGTGATCATCTTTCCCACCTTTCATCATTTTTTTTAGCTAATTCTATACATAATCATATATCATAACACCATAAAACTAGTATTTATACAAAATCATAACATAAACCCATCATAATTTACTTATATACTTACATTTCCTTCACAAAAACTCATTTTACACATTCATTAATCCCCCGATCTGTTTTTCAACTCATACATACATTAATCCCACTCTAATTCGTAAAATACATAACTACTTAAACATAAACATAAATAAAATTCAAGTATTCAATCATACCTCAACTTCACTTCAACTCAAATCTTTAAACTAGCAAAATAGATAAAGAAGATGCTAGTTTCTTGCTTACTTTTAGCTTTATACACCTTTAATTACTTGCCTCCAAGCTTAATCAATTTACTCTTTGGATTTGAAAACCCTAATTTCCTTGCTAGAACCGATCTATCTATCTATGTGTTTAAATTGGGAAGAAGCTCAAATGAGCTAGAAACTTCCCCACTCTTCTCTTTTATTAAACACACTATCACACTTTGGAAACATAGACCCCTCCCCACCACTCTATAGTTTAGGTGGTCCTTAACTAGAATCTTAACCATTGCAACATTAGTCCTTTATCCATTTAACACTTACTTATGATTATAAAATTCATTTAATCCTCAAATACCATATAAAAATAAATAATAAACTATCTCAAAATTTGGGGCGTTACAGAAATAGTGGTAAGTCTGGTATGGCTTCATTCGTTTAAAACACAAACATAAGGAAGACAGCAGTGGTGGTTATGTGAGGTTTAAAACAGAAAAACACTGCAACTGTTCACGGTTTAAATGGTGGTGGTGTTTGATGGTTCAATGGTGGTGATAGTCGTCAAACAAAACAGTAACATAACGTGAAGGTGGTTTTTGTTTGTTGGCTGCAAATTACAGAAGTAACCAATGGTAATGGATCGTGATTTACAGCTAGAACCGAACAAAAACAAATGGGTTTTCTTATGATAAAAATAGAAAACAATTTAGGAGAGAGAGGGGAGAGAAAAGAGGAGAGAGATGGTGTTGATTGTTAATTTGGAAGTGAAACAGTAAGCTGCAGCAGCAGTGACAGTTGGTTATGGTGATTTGTCGATTCTGGTTTGATAACGAATAAAGGTGCAGCAGCAGTACTCAATTGATGTTAAAGAGTTGTGGTTAATCTTTGAAGAGGGTGGTGATGATGGTGGTTTGAAGATGGTGGCGGTTTTGTTGTAGAAGAAGGGTGGAGATGGTGATTAGTGGTGATCAAAGAAGTGGGTTTAAGGTGATGGTGGAAGGTGGTGATTTGGTTGGTGCTCAAAACAAAGGTGAGGTGTCGTGGTGGTGTGTTCATGGTCTTCATGATAGTTGTAGAGTGGTGGTGACGGCTAGAGGATGGTGATGGTGGCCGGAGATGGTGGCGGTGATCATGGTTGTATCAGGAGGAAGATAAGAGGTGATATGCATAAGTCTATGTATCCGTATATATATATGTAAATATGTATATTAAGGTTTTAATATTAATAATATAATATTACTTATATAATTCAAGTGGGATTAAAACCATTAAACACAGTATCATGTTTAAACTCTCGTGACTTATTGTTGGTTGTATACTACCAACAGTTTTCACTGGTGTTGTATCTTTCTCCGTTGTTAATCAGTGGCGGATAAAAGTCCTCTGAAAAATCTCAAATTTTTACAGTAATTATATTTATTTATTTTAATCATTATTGTAAAAAAAATCGTTCATTAACTATTTAAAAATCATTAAATAAAAATTAAATTAATTATTAGCCCTCAACCCCAAGTAAAATATACAAAGTGTAAAAATTTAACAAATAGCTCATAAATATATTTTTAATAAGCCTATAATTTATATAACTCATTTTCGGATCACCGTTTATTTTTAAAATCACATAAGCTCATTTTTAACTCGTTTAATATCGATCGAATGATGAATGAGTGTCACTGTCGTTTACTAAATAAATTCGAAATCACATATATACATTTAATATACTTCATTTATATATATATAGATACATTTTAAATAATAACTTTTATAATATCATATATTATTTTATTTTACATAATAAATTTTAATAACTAAATCATACGATATTTCAAATTATATATATATATATATATATATATATATATATATATATATATACATTAAAATATATATGTCACTATTTATTTACAAGTAATAGTTCGTGAATCGTCAGAACTAGTCGAAGGGTAAATGAATTCATGAAAACAGTTCAAAAATTTTGAGACGCAACCTTACTGACTTTGCTTATCGTATCAGAAATATTATATCATATAAAGAATTTGATTCAAAATAAGTCAAAAAAATTTGGGTCGCTACAGTACCTACCCGTTAAAGAAATTTCGTCCCGAAATTTGAATGTGGTTGTCATGGCTGACAACAAGAATATTTTCATGACAAATATGAGTTGATAAATAGAGTTTTATCACCATTGAGTAATAGGGATAAAACAATTCGATTACGTGAAGCGTATGAGTGAAGTTATTACAAAAGAGTGAAAGGAGAAAATAAATATTTGTCTTGATTTTGGATGTAGTCACGGTTGATTTCCGGAATTCAAGGGATTTAAAAAATATCTTCGTGATCTATATAAGATTTGATTCTTCAGTAATCAAAGAATTTAGGATTCTCTATAATTAAATGCGGTCATCTGCCTCAATTGCTATGTCTGGTATTTCGCTATAAATTGATCTCTTCTGTTCCATTATTTTTACCATTCCTATACTTTCTTCCTCAATTCATATTTCCAAAGATTTTGAAAATGCTAAATTCAGTTCTAATCCTTGATATTTACCTGACTATCGCATCTGTCATTCTTCTTTTTCATCTTCCACCCGAGGAATTTGTTTACTTTAACTATTACCTTGGGGTTATAGTGTTCTTAATTCTCCCATACCTTTATATTGCTATACGCATTGATATACACGGTTTGTAATTTATGTGTTGTTATCGGGCTTTATATTTTTCCTTATATTTCGGTGCTTCATGCCTTTTGTTTTCTCTTCTCGACCTTACGTAAAGCAAGTAATGGTCCAGAATTCGTAGGTATGGAGTTTCGAATGAACATAACTAATGTTCTAAGCAGAAAGGAAAGGTAATAGCACGATTTGATTTGTTAAATTATCAGAATCACGGAGGATAGAACTATCAAGAATATATTTTCTTGATATGTTCAGAGGTTAAGTAGAATGAATGAGTTATGTAACATGCCACATGATGAGGGTATGATATGTGAACCATCATCACATTCCATTAGAAATTCAGCATGACTCACTGTAATATAACCACGTTGGCCAGACGTCATTATATTATACTAATGCTTTCCATTCTCAACACTTCTCCATAAATCATTCATAATTTAAACTCGAAGGTTATAGAATTTAGAAACTAAACAGTTTTTTTATGATGTAACACAGATAGCATGAAGAGTTAAATAATCTCGGACAAAGATATTTATGAAGGTATCTTCAGAAATATCGAAGATGTTTATACTGAAAGATACAATGATATCTTAGAATCTAAAATATTTAAAATCAAAGGATGATGAAGAAAATTTTTTCGCAAGAATTTAAGATAAGTAAGGAGCAAGGTATTTCGTTAAAATTTCAGCAGATACCGAATCATGTGGATTCTGTAAGTACAGGTTTAGTCCTTGTGATCCGTCCACAGTCTCCTTCATGGTTTGCTCAATCCGTTTTTCAGTACCAAATTTTCTATTAAGCATTTCCAACACTCCATTCTTTATCATCAAACTTTTGGCCATTAAGACCATCTACAACTCTTGCTGCTTCATCAGCATTCAATGTTACCATATATGAATCATTGGTTATCAATCCGAGGTGTTTTCAAGAACTTGAAGGGTTTAAATGCAGATTGTAATCGTCAAGATACAAATGATGTTTAAGATGAAATCAAGTGGTAAATTTTGAAGAAATGCTTAGTTTCATATGTTATAATCAATAGTTTAATACCTTTTAATTGTCCATTGTTAGTAGTCCAATGTTAGCAGTCCAAATATAGTCCAACAGTCCAATAGTCCAATATATAATCCTAGAATTAATAAATACGTATTGTATACGCATTGCCTAATACTCAATCGTGACCCATTGTACAACTATTGTCTTAGAATTAATCTAAACGTATTGTGTACATGTGCCTTAATTAATCTAAACGTAATGTGTACATGTGCCTTACGATTTATCCGACGTATTGTATAACTATTGTCTTAACTAATCAAGATTATATTATATTGTCTCAGGTTTAACCAAGACTAGTATATTACAAGGAAATAGTCATAACGGATATAGGAACAGTTAGCTAAGATATTGTTAGCGTGGATTCTTAACAAAATTTCACATAGCATTAGTTTGTTTCTAATCAATTTTATTTTGTCCAATATTTTCTTCATTATGCCACCCGTTAAAACTTGACTTGAATTTTGATCGGTCAAAATTTGAATATGAAATTGATTTTGAATAAAAATAGTTATTCTTGGGTGAATGGATACGTATATCTATGGTTGTAAGTAGGATAGTTAATGACGGTTGAATAAGAATTGAAGAATGTACAGTGTAACATATTAATATGAAATCTAAATATTTCTCAGGTCTTACCTACCCGTTAAAATATTCTTACCATAAACAGTTTGTACAAAAGAATTTTTAATTACAATCTTTATGAAAAATATATTTACATATATATTTTCTTCCGATGTAATCATGAATTTAATGAGTCAATATGATATTAATCTCATTTGATTTACCGTTAGAACTGAAATAAATAATCTCTAAAACATTAGAGATTATATATCGCCATATAGAACGAAGATAAATGATGTAGAACGATATGTAGAATGAAGACAATCGATGTAGAACAATATGTAGAACGAAGATTATGCTCGAGGTACGGGTTGTGATGTTGAGGCGTGTGATGTTGAGGCTTGTGTTGGTGGTGGTACAGTTGTTGATGCCGGTGATGCTTGCAGATTGTGCATCATATTTTCTAAAGTCGCTATTCGAGCGCGAAGCTCGTTGACTTCTTCTATTACTCCGTGATGATTGGCGGTTTGAACAAGCGGATGAATAATGTTTAGAATTGTAGATATTACATAATCGTTGCTAGCTATCCTGGAAATGAGGGTGAAATGGTGTTTCGGATTGGTTCGCCAGTACGTGCTTCAGGTTCTTCGCCAAGTGGTGAATTTGGTTGGTGGAAAGGATCACCTTCTTCTTGTCTCCATTGATTAAGTCGACTGCGAACCCATCCCCAATTCATCCAGAATTGATGATGGTTGATTGGTTGATTGGTTGATCCATTCCGGTCACACTGCTTTCGGAACTCATATAGATATCCATGTCGGAATAGCTATCAGAATTCGAGGAACTCGAACTGGTTGTGGGATCCATCTTGTATAGAGCAGGGAATTGATTTTCTATATGAGATAGATTATAGGACTTAGATTGATATTCTTCAATATATAATTTTTATATGTATATATAATACCAAAATCCCATAAGTTACGGAGGAATCTTCGGAAGATGTCAGGCAAAGTTTACTGTAATACATACACTAAGATATGAATTTGTCTATACCCCATCTATGCAATAAATGCAGTAAGACGTGTCTAGACTTAAGATGATAAGCAAGTAATTTCCGACAAGAAATGATAAGCAAAACTTTTGACATGCAGACACTGTCGAAGTCCAAACTCACTAATGCATCCTAACAACTATCAGTTAGACACACTAATGCAAGACCTGGTTCGCTAAGACCCCTGCTCTGATACCAACTATAAAGACCCGTCCAAATACATATGGACGAATCCATCAATATTTGGTCCCATTGCGAGGTACTGACCTCTATATGATACGTTTTACAAATATTACATTCTTTTAAAAGACAAACTCATTTCAAAATATAACCTTTTGATACAAATGATATATGAATCTCATAATATGAATGACTAATCTGTCATTGACTTAATAATAATCTTTTTGAACTCGAATGACTTGAATGCAACGTCTTTTGAAATATGCCATGAATGACTCCAAGTAATATCTTTAAATTGAGCAAATGCACAGCGGAAGATTTCTTTAATACCTGAGAATAAACATGCTTAAAAGTGTCAACCAAAAGGTTGGTGAGTTCATTGGTTTATCAAAACAATCATTTCAATAAATTTAATAGACCACAAGATTTTATTTTCATAAATAATCCGCAGGAACACTCATCTGCAAAATCCATTCATACTTTTGAACACCTGGTAACCGACATTAACAAAATACATCTAGAATATCCCCCGCACACAGCAATCAATATGCTATATATATAAATCGAAGTACTAAAGCAGTTCAAATTATCTGACTGGGCTTGTTAGTGCCCATAGATCGATCTTTAGGATTCGCGTCAATTAGGGTCCAGTTCCCTAATTCGTAGGTTACTAAGCTAAAGGGGCGATATCCGGTATAGTAATCCAATCGTAGAATGTTTTTAAGTACTTGTATCTATTTCGTCAAACATTTATAAAAGCGGCGCATGTATTCTCAGCCCAAAAATATATATTGCAAAAGCATTTAAAAAGGGAGCAAATGAAACTCACGATACGATATTTTGTAGTAAAAATATGCATACGACGGAACTGAACAACGCAGGGTTGACCTCGGATTCACGAACCTATATCAATTATATATATTAACACATAGAATTGTAATCGTACAAATTTATATATTATATTATATATATATATATATATATATATATATATATATATATATATATATATATATATATATATATATATATATATATATATATATATATATATATATATATATATATATATTTAATTTGTATATATATTTAAAATGATTAATATTTATATATATACATATATATATATATATATATATGTATGTATGTATGTATGTATGTATGTATGTGTGTGTGTGTGATTAGTATTATATTAAAAATACATAATTTGTTATATATGAATGTTTAAAAGAATTGTTAATATGTTTAATATATAATTATATGTAATATTATTATAAATATATTTTTATATACATAATATTTATTTGTTATAATAATAATAATATAAATAATAATGATATTTATAATTCATTTAAATCATAACTTAACTTTTAATTATTTTCATAATACCTATAATAATAATAATAATAATAATAATAATAATAATAATGATAATAATAATAATAATAATGATAATCATGATAATCATAATAATAATAATAATAATAATAATAATAATAATAATAATAATAATAATAATAATAATAATAATAATAATAGTAATAATGATAGTAAATATGATAATACTTATAATAATAATAAAAATGATAATTTTAATAAAAATACTTTTATTAATAATAATAATTAAAAAAATGATAATTTTTATAGGGTTTTAATTTTTATAAAAATGATAATTTTAATGATAATACTAATAATAATAATAATATTAATAATAATAATAGTAATAATAATCTTAATACTCATTTTAATGATAATAATAATAATAATAGTTATAATAATAGTTATAATAATAATTGTAATAATAATGTAAATAAATTGTTATACCATATATATATATATATATATATATATATATATATATATATATATATATATATATATATATATATATATATATATATATATGTGTGTGTGTGTGTGTGTGTGTGTGTGTGTGTGTGTGTGTGTGTGTGTGTGTGTGTGTGTGTGTGTGATTAGTATTATATTAAAAATACATAATTTGTTATATATGAATGTTTAAAAGAATTGTTAATATGTTTAATATATAATTATATGTAATATTATTATAAATATATTTTTATATACATAATATTTATTTGTTATAATAATAATAATATTAAAAATAATGATATTTATAATTCATTTAAATCAAAACTTAACTTTTAATTATTTTCATAATACCTATAATAATAATAATAATAATAATAATAATAATAATAATAATAATAATAATAATAATAATAATAATAATAATAATAATACTAATAATAATAACAATAATAATAATAATAATAATAATAATAATAATAATAATAATAATCATCATAATAATAATAATAATAATAATAATAATAATAATAATAATAATAATAATAATAATAATAATAATAATAATAATAATAATAATAATAATAATAATAATAATAATAATAATAATAATGATAGTAAATATGATAATACTTATAATAATAATAAAAATGATAATTTTAATAAAAATACTTTTATTAATAATAATAATTAAAAAAATGATAATTTTTATAAGGTTGCTAATTTTTATAAAAATGATAATTTTAATGATAATACTAATAATAATAATAATAATATTAATAATAATAATAGTAATAATAATCTTAATACTCATTTTAATGATAATAATAATAATAGTTATAATAATAGTTATAATAATAATTGTAATAATAATGTAAATAAATTGTTATACCATATATTATCATCATCATCTACATCCATCATCATCATGATCTCATATCATCATTATAATTCTATATCATCATCATCATTCTCATTCTCCTTCATGATCATCATCATCATCATCATCATCATCAATCATTCATTTTCCATTTTCCATCGTCCTCTTATCACATCTCATCATCATCTCATATTCGTAATATCACCATCATCATCATACACTAACGGTTTTCATTATTAACATCATGATCATTAAGCATAATCATCATCCATACAATAACGTAATTATCATCATCATTAGTGGATCTTTGTCAATACCCATTACTATTGTAGTCCACTAAAAGCCCAAGAACAAATCACCAAGCCCAATATATAGTAATCCATTATGTGTTTGGTCTTATTAATCCGAATCCTAATCAGACATACTAGCAAGGAACAATCAGAACCAATAATATGGTGTTTGGTCTTGTGATCTAGCAAGTAAAATAGAAAAATAAAAAAGTAGCAGCAGTATGACCTTACAATGGCTTCATCATCAACGTTTCAATAATCATAACCATCACCTTTTCACTGTACAACATAGTATATATTCATCACAGCCCATCAACATCATTAAATCGATACTGTAGCAGCAGTAATATACAGTAGTTCGAGCAGCAGAGCACAATAGGAGGTTGCAACAGTTTGTTTTGGGTCTTAATCTGAACAGAAATAGAAGGGAAATAGCGACAAGTCTGATATGGCTTCGTTCGTTTAAAACAGAAACATAAGGAAGACATCAATGGTGGTTTTGTGAGGTTTAAAACAGAAAAACACTGCAGCTGTTCACGGTTTAAATGGTGGTGGTGTTTGATGGTTCAATGATGGTGGTGTTTAATGGTTCAATGGTTGTGATAGTCTTCAAACAAAACAGTAACATGACGTGAAGGTGGTGTTTGTTTGTTGGCTGCAAATTACAAAAGTAACCAGTGGTAATGGATCGTGATTTACAGCTAGAATCGAACAAAAACAAATGGGTTTTCTTATGATTAAAACAGAAAACAATTAAGGAGAGAGAGATGGATCAACTTCGTTCCACGAAACAGAAAGCAAATTAAATCTTCCTCTTAGGGTGTTCGATTCCGCGAAATGGCGACCGTGTTGATTGTGAATTTTAAAGTGAAACAGTAAGCTGCAGCAGCAGTGACAGTTGGTTATGGTGGTTTTTCGATTCTGGTTTGATAACGAACAAAGGTGCAGCAGCAGTAATCAATTAATGTTGATGAGTTGTGGTTAATCTTTGAAGAGGTTGGTGATGATGGTGGTTTGAAGATGGTGGCGGTTTTTCTGTAGAAGAAGGGTGGAGATGGTGATTAGTGGTGATCAAAGAAGTGGGTTTAAGGTGATGGTGGAAGTTGGTGATTCGGTTGGTGCTCAAACAAAGGTGAGGTGACGTGGTGGTGTGTTCGTGGTCTTCATGATAGTTGTAGAGTGGTGGTGACGGCTAGAGGATGGTGATGGTGGCCGGAGATGGTGGCGGTGATCGTGGTTGTATCAGGAGGAAAATGAGAGGTGATATGCATAAGTCTATGTATCTATATATATATGTATATATATATGTATATATATAAATATGCATATTAATGTTTTAATATTAGTAATATAATATTACTGTAACATCCTCAATTGGGCCTAGATGTAAGATTATTAAATTGCCCTTAAGTTAGTATTGTGTTATTATATGCTTTTACTTTTATTTAATGTTTGTTATTATTTAATGATGTGGTTAGGACCAGTTTGTGACAAGGGTCACAGAACAGGTTTGTTTATTTAATTTGGACTTCGTTTGGGTTGTCAAATGATGTACAAAAGATATCAGATAACTGATAAATACCCGTGAATTGCACAGTGTGGGATTTAATCCCAAATAATAGACTTGTGACTATCCTTTTCTTGCATTTTCCAGAAAATTCCCAAAAACAACTCGTTCTTTATCTTCTCACCTACACCAAAAACCCTAATCTAGAATCCTTGTTCTTGAGCTCGAATCTTTCTTACTATCTTGTTCTTTGTGTTTTACTGATTCTATCAAGGTAAGATTTGTAGCATTTCATGCTCTAATCTTTGAGAAATTTGAGTTTTTGTGTTAGTTTTTATAAAGTGAGTAATTTGGGTCAAAATGGTTAGATTTGATGTTGTTTGAGTCCAAATCTTGTGGGTTTATGTTTCTACATGCTTAGTGTCTTTGATTTGGTCAGTTTTGAGGTCGTAATCGAGCTCTAGAGCAAGAATTGGTCAATTTTGGGTGAAACCCGTCACTTTGTCTTTAGCTTCTGCAGATAAACACAGTCGGCCGAGTGTCTCGAGACACTCGACCGACCGACTCGACCATCGACCGAGTGTGTAAGACCCGCGGCCGAGTGTGTCTGTGAGAGACCATCGACCGAGTGACTAGACACTCGGCCGAGTGAGTATAGACAGTCGGCCGACTGTCTCTGACAGTTGACCGAGTGTCTTTGGCAGTGAAATATTTTACCAAGTGTTGATTTTTAGCCGTTATGCTGCCCGTTTGTATTTTGATATCCAGGATGTAAATTTTGAAAGTGCATAAGTGTTAAGGAAAAAGTTTTAGCGGACGCTTTTTGATAAAAAAATTTCTATATTGTGTTGTTTCATGTTAACGGACAGAAACTAACTTGTGTATATGTCTTTCTCAGGAGAAAAGGAGAAAGAGAAGATTCAGTGATTAGATAGCTGAATACCTTCTCGTTTGCTGGTAATCGGTGAGTGGGACTAACTGGAGAATATAGTATATAGAAGCATGTTATATTATGATTGTCATTCTTGTTAGATATACATATTATTGTGGTTAGTTAGTACTTGTGATGACTGCATGTTAGTTGATGCTTGTCTGCTAGAGACCAGTGCGTCCCTATTGTGTGGTAGCCTCGGTAGGAGAGATCAACTTGTGGGTTGGGTTCCTCTGTGGTGGCCTAGACAACCGTGGTGTATATATATGTGTGAATGACGCGTCCGTCGCGTGTGGATTATGTATATACATACGGTGGTGGATGTAGTGGCCCGAACTTTTCCATGTTTATATATATTAATTGAGATTGATATTTACATGATTAAATGTTTCCAACATGTTAAGCAATCAAACTTGTTAAGACTTGATTAATTGTAATATGTTTCATATAGACAATTGACCACCCAAGTTGACCGGTGATTCACGAACGTTAAAACTTGTAAAAACTATATGATGACATATATATGGATATATATATAGTTAACATGATACTATGATAAGTAAACATATCATTAAGTATATTAACAATGAACTACATATGTAAAAACAAGACTACTAACTTAATAATTTTTAAACGAGACATATATGTAACGATTATCGTTGTAAAGACATTTAATGTATATATATCATATTAAGAGATATTCATACATGATAATATCATGATAATATAATAATTTAAAATCTCATTTGATATTATAAACATTTGGTTAACAACATTTAACAAGATCGTTAACCTAAAGGTTTCAAAACAACACTTACATGTAATGACTAACGATGACTTAACGACTCAGTTAAAATGTATATACATGTAGTGTTTTAATATGTATTTATACACTTTTGAAAGACTTCAATACACTTATCAAAATACTTCTACTTAACAAAAATGCTTACAATTACATCCTCGTTCAGTTTCATCAACAATTCTACTCGTATGCACCCGTATTTGTACTCGTACAATACACAGCTTTTAGATGTATGTACTATTGGTATATTGTAATGACCCGGAAATTTTCGATCAAATTTAAACCTTAATCTCTATATGTTTCCGACAAGATAAGCAAAATCTGTAATGTTGAGTCTCGAAAGTTTTGAAAACTTTATGTAATCAACTAACCATTGGACTTTACCCTACGATTCACGAACAACCTATAATTTAAAACTCGAACCCGTCATGATTTATATATGAAATGATAAAAATTTACTATTAAACGATGCTATTTCAAATTAAAATTTTATATATTAAGTCGTTTTATTTTTATTTTATTTTTATGATATAATTTTTGTAATTTTTTTTTAAGAAACAAAGTTAAATTAAAAATGTACAATTTTTAAAGCACAACGTACAACAACGTGTAGCTTAAATAGTTGAATCGAAATTAATTCATTTACTATTCATATGAATAGTAAATGAAATGAAATTAATTAATTTACTATTCATATGAAAGTGACATGAAAGAAATTATTAATTATAAGTTACATAATATACCCCTAAAGTATTTGAGAAATACAACCTTTTAAATTCTAAAGATTCGTAAGATTTAAAATTGAATTATTAAATGTCATTTTTAAATAATTTTTGTTATAATAAAAAAAAATGTCATTTTTATTATCATTTAGTAAATATATATATATAAAGTTTTATGTGTTAACAAATAAATTATAATATTATTTACTCTAATAAATTTTATAAATATTTAAAAATATAAAATGACGATATTTAACTATATTTAATTATGTACAAAATTTTTGGAAATCATTTTAAGACAAATGAAATTTATATTAACTTTTGTAGATTAGTCTCGAGCATTAGGATTGTGGTACACTATGACTTGACCAAAAATTGTTAGACAAATATTGACCAACATATAAATATATATAATTAATATAGGTTCGTGAATCCGAGGCCAACCTTGCACTTGTTAAATGACGTATTATGTATTTTTACTACGAAATACAGTATGGTGAGTTTCATTTGCTCCCTTTTATATATATTTTTGGGACTTAGAATACATGCGCTGTTTTTATAAATGTTTTACGAAATAGGCACAAGTACTAAAACTAATTCTACGTGGGTTTAAACCAGAAATATACCCTTAGCTTGGTAACATTAAACTACTTGTCTATGTACGGTAGGCGCGAATCCTAAAGATAGATCTATTGGGCCTGACAAACCCCATCCTGACTATGGGATGCTTTAGTACTTCGAGGTTATTTTAAACACACCTGATCTGGTGTACTTCAGAGGGTAAAACATGAACGTTAAGGCTTGTTACCGGGTGCCTACAACTTATAGAATACTTTTATACACTTGCGAGTGTACATATATTTATAAACGGAAATCTTGTGGTCTATTAATATATTGAAATGATTGTTATGATAAACCTATGAACTCACCAACCTTTTGGTTGACACTTTAAAGCATGTTTATTCTCAGGTATTAAAGAAATCTTCCGCTGTGCATTAGCTCATTTTAAGGATATTACTTGGAGTCATTCATGGCATACTTTGAAATACGTTGCATTCGAGTCGTTGAGTTCATCAAGATTAATATTAAGTCAATTATAGTTGGATGTAATATGAAATGGTATGCATGCCGTCAATTTTTGATGTAAAGAAAGTTTGTCTTTTAAAAATGAATGCAATATTTGTAAAACGTATCATATAGAGGTCAAATACCTCGCGATGTAATCAACTATTGTGAATCGTTTATAATGTATATGAACGGGTCCTTTCAGTTGGTATCAGAGCGTTGGTCTTAGCGAACCAGGTCTTGCATTAGTGTGTCTAACTGTTAGTTGTTTAGATGCATTAGTGGGTCTGGACTTTGACCGTGTCTGCATGTCAAAAGTTTTGCTTATCATTTCTAGTCGGAAATCACCTGCTTATCATCCTTAGGAAATTGCCTGCTTATCGTTCATAAGTCTAGACACGTCTTACTGCATTTACTGCATCGATAGTGTATAGACAAAATTCATATCTTAGCGTATTTGTTACTGTAGAATCGCCTGACACATGTCGTAAATTTCTCCGTAGCCTACGGAATCTTTTGATATTCTATGAAGTTAGAATATCATCCTATATTCGAAAATCATTTCACATCGAAGATCCTTTTTCATCCGCTAAATTGCCTTCTTAGCAATGAATCTGAAGTACTTACCGTCGAACCTGTTTGAAACACCATTTTCTCTCTTATTTCTAAAATAGCTCGTCACGGTCCCATATTTCGAATCTTATTCATCCACTCGCTTCAATCGTCAATCATCCCGTAGTACTAGAAGAAGTTAACGAACTACGCGCTCGTGTGACGACTTTGGATAACCTGGTGCGAAGGTTACAGCAGCAGCACCAGCAGCATAATCAGTACCACCATCATCGACGTCGACAGTACCCTTATCATCCCTAAACCATAACCGCGCCGTAACCCTCAACATCACAATTTGTACCTCGGATATCAACATCACACGCCTCAATATTACCATCTGTACTTCGAGCATGATCTTTGTGCTACATATCGTTCTACATCGATTATCTTCGCTTTACATATCGTTCTACCTCATTTATCTTCAACATGGCGATTATGTAATTTCTAAAGTTTTAGAGATTATGTAATCTAGTATTAACGATAAATCAAATGAGTTTAATATCCTATTGACTCATTAAAATGATTACATCCGACGAAAATATATATGCAAGTATATTTTCATAAAGAATGTAATTAAAAGTTTTTTTGTACAAACTGTTAATGGTGAAAAATATTTTAACGGGTAGGTAGTACCCGAGGAATATTTAGATTTCACATTAATAAGTTACACTATACATTCTTCGAATCTGATTCAACGGTCAACTATTATTCTACTTACAACCACCGATATTCGTATCCGCACACCCCAGAATAACCATTTCCATTCAAATTTCATATTCGGATTTTGACCTATCAGAATCCAACAAGTGGCATAAAGAAGAAAACATTGGACAAAATAAAATTTGTTAGAAACAGACGAATTAACTAATTGAAATATTGATAGGAATCCACGCTAACTGTTCCTAGCTAACTGTTCCCGGCTAACATTTAATTTATCGCAATTTACATTCTCGCAATTTTATTTATTGTTATTTAATTTCTGCACTTTACATACTGTCGGGACACATGTACAACAATACGTCGGATTAATTCTGAGACAACACGTTGTATAATGGGTCATGATATATTTATTTATTTTACGCACTTTAAATAACGGGACACGTATACAAGGTTTCGACTTATCATATTGACCCATCTATATATATATTTCGGAACAACCATAGACACTCTATATGTGAAGGTGGGAGTTGGCTATACAGGGTCAGAGTTGATTCCAAAATATATATATACTTTGAGTTGTGATCGACACTGAGACCGGTACACGGGTAACGATACGTATTAATTAATTCGAATATTATATATTTAATTTATATATGAAATTATTGGACCATTGGACAATCGGACTATTGGAATGCTAACTTTGGACAATTAAAATGAATTAAAATGTTGATTATAACATATGAAATTGAACAATTCTTCAAGCTTGCCACTTGATTTTATCTTAAACCTCATTCGTATCTTGACGATTACAATTCGCATTCAAATCTTTTCATGATTCTTGAAAACACTTCGATCGAGAAGTTGAACCAGCCGCACATCATATACGAAAGAAAGATTTATGCATACAGTTATGCACCTGAAAAACTTTCGAAACCGAAGTTATAGTTAAATCGTATCCGCGTTGAATTCCTTATCATTCATTAGCAAAAATAACCTTACAATTCCTTTCAAAGTAGCCAATTTTGTCACAGCTCCACTTAGAATTCTCAGTAGGACTACTCTTATTATAACCTCGATATATATACATTGTCTTTTAGTCGTCGTTACCGTAGAACCTTTAGCAGATGTACCAGCAGCTCGTCGCCTCTTTGGCGAAACCCGCAATCAGTATTCTGAAAATCTCACGGAACTTCTTCCATCATACCTATAATGTCTATCCCTAAGAATTTCATACTCCGAATGTGAAGTTTTTGAAAAACACCCTGAACTGCGAAGTAGTTCTTGGAATGCTGATGAAGCAGCAAAAACCATAAACGACTTTAACAAGTCAAAGGTTGACGATAAAGTACAGTAGGTTGGTAAAGCTCAGAAAAAGAGAATGTTTGGAACTGGAAAACGGATCGAGCGAAGTATAAAGGAGGCTGTGGACAAATCGTGAAAACTAAACCTGACTTCAAAGGATCCAAACGATTCAGTGCCTGCTGAAACCGTTAGTATGAACCCTACCCCTCATTCTAAACCTTCACAGACAAATCTTCCTTGTTATCCATCGACGATAGAAAATCTAAGATATCATCGTGCCTTTCATTATAAATATCCTCAATGTCTCTGAGGATATTTTCACAACTATTCTTATCTGAGTTCATGAATCTCTCCATAATATCTGCGTTACAACTGTGTTAGCTTCTAAATTCTGAAACCTTCAAGTTTAAAATATGAATGTTTTGAAGTAGTGTTGGGAACTAATGCACGAATTAGTATAATATAATGAAACTTGATCAACTTCATTATATTACAGTAAGTCATGTTGAGTTTCTAATGGAATGTGATGATTCCCAGTACCATCATCATGTGCCATGTTACACGGCTCTTACATTCTACCCAATCTCCAAACATATCAAGAACATACCATCTTGATAGTTCTATCTTTCTGGAAATTTCGGTAATTTGACAAATCAAAATCGTGCCATTACCATTTCTTTCTAAGAGCATTAGCTATGTTCATTTCAAAACTCATATCTACGAATTCTGGACCATTACAAAAGATGCTTAGTTAAAGAGGAGGAAAAGAAAAAGAATGAAGCTCCGAAATAAAAATTGTAGCAAAAATCGCAGCAATTAGGAGAGAACATTAAATGTGGATGATAATGATTATAGAAGACAGAAGCAGGGACATCGAAATATAAGGGAAGATATAAAACCCAACAACCATCCAGAAATTACAAACCGTGTACATCAATGCAGATAGCAATATAGAGACACGGGAGAACTAGAAACACTATAAACACAAGAGTATAGTAGAAGTAAATAGATTCTTCTGGTGGTAAATGAAAAAGAAGAATGACAGATGTGAAAATTAAGAGTATATCAAGAATCAGAATGGGATGGAGCATTTTAAGGAATACTCTAAGGTATAAATTGAGGGAGAAATGATAGAAGATGTGGGAAGTAAGAAAGGGAAGAAGGTGAATTTATAGTGAAATATCCGACAAAGAAATCGAAACAGACTTGCCACATTAAAATCAAAGAAGATCCTGATCACCGAAGAACCAAATCTTATTACGTAAGGTTTTCTTTAAATTCCTTAAATTCCGGAAAACAATCATAACCACGTCATCGGTTAAAACAATTCCATATTTACTCATTTCACTCTTTTGAGAAAGTTTCACTCGTGCGCTTCACATGATCGAATCGTTTTATCTACATTACTCAATGATGATAAAACTCAATTATTACCTCATATTCGTCATGAAAACACCCTTATTGTTATCTATGACAACCTCTATCAAATTTCGGGGACGAAATTTCTTTAACGGGTAGGTACTGTAATGACCCGGAAATTTTCGATCAAATTTAAACCTTAATCTCTATATGTTTCCGACAAGATAAGCAAAATCTGTAATGTTGAGTCTCGAAAGTTTTGAAAACTTTATGTAATCAACTAACCATTGGACTTTACCCTACGATTCACGAACAACCTATAATTTAAAACTCGAACCCGTCATGATTTATATATGAAATGATAAAAATTTACTATTAAACGATGCTATTTCAAATTAAAATTTTATATATTAAGTCGTTTTATTTTTATTTTTTTTTTATGATATAATTTTTGTAATTTTTTTTTAAGAAACAAAGTTAAATTAAAAATGTACAATTTTTAAAGCACAACGTACAACAACGTGTAGCTTAAATAGTTGAATCGAAATTAATTCATTTACTATTCATATGAATAGTAAATGAAATGAAATTAATTAATGTACTATTCATATGAAAGTGACATGATAGAAATTATTAATTATAAGTTACATAATATACCCCTAAAGTATTTGAGAAATACAACTTTTTAAATTCTAAAGATTCGTAAGATTTAAAATTGAATTATTATATATTATTTATTTTACACGTTTTAAAATTTTATATTATTATATTATTATATTATTACTTTATTTTAATTATTATATTATATTTATATTATTATATTAAATATATACGTATATATATATCACACGACACAAACACATATCTCGAATTCATTTCATTTCATCTTCTGTCTCTCAATCTCTTTCTTATATATTCATATATTATTATTATTATAATTATTAAAATTATTATTATTATTATTATCTATATTAAGATTAATATTATTATTAATCTTGAGATTAGGAGTACCATTAGTATTAAAATTCTATGACGGGGTTCTGCCCAAGTGTTCCAAAATTGGTGTCATGAGTGGAATAAAATTAAGGAGATTATGGGTTATAGCTATGGAGGTTATGGGTAATGATTGGGGGTTTTGCTCGTGAGTCAAACTAATGTTTATCATCTCCGTTGCGTCTAAATACTATCCTACAATATTGAATCTCAATATTGATACGTGAGCACTCAAAACTTGACTTTTATTTACTTTTAGTGTGTCCCTGACTAGTGCTCGAGAAATTAGGATTATGCATGCTATTATATTTATTTTTCACAAAATATATCTTAGGATAGAATCTGAATTAGTTACCTCTGCGGTTAAGATAAGGTATATGATATATATGTTTTTGGAAAAGTGGCGAAAAACTATAAACTTTTCATTTAGATTTCGAATGGATTCAACGGACGGATTTGAAGTTATAATCAATTGAATTTTTGTGTTAATTATTAAAAATGAATATTTTTATTACTACGTCATTAAAATCATCATTAAAATTATTTGATTATTATTATCATTACTATTATTATAATTATTATCAAAATATTATTATATTTGTTATGATTATTATTATTTAAAAATAATTAATATTTTTTATTTATTTATCAAAAACTATTAAATTATCATTTTGATCATTATTATGGTTAAAATTATCAACTTATTATTTTTATTATCATTAACACAAAAATTATCATTTTTAATAAAAGTATTATTTTTAATGAAAATATTAATATTATTATTATGATTATTATGATTATCATTATAAAAAAAATTAATTAAAACAAATAATATTTTTATCAAAGATTATCAAATCATTATTTTGATTAAACTATTAATTTAATATCATTATTAACATTAAAATTAATATATATTTATTGAAAGTATAATTTTAAATAAAAATATTATTGTTATAATAAAAAAAAATGTCATTTTTATTATCATTTAGTAAATATATATATATAAAGTTTTATGTGTTAACAAATAAATTATAATATTATTTACTCTAATAAATTTTGTAAATATTTAAAAATATAAAATGACGATATTTAACTATATTTAATTATGTACAAAATTTTTGGAAATCATTTTAAGACAAATGAAATTTATATTAACTTTTGTAGATTAGTCTCGAGCATTAGGATTGTGGTACACTATGACTTGACCAAAAATTGTTAGACAAATATTGACCAACATATAAATATATATAATTAATATAGGTTCGTGAATCCGAGGCCAACCTTGCACTTGTTAAATGACGTATTATGTATTTTTACTACGAAATACAGTATGGTGAGTTTCATTTGCTCCCTTTTATATATATTTTTGGGACTGAGAATACATGCGCTGTTTTTATAAATGTTTTACGAAATAGGCACAAGTACTAAAACTAATTCTACGTTGGTTTAAACCAGAAATATACCCTTAGCTTGGTAACATTAAACTACTTGTCTATGTACGGTAGGCGCGAATCCTAAAGATAGATCTATTGGGCCTGACAAACCCCATCCTGACTATGGGATGCTTTAGTACTTCGAGGTTATTTTAAACACACCTGATCTGGTGTACTTCAGAGGGTAAAACATGAACGTTAAGGCTTGTTACCGGGTTCCTACAACTTATAGAATACTTTTATACACTTGCGAGTGTACATATATTTATAAACGGAAATCTTGTGGTCTATTAATATATTGAAATGATTGTTATGATAAACCTATGAACTCACCAACCTTTTGGTTGACACTTTAAAGCATGTTTATTCTCAGGTATTAAAGAAATCTTCCGCTGTGCATTAGCTCATTTTAAGGATATTACTTGGAGTCATTCATGGCATACTTTGAAAGACGTTGCATTCGAGTCGTTGAGTTCATCAAGATTAATATTAAGTCAATTATAGTTGGATGTAATATGAAATGGTATGCATGCCGTCAATTTTTGATGTAAAGAAAGTTTGTCTTTTAAAAACGAATGCAATATTTGTAAAACGTATCATATAGAGGTCAAATACCTCGCGATGTAATCAACTATTGTGAATCGTTTATAATGTATATGAACGGGTCCTTTCATATATACACTCCAATGATCAGCTCTTAGCAGCCCATGTGAGTCACCTAACACATGTGAGAACCATCATTTGGCAACTAGCATGAAATATCTCATAAAATTACAAAAATATGAGTAATCATTCATGACTTATTTACATGAAAACAAAATTACATATCCTTTATATCTAATCCATACACCAACGACCAAAAACACCTACAAACACTTTTATTCTTCAATTTTCTTCATCTAATTGATCTCTCTCAAGTTCTATCTTCAAGTTCTAAGTGTTCTTCATAAATTCTACAAGTTCTAGTTACATAAAATCAAGAATACTTTCAAGTTTGCTAGCTCACTTCCAATCTTGTAAGGTGATCATCCAACCTCAAGAAATCTTTGTTTCTTACAGTAGGTTATCATTCTAATACAAGGTAATAATCATATTCAAACTTTGGTTCAATTTCTACAACTATAACAATCTTATTTCAAGTGATGATCTTACTTGAACTTGTTTTCGTGTCATGATTCTGCTTCAAGAACTTCGAGCCATCCGAGGATCCGTTGAAGCTAGATCCATTTTTCTCTTTTCCAGTAGGTTTATACAAGGAACTTAAGGTAGTAATGATGTTCATAACATCATTCGATTCATACATATAAAGCTATCTTATTCGAAGGTTTAAACTTGTAATCACTAGAACATAGTTTAGTTAATTCTAAACTTGTTCGCAAACAAAAGTTAATCCTTCTAACTTGACTTTTAAAATAAACTAAACACATGTTCTATATCTATATGATATGCTAACTTAATGATTTAAAACCTGGAAACACGAAAAACACCGTAAAACCGGATTTACGCCGTCGTAGTAACACCGCGGGCTGTTTTGGGTTAGTTAATTAAAAACTATGATAAACTTTGATTTAAAAGTTGTTATTCTGAGAAAATGATTTTTATTATGAACATGAAACTATATCCAAAAATTATGGTTAAACTCAAAGTGGAAGTATGTTTTCTAAAATGGTCATCTAGACGTCGTTCTTTCGACTGAAATGACTACCTTTACAAAAATGACTTGTAACTTATTTTTCCGACTATAAACCTATACTTTTTCTGTTTAGATTCATAAAATAGAGTTCAATATGAAACCATAGCAATTTGATTCACTTAAAACGGATTTAAAATGAAGAAGTTATGGGTAAAACAAGATTGGATAATTTTTTCTCATTTTAGCTACGTGAAAATTGGTAACAAATCTATTCCAACCATAACTTAATCAACTTGTATTGTATATTATGTAATCTTGAGATACCATAGACACGTATACAATGTTTCGACCTATCATGTCGACACATCTATATATATTTCGGAACAACCATAGACACTCTATATGTGAATGTTGGAGTTAGCTATACAGGGTTGAGGTTGATTCCAAAATATATATAGTTTGAGTTGTGATCAATACTGAGATACGTATACACTGGGTCGTGGATTGATTCAAGATAATATTTATCGATTTATTTCTGTACATCTAACTGTGGACAACTAGTTGTAGGTTACTAACGAGGACAGCTGACTTAATAAACTTAAAACATCAAAATATATTAAAAGTGTTGTAAATATATTTTGAACATACTTTGATATATATGTATATATTGTTATAGGTTCGTGAATCAACCAGTGGCCAAGTCTTACTTCCCGACGAAGTAAAAATCTGTGAAAGTGAGTTATAGTCCCACTTTTAAAATCTAATATTTTTGGGATGAGAATACATGCAGGTTTTATAAATGATTTACAAAATAGACACAAGTACGTGAAACTACATTCTATGGTTGAATTATCGAAATCGAATATGCCCCTTTTTATTAAGTCTGGTAATCTAAGAATTAGGGAACAGACACCCTAATTGACGCGAATCCTAAAGATAGATCTATTGGGCTTAACAAACCCCATCCAAAGTACCGGATGCTTTAGTACTTCGAAATTTATATCATATCCGAAGGGTGTCTCGGAATGATGGGGATATTCTTATATATGCATCTTGTTAATGTCGGTTACCAGGTGTTCACCATATGAATGATTTTTATCTCTATGTATGGGATGTGTATTGAAATATGAAATCTTGTGGTCTATTATTATGATTTGATATATGTAGGTTAAACCTATAACTCACCAACATTTTTGTTGACGTTTTAAGCATGTTTATTCTCAGGTGATTATTAAGAGCTTCCGCTGTCGCATACTTAAATAAGGACGAGATTTGGAGTCCATGCTTGTATGATATTGTGTAAAAACTGCATTCAAGAAACTTATTTTGTTGTAACATATTTGTATTGTAAACCATTATGTAATGGTCGTGTGTAAACAGGATATTTTAGATTATCATTATTTGATAATCTACGTAAAGCTTTTTAAACCTTTATTGATGAAATAAAGGTTATGGTTTGTTTTAAAATGAATGCAGTCTTTGAAAAACGTCTCATATAGAGGTCAAAACCTCGCAACGAAATCAATTAATATGGAACGTTTTTAATCAATAAGAACGGGACATTTCAGTTGGTATCCGAGCGTTGGTCTTAGAGAACCAGAATTTTGCATTAGTGTGTCTTATCGAGTTTGTTAGGATGCATTAGTGAGTCTGGACTTCGACCGTGTTTACTTGAAAAATGATTGCTTAACAAATTTTGTTGGAAACTATATATTTTTAACATGTGAATATTATGTGATATATTAATCTCTTAACGCGTTTGATATTATGTGATAGATGTCTACCTCTAGAACAAGTCCCATTGACTCACCTAATAATAATGAAGAGTCAAATGTAAATTGGAATGATTCGTGGACTGATTCACAAGTTCCCGAAGAGGAACCGGAAGAAGAGTCGGAACCGGAAGAAGAATCGGAACCGGAAGAAGAATCGGAACCGGATGAAGAAATAGAACCGGTGGGGGAAATAATAAAACGGTTAAGTAAAAGAAAATCCTCAACCAACCGACCAAGGTTAATTATGGTCAATGGTGTTTCCGCCAAGGAAGCAAAATATTGGGAGGATTACCAATTCTCCGATGAATCGGATTCCGACGAGAATTCCGATGATGTTATAGAAATTACCCCAACTGAATTTAAAAGGGCAAAAGAAAATAATAAGGGAAAGGGCATAAAAATAGAGAAATCTAATTCCAACCCCGATGAACTTTATATGTATCATCAACCCCCGAAGTCCTTAAGTTGTAATAATGACTCGGGAACCTCTAAACCACCAGGTTTTTTCTAAACCAATGTGGATAACGACGGCTCGTATTAGGGGAACATCATATATCCCTAGAAACTTGGCAAAACGAACCAAAACCGAAGAAGAAGAAACAAGCGAGTCGGAATAAGATAGTTGTATTCGTGTGGTGTAATATATGTAATATAGTATGCTTATGCTTTATGATATATGTAAAAATTGCTTGTATTAATAAGTATTTTTTTTTATGAATCTAACTCTTGTCTATTTTACAGTATAAAAACACAAAATGGATAGACAACCCAATATTTTAAGAGACCTACCCGGAGACATGATTGATGAAATCTTGTCTAGAGTCGGTCAGAATTCTTCGGCACAACTATTTAAGGCGAGATCAGTTTGTAAGACATTCGAAGAACGTTCCAAGAATGCCTTGGTTTATAAAAGGCTTTCGTTCGAAAGATGGGGGATATCACATTGGGAAATCCATAAGTTACGATGTGTTTACTTTGACGCATATATTGCGGGGAACCCAAATGCTATTTTACGCAATGGGTTAAGAAATTATTTTGACTCAATATATCCGAATATTGGACTTCGTGATTTAGAAAAAGCGGCTAACATGCAACATAAAGAAGCATGTTATGCTTACGAATTAGTAATGTTCGCTTCTCACCAAAGTGAGAACAAGAACATCGGCCTACAACTATTAAACAAAACGTTCCCACAAGTGACGGAGTCGGTAATTGGGGTAAGAAATGAGGTTTTTAGATTGTTACGGGACTGTTGGACATTACGTAACCCTCGTCCCTTTGACGACGTTACAACACGCTGTCTTATCAACGGCCATAACGGTTATGTTCCACAAGACCAAGGATGGGAAGTAGTCCTAGTAAAACCAGAATGCATGACTTGTTTCTGGACGTATGAATTACGTGTCTTTATTGCCTTTGCTGAACGACTTGTGTACTAGCTAGAATTATCTTCACAACTATCTTGTATCAAAGTTATTGTGTGCTATATTTCATGCTTTATGTAAAATAAGCGGTATTGTAAGTTTGTAAAATATTGTATAAAAGTTTGAACGCGAAATATTATTATAATCAGTTTTTCATATAGAATTGTAGTAGTTGAATTGTATATTAGCTACTAAGTATGAACTTAACGGGTAGGTACTACCCGAATTTAAACTTATAAAAAGCTAATATGAAGAAAAAGCTTTTATAAATGAGTTCATATTATGCTACGAAATACTATTAACTACTCTTGATATTCTGTATGATTAACTTGTTCCATTTGACTATTTTGAAGGAAATGGCACCGACTACTCGACACACCGTGAATATGAATGAAGAGGAATTCCGTACTTTTCTAGCTTCAAACATAGCCGCAGTACAGGCTGCGCTACATACCAACAATAACCTTGGATCTAGCAGTACAGGAAATCGTGTAGGATGCACCTACAAAGAATTCACTGCCTGCAAACCTTTGGAATTTGATGGAACCGAAGGACCGATCGGATTGAAACGGTGGACCGAGAAGGTCAAATCGGTGTTTGCTATAAGTAAGTGTACTGAAGAGGACAAAGTAAAGTATGCTACGCATACCTTCACAGGTTCTGCGTTAACATGGTGGAATACCTATCTAGAGCAAGTGGGACAAGACGATGCGTACGCACTACCGTGGTCAGCATTCAAGCACTTGATGAACGAGAAGTACCGTCCCAGAACCGAGGTCAATAAGCTCAAGACAGAACTTAGAGGGTTACGAACCCAAGGATTTGATATTACCACGTACGAAAGACGATTCACAGAATTGTGCCTATTGTGTCCGGGAGCATTCGAAGATGAGGAAGAGAAGATCGATGCGTTTGTGAAAGGATTACCGGAAAGAATCCAAGAAGATATAAGTTCACACGAGCCCGCCTCCATACAACAGGCATGTAGAATGGCTCACAAACTAGTGAACCAGATTGAAGAAAGAATTAAAGAACAGACTGCTGAAGAGGCCAATGTGAAGCAAGTCAAAAGAAAGTGGGAGGAAAACGGTGATAAGAATCACCAATACAACAACAACAGCAATTATAACAATAATCGCAACAACTATCCTAACAATCGCAACATCAATCGCAACTACAACAAACGGCCCAACAACAACAACAACAACAGCAACCACAACAATCATCTTAACAACAATAATAACCGCAACAACAACAACAACAATCAGAAGCAGCTATGCCAAAGGTGTGAAAAGTATCACTCGGGGTTCTGCACCAAATTTTGCAACAAGTGTAAAAGAAATGGTCATAGCGCGGCGAAGTGTGATGTCTACGGACCAGGGGTTAATAGAACGAAAGGAACAAATGGTGTCGGAACGAGTAATGGCGGAGCAAGTAGTGTCGGAGCAAGTTATGCCAATGTAGTTTGTTATAAATGTGGAAAACCGGGCCACATTATTAGAAATTGCCCGAACCAAGAGAACACGAATGGACAAGGCCGCGGAAGAGTTTTCAATATTAATGCGGCAGAGGCACAGGAAGACCCGGAGCTTGTTACGGGTACGTTTCTTATTGACAATAAATCTGCTTACGTTTTATTTGATTCGGGTGCGGATAGAAGCTATATGAGTAGAGATTTTTGTGCTAAATTAAGTTGTCCATTGACGCCTTTGGATAGTAAATTTTTACTCGAATTAGCAAATGGTAAATTAATTTCAGCAGATAATATATGTCGGAATCGAGAAATTAAACTGGTTAGCGAAACATTTAAGATTGATTTGATACCAGTAGAGTTAGGGAGTTTTGATGTGATAATCGGTATGGACTGGTTGAAAGAAGTGAAAGCAGAGATCGTTTGTTACAAAAATGCAATTCGCATTATACGAGAAAAAGGAAAACCCTTAATGGTGTACGGAGAAAAGGGCAACACGAAGCTACATCTTATTAGTAATTTGAAGGCACAAAAACTAATAAGAAAAGGTTGCTATGCTGTTCTAGCACACGTCGAGAAAGTACAAACTAAAGAAAAGAGCATCAATGATGTTCCCGTCGCAAAAGAATTTCCCGATGTATTTCCGAAAGAATTACCGGGATTACCCCCACATCGATCCATTGAATTTCAAATAGATCTTGTACCAGGAGCTGCACCAATAGCTCGTGCTCCTTACAGACTCGCACCCAGCGAGATAAAAGAACTGCAAAGCCAATTACAAGAACTTTTAGAGCGTGGTTTCATTCGAGCAAGCACATCACCGTGGGGAGCTCCTGTTTTGTTTGTCAAGAAGAAAGATGGTACATTCAGGTTGTGTATCGACTACCGAGAGTTGAACAAACTTACCATCAAGAACCGCTACCCACTACCGAGAATCGACGACTTATTTGATCAACTACAAGGCTCGTCTGTTTATTCAAAGATTGACTTACGTTCCGGGTATCATCAAATGCGGGTGAAAGAAGATGATATTCCAAAGACTGCTTTCAGAACACGTTACGGTCATTACGAGTTTATGGTCATGCCGTTTGGTTTAACTAATGCACCAGCTGTGTTCATGGACCTTATGAACCGAGTGTGTGGACCATACCTTGACAAGTTTGTCATTGTTTTCATTGATGACATACTTATTTACTCAACGAATGACCAAGAACACGGTGAACATTTGAGAAAAGTGTTAGAAGTATTGAGGAAGGAAGAATTGTACGCTAAGTTTTCGAAGTGTGCATTTTGGTTGGAAGAAGTTCAATTCCTCGGTCACATAGTGAACAAAGAAGGTATTAAGGTGGATCCGGCAAAGATAGAAACTGTTGAAAAGTGGGAAACCCCGAAAACTCCGAAACACATACGCCAGTTTTTAGGACTAGCTGGTTACTACAGAAGGTTCATCCAAGACTTTTCCAGAATAGCAAAACCCTTGACTGCATTAATGCATAAAGGGAAGAAATTTGAATGGAATGATGAACAAGAGAAAGCGTTTCAGTTATTGAAGAAAAAGCTAACTACGGCACCTATATTGTCATTGCCTGAAGGGAATGATGATTTTGTGATTTATTGTGACGCATCAAAGCAAGGTCTCGGTTGTGTATTAATGCAACGAACGAAGGTGATTGCATATGCGTCTAGACAATTGAAGATTCACGAGCAAAATTATACGATGCATGATTTGGAATTAGGCGCGGTTGTTTTTGCATTAAAGACTTGGAGGCACTACTTATATGGGGTCAAAAGTATTATATATACCGACCACAAAAGTCTTCAACACATATTTAATCAGAAACAACTGAATATGAGGCAGCGTAGGTGGATTGAATTGTTGAATGATTACGACTTTGAGATTCGTTACCACCCGGGAAAGGCAAATGTGGTAGCCGATGCCTTGAGCAGGAAGGACAGAGAACCCATTCGAGTAAAATCTATGAATATAATGATTCATAATAACCTTACTACTCAAATAAAGGAGGCGCAACAAGGAGTTTTAAAAGAAGGAAATTTAAAGGATGAAATACCCAAAGGATCGGAGCAGCATCTTAATATTCGGGAAGACGGAACCCGGTATAGGGCTGAAAGGATTTGGGTACCAAAATTTGGAGATATGAGAGAAATGGTACTTAGAGAAGCTCATAAAACCAGATACTCAATACATCCTGGAACGGGGAAGATGTACAAGGATCTCAAGAAACATTTTTGGTGGTCGGGTATGAAAGCCGATGTTGCTAAATACGTAGGAGAATGTTTGACGTGTTCTAAGGTCAAAGCTGAGCATCAGAAACCATCAGGTCTACTTCAACAACCCGAAATCCCGGAATGGAAATGGGAAAACATTACCATGGATTTCATCACTAAATTGCCAAGGACTGCAAGTGGTTTTGATACTATTTGGGATATAGTTGATCGTCTCACCAAATCAGCACACTTCCTGCCAATAAGAGAAGATGACAAGATGGAGAAGTTAGCACGACTGTATTTGAAGGAAGTCGTCTCCAGACATGGAATACCAATCTCTATTATCTCTGATAGGGATGGCAGATTTATTTCAAGATTCTGGCAGACATTACAGCAAGCATTAGGAACTCGTCTAGACATGAGTACTGCCTATCATCCACAAACTGATGGGCAGAGCGAAAGGACGATACAAACGCTTGAAGACATGCTACGAGCATGTGTTATTGATTTCGGAAACAGTTGGGATCGACATCTACCGTTAGCAGAATTTTCCTACAACAACAGCTACCATTCAAGCATTGAGATGGCGCCGTTTGAAGCACTTTATGGTAGAAAGTGCAGGTCTCCGATTTGTTGAAGTGAAGTGGGGGATAGACAGATTACGGGTCCGGAGATTATACAAGAAACTACCAAGAAGATCATCCAAATTCAACAACGGTTGAAAACTGCCCAAAGTCGACAAAAGAGCTACGCTGACATTAAAAGAAAAGATATAGAATTTGAAATTGGAGAGATGGTCATGCTTAAAGTTGCACCTTGGAAAGGCGTTGTTCGATTTGGTAAACGAGGGAAATTAAATCCAAGGTATATTGGACCATTCAAGATTATTGATCGTGTCGGACCAGTAGCTTACCGACTTGAGTTACTTCAACAACTCGCGGCTGTACATAACACTTTCCACGTCTCGAATTTGAAGAAATGTTTTGCTAAAGAAGATCTCACTATTTCGTTAGATGAAATCCAAATCAACGAAAAACTTCAATTCATCGAAGAACTCGTCGAAATAATGGATCGTGAGGTTAAAAGACTTAAGCAAAACAAGATACCAATTGTTAAGGTTCGATGGAATGCTCGTAGAGGACCCGAGTTTACCTGGGAGCGTGAAGATCAGATGAAGAAGAAATACCCGCATCTATTTCCAGAAGATTCGTCAACACCTTCAACAGCTTAAAATTTCGGGACGAAATTTATTTAACGGGTAGGTACTGTAGTGACCCGAACTTTTCCATGTTTATATATATTAATTGAGATTGATATTTACATGATTAAATGTTTCCAACATGTTAAGCAATCAAACTTGTTAAGACTTGATTAATTGTAATATGTTTCATATAGACAATTGACCACCCAAGTTGACCGGTGATTCACGAACGTTAAAACTTGTAAAAACTATATGATGACATATATATGGATATATATATAGTTAACATGATACTATGATAAGTAAACATATCATTAAGTATATTAACAATGAACTACATATGTAAAAACAAGACTACTAACTTAATAATTTTTAAACGAGACATATATGTAACGATTATCGTTGTAAAGACATTTAATGTATATATATCATATTAAGAGATATTCATACATGATAATATCATGATAATATAATAATTTAAAATCTCATTTGATATTATAAACATTGGGTTAACAACATTTAACAAGATCGTTAACCTAAAGGTTTCAAAACAACACTTACATGTAACGACTAACGATGACTTAACGACTCAGTTAAAATGTATATACATGTAGTGTTTTAATATGTATTTATACACTTTTGAAAGACTTCAATACACTTATCAAAATACTTCTACTTAACAAAAATGCTTACAATTACATCCTCGTTCAGTTTCATCAACAATTCTACTCGTATGCACCCGTATTCGTACTCGTACAATACACAGCTTTTAGATGTATGTACTATTAGTATATACACTCCAATGATCAGCTCTTAGCTGTCCATGTGAGTCACCTAACACATGTGGGAACCATCATTTGGCAACTAGCATGAAATATCTCATAAAATTACAAAAATATGAGTAATCATTCATGACTTATTTACATGAAAACAAAATTACATATCCTTTATATCTAATCCATACACCAACGACCAAAAACACCTACAAACACTTTCATTCTTCAATTTTCTTCATCTAATTGATCTCTCTCAAGTTCTATCTTCAAGTTCTAAGTGTTCTTCATAAATTCTACAAGTTCTAGTTACATAAAATCAAGAATACTTTCAAGTTTGCTAGCTCACTTCCAATCTTGTAAGGTGATCATCCAACCTCAAGAAATCTTTGTTTCTTACAGTAGGTTATCATTCTAATACAAGGTAATAATCATATTCAAACTTTGGTTCAATTTCTACAACTATAACAATCTTATTTCAAGTGATGATCTTACTTGAACTTGTTTTCGTGTCATGATTCTGCTTCAAGAACTTCGAGCCATCCAAGGATCCGTTAAAGCTAGATCCATTTTTCTCTTTTCCAGTAGGTTTATCCAAGGAACTTAAGGTAGTAATGATGTTTATAACATCATTCGATTCATACATATAAAGCTATCTTATTCGAAGGTTTAAACTTGTAATCACTAGAACATAGTTTAGTTAATTCTAAACTTGTTCGCAAACAAAAGTTAATCCTTCTAACTTGACTTTTAAAATCAACTAAACACATGTTCTATATCTATATGATATGCTAACTTAATGATTTAAAACCTGGAAACACGAAAAACACCGTAAAACCGGATTTACGCCGTCGTAGTAACACCGCGGGCTGTTTTGGGTTAGTTAATTAAAAACTATGATAAACTTTGATTTAAAAGTTGTTATTCTGAGAAAATGATTTTTATTATGAACATGAAACTATATCCAAAAATTATGGTTAAACTCAAAGTGGAAGTATGTTTTCTAAAATGGTCATCTAGACGTCGTTCTTTCGACTGAAATGACTACCTTTACAAAAATGACTTGTAACTTATTTTTCCGACTATAAACCTATACTTTTTCTGTTTAGATTCATAAAATAGAGTTCAATATGAAACCATAGCAATTTGATTCACTTAAAACGGATTTAAAATGAAGAAGTTATGGGTAAAACAAGATTGGATAATTTTTTCTCATTTTAGCTACGTGAAAATTGGTAACAAATCTATTCCAACCATAACTTAATCAACTTGTATTGTATATTATGTAATCTTGAGATACCATAGACACGTATACAATGTTTCGACCTATCATGTCGACACATCTATATATATTTCGGAACAACCATAGACACTCTATATGTGAATGTTGGAGTTAGCTATACAGGGTTGAGGTTGATTCCAAAATATATATAGCTTGAGTTGTGATCAATACTGAGATACGTATACACTGGGTCGTGGATTGATTCAAGATAATATTTATCGATTTATTTCTGTACATCTAACTGTGGACAACTAGTTGTAGGTTACTAACGAGGACAGCTGACTTAATAAACTTAAAACATCAAAATATATTAAAAGTGTTGTAAATATATTTTGAACATACTTTGATATATATGTATATATTGTTATAGGTTCGTGAATCAACCAGTGGCCAAGTCTTACTTCCCGACGAAGTAAAAACCTGTGAAAGTGAGTTATAGTCCCACTTTTAAAATCTAATATTTTTGGGATGAGAATACATGCAGGTTTTATAAATGATTTACAAAATAGACACAAGTACGTGAAACTACATTCTATGGTTGAATTATCGAAATCGAATATGCCCCTTTTTATTAAGTCTGGTAATCTAAGAATTAGGGAACAGACACCCTAATTGACGCGAATCCTAAAGATAGATCTATTGGGCTTAACAAACCCCATCCAAAGTACCGGATGCTTTAGTACTTCGAAATTTATATCATATCCGAAGGGTGTCTCGGAATGATGGGGATATTCTTATATATGCATCTTGTTAATGTCGGTTACCAGGTGTTCACCATATGAATGATTTTTATCTCTATGTATGGGATGTGTATTGAAATATGAAATCTTGTGGTCTATTATTATGATTTGATATATGTAGGTTAAACCTATAACTCACCAACATTTTTGTTGACGTTTTAAGCATGTTTATTCTCAGGTGATTATTAAGAGCTTCCGCTGTCGCATACTTAAATAAGGACGAGATTTGGAGTCCATGCTTGTATGATATTGTGTAAAAACTGCATTCAAGAAACTTATTTTGTTGTAACATATTTGTATTGTAAACCATTATGTAATGGTCGTGTGTAAACAGGATATTTTAGATTATCATTATTTGATAATCTACGTAAAGCTTTTTAAACCTTTATTGATGAAATAAAGGTTATGGTTTGTTTTAAAATGAATGCAGTCTTTGAAAAACGTCTCATATAGAGGTCAAAACCTCGCAACGAAATCAATTAATATGGAACGTTTTTAATCAATAAGAACGGGACATTTCAGTGGAGGAACTTCTGGTAAGCCCCAGTCCGATCAGCTGGTGGTTAATGGTTTGGCCGAGCCGCCAGAGTCTCTGTAGATGGCACTTGGGTGATGTTTGTGTGTTAGACTATGTGACATGATTAGTATAACACTTGTGTATGCTATGGCCTGTAGTTAGTTGTACTCACTTAGCTTCGTGCTAATTCCCCTCCATCTCATCCCTGCAGGTTATTAGCTTTTGTAAATGTCGCATTTTGGGGAGAAGACGGGCACATCGATGTTATGTTTGACAGGGTTAACTCTGATGTGGTCTTTTAGAATATGAACCGTGTACTTTTGAAAACGGAATGTATTTACGTTTTTTCCTGTTAATATGTAATTTGTTTTAATGACACGTGACATCGGTTTGTACAAATGTTGATATCGTATTTAATTAATAGTATGCTTCCGCCACATATTTAAAAAATAAAAATAAAAATTTAGCGGTGTCACAATTACTTATATAATTCAAGTGGGATTGAAACCATTAAATATGTTTAAACTCTCGTGACTTATTGTTGGTAGTATACTACCGACAGTATTCACAGGGTGTTGTATCTTCCTCCGTTGTTAATCAGTGGCGGATAAAAGTCCTCTGAAAAATCCCAAATTTTTACAGTAATTATATTTATTTATTTTAATCATTATTGTAAAAAAATTGGTCATTAACTATTTAAAAATCATTAAATAAAAATTAAATTAATTATTAGCCCTCATCCCCGAGTAAAATATACAAAGTGTAAAAATTTAACAAATAGCTCCTAAATATATTTTTAATAAGCCTATAATTTATATAACTCATTTTCGGATCACCGTTTATTTTTAAAATCACATAAGTTCATTTTTAACTCGTTTAATATCGATCGAATGATGAATGAGTGTCACTGTCGTTTACTAAATAAATTCGAAATCACATATATACACTTAATATACTTCATATATATATATATATATATATACACACACACACACACACACACACATTTTAAATAATAACTTTTATAATATCATATATTATTTTATTTTACATAATAAATTTTAATAACTAAATCATACGATATTTCAAATTATTATATATATATATATATATATATATATATATATATACACACACACACATTAAAATATATGTCTATTTATTTACAAGTAATAGTTCGTGAATCTTCGAAACTAGTCGAAGGGTAAATGAATTCATGAATATCACATTATTCCTTGCACATTTCCATCTACTTGACCAAGTAGAGGTGAGATGATATGTTACATTCTTTTCGGCTTCTAATAATGGAACATATACAGTGAATATGATCACAATGGATTTTGAATAATATTTCAATCATGAGCAATCCAATTTTGGCATTGTCAATGGTTTACTAGATTGAATGTATCATCCTTTCAACATGAGATTAAACCCCCTTAATTACTTGTTCAAACTAACATGTACCCTTTTTAAAATTACCCTTCCACACCTCTTTAAGAACACGTATTGCAACATCATCTAATTGAGTTCTTGAATTGCAATGAACTCGATTTGGAAATTTATAACAAATATCCCAACCATTTGTCCTTTATCCTTATTTATAACCTTCTGGAATTCAATAGCAAATCTCATTGTCGGTTATTTATAGGACCATCCCACAACCATAATCCTTTAAAAAACTCACCAACTAAATGAATTTCACATACAATCCTTTGTTCTTTAATGGCTATATTTTGAAGTTAATACAAATACAAATTGGCCATTGTGCCAACTTTATTGGCTCGAGATTTATTCCCGAACCGTCATACTTTCTTTTTGAATGCTTCTAATCTGTCACCTTCGATGTCGTTCATGAGCTCTCCAAACAATCAATAGTCGACTTTGTTTTGTTCCTTCTTGGAAACAGCGGTTTTTACAGTATCTTTGAAAGGCTTTGAATTCTTTGGAATAACAAGATCATCATCAAGGTCTATATCTCCTTCGATCTCATACAACACAGAGGTGTCAATGATTTCCTCATTTAAAGCTTTTTTTTTTTGCTTTTGTTTTATTAAATTTAACGGGGCTTTTTGGGGGTGAGGAGGAGATATCAACTCTCTTATGCTAAAGAGGTTTCAAGAAAAGGTATTTAAAATGATTATTAAATACATACATATATATATATATACATATATATATATATATATATATATATATATATATATACATATACATTTGTTTACTTAGACCATGTTTGATTTGGACTTAATTGACTTAATAGTATGAAACTTAATATGGAAAGTCAGTGAGAAATATTAGTTTTTGACTTATTTAATAAGTTGTGTTTTACAGGGGAAAAAAACTCAAATAACCGTGAATTTTCATTCATGTCATGACTTTTGAACAACGACTTTTATTAACTACTCATGTACAATGTTAATTTGATAAATTCAATTATTCAATAGGTTATAACAAACAATACTTATATATCTATCACTTATTGTTCAAAGACATCTTATATTAATTTTAGACAATATAACTTAATAGGAAAAAATACCCCTTAGTATGAATACATGTAACGATATTATGAACTTACATTTCATTAGTTGCTTTCATAATTGCTTAATGGAATAAAGAGGGTTAGCTCGCCTTCTTTGTTCGGCCCAACAAATAAGAAAAAGAGGCATGTAAACGACTCAACTATTCAACAAAAAAAATAAAAAATAGAAGGATGACGTAAGCATGACGTCAACTGATGTCACAGTACCAAACAAAAACCTCGTATATATAAAACGACCACATGCCGTTTATGGATGACAAAAATACTAGTACCCGATGGGTAAACCTGAAACTCGACACTTTGGGTCGGGTTTGGGTCTGGATATTCAGGTATAGGGCTGGGTGTGGGGACTGTTTTAAATTTTTTACGGGTTCGGTTTTGGGGACGGGTTAAGATACAAACTCGCATATTCAGACCGTATACCCGACCCGATGAGGTTTTCAATTGCAATAATAACAATAATTATATTAATAGTAATAATATAAGCTGCAAAATGATATTATACGATAGTTCGTTATGCGTATATATTCATTTAGATTTAGTACTCATTTAATAGCATTATTGAAACAAATATAGAAATGGGTGAATGGAGCATGAGAATGACTAACAATGGAGATATTTGATACTCGCGAGAAAAACCCGTTAACCCGAGAGGTAGTAGTAAATGGGGATCCTATTTACTCATGGAAAAACCCGATAACCCAATAGTTAGTAAGTAAATGGGGACTCAGAGGATATGGATCCGAATTTGAGACATGGTTTCTTATTTGGGTTCGGGTCCGAGATTAACTAGACCCGATCCAAACCCGATCCGATATCATCTTTAATATCATTTGAGTAATAGTATATATAGATAACAAATGCACCTTTAACAAGTTTTTCCCATAATTTAACTTCAGGTCATGCTATTCTACAAATACATATTTTGAATTGCATTTTAATTTGAAGAGCTCACAAAACTGATGTAATTCAAACTAGACAACGTACATTAAAAAATAACCTGAAAAACATAGACACAATACACACATAATTAATATAATGCAAGAATGACATATTAATATGTTATCTAATCCGATACCAGTATGGGATTCACACTACAGTTCTTGAATTGATCCAATTTGAAGATGATGCTCATACATAGAAAGCTATCAACAAAGTTATGTCGAAACATATCTAGTACTAAAATCTGCATGAGATTATGATAACCGCTAAATCGGACAAGATTCACATCAAACAAAACCTGAACTAGCATACCGAGTCCGATATATAATCACATCTTAAATACTTACATCCAAGCTATCTCTTAACGATTCCAATTCAGATGTATATATCCTTCTCACAACCTTACCAATATAAACCCCGTCGTAACAACCACTCGCGATAACTCTGAGCTTCTCGCAAAGCGAGTACTTGCCATAAAATTAGAAGGCTCGCAAAGCTAGTCGAAAACTGTGGCAAATACAAAAATAATTCAAGAAAAAAATGTAGAAAAAATAAGTGAAGGGACTAGTTATGTAACATCATCATTACTCGTAAAAAAAGACTCGCCCTATGAACCGGAGTGCAAAAACCGCCTTGAATTTAATAAAAACAACGACCGACTCTTGCTTGTTTATAAAAAGCAGCTTTCTCCAATTTCAGGGTTAACCTCAAAACACAGACACACCAAAACACACACACACACACACGCACACACGAAAGAACCCTTCTTTTCTCCCTACTCATTCTCTATCACACAAACACATAAAACCCTAATAATTTTAATTTGATGTTTATCAATCTTTTGTTCATCTCTACACCCAAAGGTATGTACTTTTCGTTTGTGTCTTTGATTTAATCGATTAAATACCTTCGATTGATTTGATTATTTAATCAATTGTTTTGTTTTTTCGTTTTTTTTTTTTTTTTTTTGTAGTTTAAAAGAGAGTGGAGTTTGTGAAATCTCATGGCCGGAACCCTAAGATCGAGCTTGCCGTCGAGGTTACGGCAGCTTTTATCCGGTGAAGGACATATCGGTCCAAGTGTTAAACTTGATTCTGAAACTGTAAGAATTTATGCTCTGTTTTGTGTTTGTTTGGTGTTTTTTAAATTTGAGTTAGGGCTACATTTGGAGTTGTTAACTAATTGATTGATGTGTAGTTAGGGCATTATGTTGCGTTTATAATGTGTATGCAGTAATTGTATGTGCGTATATATAGGTCTGAGTGTTATGGATCAACAGAAATTAGGGTTTATAGTATTATTAAGTACATAGTAGTAAAAAAATGCTCAAATAACTTGCATCATTCAGTGAAAGTTTGTTATATTGACTCTAGCAAATATTTTATCCGTGTTAGACACGATATTGACAGAAAATATCAAAAGAATTCTATATTCTATATTTATCTTATAATCAGGCAAATGGTCTCGTAGAGCATATATAATACTTCAATTGTGTGAGGTCTTATAAGAGGTTTATGAATATAGTCGCTTATCTTTGATGATGGCATGATATAACCTATTTATGTCTGCATTAAAGCAAACATGATTTGAACCTTATTTAACATCGTTTAGAGAAAAGTGCGACTCTTTCTTATAAGAAGACAACATTGGCTTAACATACATAAAGTGGATCGAGAAAAATACTAATTTTCTTTTGTTTTTCTTTATTTTTTTTCATGCAGCCCCCAAAAGTGAAGGCTTTTATTGACAAGGTGATTCAGTGTCCGTTACAAGACATAGCAATCCCTCTGTCAGGATTTCGTTGGGAGTATAACAAGGTGACAAGATCACACTCTACCTCTTATTTGACTTAATTTACTCTAGAAAATAGCTAACATAAATAATACGTAGTTAATAAAATTTACTTAACTTGTGCTATTTGGTTTTCAGGGAAATTTTCATCATTGGAGGCCGCTGTTTTTGCATTTTGATACATATTTCAAGACATACTTGTCTAACAGGAAGGATCTCCTTTTAGCAGATAACTTAGAAAATGATACTCCTTTTCCAAAACAAACAGTTCTTCAGATCTTGCGTGTGATGCAAATCGTTTTAGAGAATTGTCACAACAAAAGTTCCTTTGATGGTTTAGAGGTATGATGAAATAGTTTTAAATGTGATCCGTTGATATCTTTTATAATGTTTATTAAAGGTGGTTAATTTTACCCAAGATTTTATCAATGAGCTGTTTAAGGTTGTGTTTAAAGAGGATCCCACTTGTATCTATCTTACCAAAACCTACTGCCTACATCATTTATATATATTAACTGAAGTTTCCTTTGCTTGTTCAGCATTTCAAGCTCTTGCTTGCATCAACGGACCCCGAGATTGTAATTGCAACTTTAGAGACTCTTTCGGTGTTGGTCAAAATAAGTCCCTCGAAACTTCACGCAAGTGGGAAACTAGTTGCATGCGGTTCATTAAACAATCGCCTTTTGTCTTTAGCACAAGGATGGGGAAGCAAAGAAGAGGGTTTGGGCTTGTATTCATGCGTTATGTTAAACGAAAGAACACAAGATGAAGGTCTAAGCTTATTCCCGCCCGACGTACAAACAGAAACCGACAATTCTCAAAACCGAGTTGGTTCTACTCTCTACTTTGAGTTGCACGGTACAAGTCCCCAAAGCACAAGTGTTATTCAAATTCCCGATCTACATTTGCGTAAGGAGGATGATTTATCTTTGATGAAATCATTGATTGAGCAGTATAATGTACCATCCGAGCATAGGTTCTCGTTGTTAACAAGAATTCGATACGCTCACGCCTTTCGATCTTCTAGAATTTGCAGACTGTATAGCAAGATTTGCTTACTTTCGTTTATCGTTCTTGTTCAATCGAGTGATTCGCATGATGAACTCGTTTCCTTTTTTGCTAATGAGCCCGAATACACGAACGAGTTAATAAGATTAGTGAAATCTGAAGAGACGATACCCGGAACAGTTCGTACACTTGCAATGCATGCTCTTGGATCTCAACTAGCTGCATACTCATCATCAAATGAGCGGGCCCGGATTCTAAGCGGGTCAAGCGTTAGTTTTGCTGGTGGAAACCGCATGATACTTTTAAATGTTCTGCAAAGGGCAATTTCGTCCTTAAACAACTCCAGTGACCCGTCGTCAGTTGCATTCATCGAAGCACTTTTACAATTCTATTTACTTCATGTTATATCTACATCAAGTTCGGGGAGTGTAATACGGGGATCGGGAATGGTTCCGACTTTTTTACCCCTTCTAGAAGATTCAGATCCTTCACACATGCATCTTGTATGCTTAGCTGTTAAAACACTGCAAAAGCTCATGGACTATAGCAATTCAGCTGTTACTCTTTTTAAAGATTTGGGTGGAGTTGACCTTTTGACTAACCGATTGCAAATAGAAGTGGTTAGGGTGATTGGGTCAGAAATAGGAGACAATGGGTCAATGAGCATTGGTGAGTCTTCAAACTCAAACTCAAACCCTAATCTTGATTCACCAAATACACAGAAAAGGCTCATTAGGGTTCTGTTAAAGGCACTTGGTTCTGCTACTTATTCTCCAGCCAATTTGACCCGTACTCCAAATGATGTTTCATTGCCTACCACTTTATCGATGATATTTGAAAATGTGAATAAGTTTGGTGGGGATATATATTCAGCAGCTGTTACTGTTATGAGTGAAATGATACATAAAGACCCAACTTGTTATGCTTCATTAGATGAATTGGGTTTACCCGATGCTTTTCTAAAATCGGTTAAAGCAGGGATTTATCCTTCTTCAAAAGCCCTAGTTTGTGTTCCTAATGGTATTGGCGCAATTTGTCTTAACACTAAAGGGTTAGAAACAGTTAAAGAATCTTCATCATTAAGTTTTCTGCTTGATGTTTTCACTGATAAGAAGTATGTAATGCCAATGAACGATGCAATAGTGCCGTTGGCGAATGCTGTTGAGGAGCTTTTACGTCACGTATCTTCTTTAAGAGGTACTGGTGTAGATATAATCGTTAAGATTGTAAAGGAAATTGCTTTAGTAGAGGATCGTAAGGGTAAATTGGGAAAAGTTGAAGATGGTAGTGGTATGGAGATGGACACCGAAGATAAAGAAAATGGTGATGAGCAGTTTCTTCAATTAAGCATTTTTCACGTGATGGTTTTAGTTCACCGAACAATGGAAAACGCCGAAACGTGTCGGTTGTTTGTTGAAAAAGAAGGAATTGAATCTTTGTTGAAGCTTTTGTTAAGACCGAGTATAACTCAGTCTTCAGAAGGGATGTCTATTGCTTTGCATAGCACCATGGTTTTTAAGAGCTTTACTCAACATCACTCGGGCCCACTAGCACGTGCGTTTTGCTCTGCTCTTCGGGGCTATTTGGAGTCAACTCGGGACAAGTTCAAGATTCTTTCGGGCTCGTTTTTGCTTGACCCGAAAGCGACCCCGAATTCTGAGCTTTTTTCTTCACTTTTTCTTGTGGAGTTTCTTTTGTTTCTTGCTGCCTCGAAAGACAATCGATGGGTTACTGCTTTGCTTCAAGAATTCGGTAATGAAAGTAAGGATGTTTTAGTTTTTATTGGAGACACTCATCGTCAAATTTTATGGCAGATTGCATTACTTGATGATGCTAAGTGTAAAACCGAGGAAGACGATGTTGTTTCTGGTTCTGGTTCTGGTTCTGCTGATGTGTCACGCCACTTGGATTCTAGTAATTCAGAGTCTGAGGAACAAAGATTTAATTCGTTTAGGCAGTTTCTGGATCCGATAATGAGACGAAGAGTATCAGGATTGAGTTTTGAATCACAGTTTTTTGATCTGATTAATCTATATCGTGATCTTGCTCATACATCTGGTCTTCCACAGCATCTTGTAGCAGGCGGCAGCCGCCAATCACCGCCAGATGGTGTTAGCGGCGGCGGTTCTCGGGAAGCAGATAAACAAAGGTCATATTATTCGTCTTGTTGTGATATGATGAGGTCACTTTCGTTACATATTACACACTTGTTTCAAGAGCTAGGCAAAGCAATGTTGCTTCCATCTAGAAGACGAGATGACATTGTAACGGTTACCCCTGCTTCTAAATCAGTCGCCTCGACTTTCGCTGACATCACGTTGGCTCATATGAAGTTTGAAGGTCATGCAAGTGTGACATCATGGTCACCCAAGTGTCGGTATTTCGGGAAAGTTATAGACTTTATCGACGGGGTTCTACTAGAAAAACCCGACACCTGCAACCCTGTTTTATTAAACTGTTTATATGGTCGTGGTGTCATTCAGTTGGTTTTAACCACCTTTGAAGCTACAAGCGAGCTGTTATTTACAGTTAATCGAACTCCTGCATCTCCAATGGAGACAGATGAAGGGAGTTCAAAGACCGAGTCGGTCGAAACCGTGCGTTCGTGGATAGACGGGCCGTTAGCCAGTTATGGTAAACTTATGGATCATCTGGTGACATCATCTTTTATTTTGTCTCCATTCACAAAACATTTTCTTACACAACCGATTATAACCGGTGACATCATGTTTCCACGGGACGCTGAGGCTTTTGTAAAGGGTCTTCAATCTATGATTTTGAAAACGGTGCTACCCGTATGGACTCACCCGCAGTTCACCGACTGTAGTGACGATTTTATTGCAATCGTTATATCTATAATCCGTCATGTTTTTTCTGGGGTTGAAGTGAGAAGTGTAAGCAATTCTGGGTCAAGGCTCGCGGGCCCACCTCCAAACGAAATGACTATATCTACAATTGTGGAAATGGGCTTTACTCGGGCTCGAGCTGAAGAGGCGTTAAGACAGGTGGGATCAAATAGCGTGGAATTAGCAATGGAGTGGCTGTTTTCGCATCCAGAGGAAGTTGTTGAAGAAGATGATGAACTTGCTCGTGCACTTGCAATGTCACTTGGTAATAATGGAACTGATGATGTAAAGGATGATGATACGGTGACATCAGAAAGTAGTCAACCGATTGAAGAGGAAACTGTTCAGTTACCACCTGTTGTTGACTTGTTGTCTACTTGTAAGAAGCTTCTAGAAACGAAAGATTCTTTAGCTTTTCCGGTTCGGGATCTTTTATCGTTGATCTGTTCTCAAAATGATGGGCGATACAGATCCGATGTCATACTGTTTATTCTAGAACAAGTGAAGATTTGCAGTTCTGATTATAACAATGGAAAAAATAATACTTTATCGTCCCTTTTTCATGTTCTTGCTTTGATTCTTAACGAGGATAAAGACGCGCGAGAAGTTGCTTCCAAAAATGGTCTGGTCAAAGTTGTAGATGATCTTTTGTTAAATTGGAACTCTCAAACAAGTGATAGTGCGACAGTAGTTGTTCCCAAATGGGTGACAGCCGCCTTTCTAGCCGTCGATCGCCTTTCACAGGTTGATCAAAAGTTGAACGATGATGTTTTGGAGCTGTTAAAGAAAGACAATGTCGGTAACCAGAATTCGTTGGTGATAAACGATGAAAAGCAAATTAATTTGGGATTAACTTCAAAGCTTATTAGTGTTGATGAACAAAAGAGATTAGTTGAAATATGTTGTGGCTTTTTAACCAAACCGTTACCTGCTGAAACGATCCATGCTGTTTTACAGTTATGTTCAACGCTAACTAAAACTCATTCTGTGGCGGTTAGTTTTCTAGAAGCTGGCGGTTTACCGTTACTGTTATCTTTGCCTACAAGTAGCCTATTTGTCGGTTTCGATAACGTTGCCGCCACTATCATCCGGCATATTCTAGAAGATCCACAAACGTTACAACAAGCAATGGAAAGTGAAATTAAGCATAGTGTTGTAGCCGGTGGCAGTCGACAAGCAAACGGAAGGCTAACACCCCGTAACTTTCTACTAAATATGAATTCCGTTCTTTCGCGGGACCCCGTTATCTTTATGCGGGCCGCAAGGGCCGTTTGCCAAATTGAAACGCACGGGGATAGACCGTTTGTTGTCTTGGTAAAGGATAAATCCAAAGAAAAGGAGGAAAAAGATAAACCAAATAGTACCACCAAAAATGCAAAAGCTCATCGTAAGCCGACTCAAAGTTTTACTGCTGTAATCGAGCTGCTTTTGGAGTCTGTTATTACTTTTGTACCCCCGTCAGAAGATACGTCAGTGGCGGGGTCGAGTTCTTCGGTTACAGATATGGATGTTGATGTTAATCTGAGTAAGGTTAAAGGGAAAGCTATTGCATCGGGATCCGAAGAGAACGAAGAAAACGGGCAAGAATCATCTGCATCGTTGGCTAAAGTTGTATTCATTTTGAAGCTGTTAAAGGAGATTTTATTGATGTATGGTTCATCTGTTCATGTTCTGCTACGAAAAGATGCTGAACTTAATGGAATATTCCACCACATTCTTTGTAATTTTCTTCATTATTCAAAAAGCTCTAAATCTGAAAAGAAAGATGGAGACTGGCGGCACAAACTAGCAAACCGGGCTAGCCAATTCTTAGTGGCTGCGTGTGTGCGTTCTTCAGAGGCAAGAAAAAGAATTTTTATTGAACTTAACAACGCGTTTACTGACTTTATTGATAATTCAAAAGTTAATCGGCCACCTGGAAAAGATATCCAAGCTTTTGTTGATTTGCTCGGTGATGTAATGGCTGCCCGTTCGACTACGGGTGCTTCGGTTGCTGGAGAAGCTTCGGTTACGTTTATAGACGTTGGATTGGTGAGGTCGCTTACACGAACGTTACAAATTTTGGACTTGGATCATGCTGATTCGTTAAAGATTGTACCAGGGCTTGTAAAGGTTTTGGAATTGGTGACTAAAGAACATGTTCATGCAGCTGAGGCAAATTCTGCAAAAGCTGATAGTTTGACCAAACCTTCATCTGACCATGTTGACCATGGAAGAATGGAGAATACTGGTGATAATGATGTATCTCGGTCAACTGAAACAACGTCTTTACCTAATGTGAATTCTGCACCTACAGAAGCTATTACAGATGATATGGAGCATGATCAAGATATGGATGGAGGTTTTGGTAACCCTAATGAAGATGATTACATGCAAGATAGTAATGAGGAAACACGTGGTATTGAAAATGGTCTTGGTTCAGTTGGAATAAGATTCGAGATTCAACCTGATATTCATGAAGATGATGAGGATATGTCAGGTGATGAAGAAGGGGATGAAGGTGATGAAGATGATGATGATGATGATGGGGATGATGATGAGGATGGGCATAATGATCTGGAAGAAGAAGAAGAAGATGAAGGTCATCATTTGCCACATCATGAAATTGATCAAGATGACCATGAAATTGAAGAGGAGTTTGATGAGGATATGATCGAGGAAGAAGAAGATGATGAGGATGATGATGATGGTGGAGTTATATTAAGATTGGGTGAGGGTATGAATGGGATAAATGTGTTGGATCATATTGAAGTATTTGGTAGAGACCATAGTTTTAATAATGATACTCTCCACGTGATGCCTGTTGAAGTCTTCGGTTCGAGACGACAAGGTCGTACGACATCGATCTATAATCTTTTGGGGAGATCAGGTGACGGTTCTGTTCAGTCTCAGCATCCACTTCTAATCGAGCCTTCTTCGTCACGTGCAGCTTCATCCCGTCAAACAGGTACATCTTTTGTATTAGGAAACGTTTTTCTTCTTTAGTTATTTTTTGATGTTTAAGCTATAGCAGGAGAAAGATTGGTTAATAGGTCACAGTTGTTTGGTATTAACGGCTATAATTTTTGATATGGGTCAAAAGAGGCAAGCCTGGGGTGGGTTGACCGAAAACTTTATCTGTCAATTTTTTGAACTTCTGTTATAAAAAATATATATGTGAAAAATATGGTTTCAAACTTTTTACTAATCTGTTAATAATATACCTTTTTAAACAGTACGCTTTTGTTGGTTTTTTGAATATAAAAATCACTTTTACAATTTTTTTAACGCGCATTGTTATTATTTTGTATTATTGTATTATGGTACTACCTATATAAACTATTTTGACCTATTAAGGAATAAAACATAACTCTGATTGACTCATAGTATCCATATATGTCTTTATTTGACATATGTTTTACATTTTCCACCCAGATAATACTCGTGAGGGTCACCTTGAAAGAAATTTGGAGTCTTCATCGTCACGATTGGATTCAATTTTTCGGTCTTTGAGAAGTGGCCGACATGGACAGCAAGGAAACAGGCTCAACATGTGGACTGATGATGCGCCAGGTGGCGGATCTAATACATCTAGCATCCCTTCAGGCCTTGAAGATCTGTTAGTTTCGCATCTAACGCGTCCAACCACAGAGAAAACCTCTGATGATCAAGACAAAACGGTGGATGGTCAACCCAAAAACGAGCCTGGTCAATCCCAAGAATCAGCTGAAATGGTACCCGAAACCACTGTTGACAACAATGGTCCTTGTGATCAAACAGTAGATGAATCCCGAGGGGTCAACGATGATGTGAACGAACCAAATGGTCAACCTCTGTCTGCTGATATGCAGTTTGACCAAAACGATAATGTTTCCCGGGACGCTGAAGCCGCTAGCCAAAATAGTAGTGAAAGTGGGGCCACCTTAGGTGAAAGCCTTAGAAGCCTTGATGTTGAAATTGGAAGTGCTGATGGTCACGATGATGTCAGCGAGAGGCAAGGTACAAGAAGAACAAACGTACAACTCAACACTGCATCAATAACAGCAAGAGATGCATCTCTTCATAGTGTGACCGAAGTTTCCGAAAATCATAGTCAAGAGTCGAACCAAACTGACCCGGGTCAAGATGCGAACCGTGATGGTGCAGCCGGTGCTGGTTCCGGTTCCGGGTCCGCACCAATCAACCAAGCGTTTCTGAATGCTCTTCCCGAGGAGTTACGTGCTGAGGTTCTATCGGGTCGACAGGGCCCCACGGCGGCTCAACCCGCACCGAACACGAACACTGAACCACAAAATGATGGAGACATAGACCCCGAGTTTTTAGCCGCACTTCCACCAGACATTCGGGCTGAAGTTTTAGCCCAACAACAGGCCCAAGGGCTAAACCGGGCCCAAGAATTGGAAGGTCAACCCGTAGAAATGGATACTGTATCGATAATTGCTACATTCCCATCAGATATACGGGAAGAGGTAAGTTTTTTAGGATGTTAAATTATTTTGTTATTTTTTGGTAATGTTTACGATTTTGAATAATGTATATATATTTTAGGTTCTTTTAACGTCGTCTGATGCGGTTCTTGCTAATCTTACACCTGCTCTTGTTGCGGAGGCAAACTTGTTGCGAGAACAGTTTGCTCGTCGGTACAATCATCGGACACTTTTGGGTATGTTTCCTAGGAGCCGGCGGGGTGAATCTTCTAGAAGAGGTGAAGGAATTGGATCCAGCTTAATCACTCGTAGGTCAAGTGCTAGTAAACCCGTTGAAACTGAAGGGGCTCCTTTGGTCGACAAAGATGATCTTAAAGCCATGGTTCGGTTGCTTCGTGTAGTCCAGGTATAATCTGATATACTGGTTGTTATATATGGCTATTATGTATAGGTAAATTTGGGTAATATGTTATTATAACCCGTTACACAACCTGTCTTTTTTGTGTTTGTTCATACATTCTTGATGATGTAATGTTTTATTTTTTACAGCCGCTTTACAAACCTCAGCTACAGAGACTGCTATTGAATTTATGTGCTCACGTTGAAACTCGTTCGTCTGTAGTGAAAATATTAATGGATTTGCTATTGCTAGACTTAAGAAAACCTGGCGATAATTCGGCTACATCTGAGCCATCATACAGACTTTATGCCTGCCAGAGCCACGTCATGTATTCTCGTCCTCAACGTTTTGATGGTGAGAATCCTAATACATATATAAGATTGTATGAATATTAGTTTAATTACTCTTTTAAAGCTAAGATAATATTTATTTTTTATAATAGGTGTACCTCCATTGGTCTCGCGGCGTGTTCTAGAAACTTTGACTTATTTGGCCCGGAACCATGCATTTGTTGCAAAACTTCTGCTTCAATTTAAATTTTCTCCGATGGAGTCGAACGTTCTTGACCAGACTCGTGGAAAAAACATCATGGTCATTCAAGATAACGAAACCGAAAAACAAGATCTCTTAGCCATAGGGATGCTGTTAAGTCTGTTAAATCAGCCACTTTATCTGAGAAGTATTGCACATCTTGAGCAGGTAATATTTTTTTTTTAATTAAAAATATCATCTTTTTTTCCTCTCTCAAAATATAGCAATTTTTCGATGTTTATCATTGGTGTTTGACCTTCATTTCAGTTGCTGAACTTGTTAGACGTGATCATTGATAATGCTGAAAGTAAGCAAACTACTCCTGAAAGTTGGGTATCTGAAGAAACACCTGCGGAAATACCCGTTTCAGACGCAAATGTGGGCGGGTCTGATGGTTCGGACACCAAATTAGTCAAAGCTGATAATGCATCTAAGCCCTCATCGTCTGGTGTTAATACCGATACCGAATGCGACTCTCGCACCGTTTTATCGAACTTGCCACAACCAGAACTGCGCCTTCTTTGCTCACTGCTTGCACGTGAGAGGTATGAGATAATTCATAACTGTTTCAGTTTACATTCCTTATTTTGCTTATATATATGGCTGACACTTTATCTCTCATATGTTTTTTTTTTGTTATTTTTTTATTTTTTATATGTCAACTGATTATGCAATTAGTTAAAATTTGGTTTTTTTGACAGCATATCTTAGTCATCTGTTTCACCATATGTTGCCTTTTTAAGATAATTTGTTTGGATTAATAACGTATGCTTAATTATGATGTCCATGCTGTTGAGATAATCAAATGTTCGAAACAGAGGTGGCAAATTGGGTTGGATGTGTAATGCCTCAAAACAAGTTTGGGTTAACTTGAAACTTTTTGCCCTAGTTTAATATCCTACAAATATCATCACAAAACTCATTGGATAGTACTTAGGTGTCGATCTGATTATTGTTATATAGAAAAATTGATTTAGTTTTTTCCTGCATCAGAAATATAAATTATTTGGGACACATTAGCCTGTCTAACCTACTTTTGTAAAGCTTTTTTTTTCTTTTTTTTTTTTTAATTTTATTATCTTTTTTTAATATGCAACTATTTCCTCTTTATCTGATGACTTGTTTGAGTCAATACAAAAACATGATTCAGTCTTCTGGCTTCAAGTAAATCGGTATTCCATTAATTATCACAAGGGTAGAGGTTGTCATTAGGAAAACGTGTGTTTGTTGCTAAATCCATTAATTTTCAGTCGTTTTTAATTTTAATTTGCGCCTAATAGATGTATGCTTCTCTAATATCTACTCTTTTTTTAGTTTGTCGGATAATGCATATGCTCTTGTGGCGGAAGTATTAAAGAAATTGGTGACAATTGCACCCCGTCACCGTCATTTATTCATCACCGAGCTAGCTGGCGCAATGAAGAACCTCACAATATCAGCCATGGACGAATTACATAGATTCAGTCAAATCGACAAGGCACTTATTACAACTAACGCTTCAGACGGAGCCGCAATCTTGCGGGTCATACAAGCACTAAGCTTACTTGTCGCCTCACTTAATACACAAAAAGACCAAACACTCCCCGAAAACAATCAAACCGCTACCCTTACTCTTGTCGGTGACATAAATGTTTCTTTAGAACCTTTGTGGACAGAATTAAGCACGTGCATAAGCAAAATCGAGAGCTATTCTGACATGTCACCCGATGTAGAACCTTCATCAAGACCTTCGGGTGCAATATCTCCACTGCCAGCTGGCACTCAAAACGTGTTACCTTACATCGAATCGTTCTTCGTTATGTGTGAGAAGTTGCACCCTGGTAATCAAGAGTTTGGTGGTAATGCTGACGAGGCGACTACTTCCGGAAAAGTCGATGAAAAACATGTAGTGTTTGTGAAGTTTTCAGAAAAGCATAAGAAACTACTCAACGCGTTTATACGACAAAACCCGGGATTACTTGAAAAGTCATTTTCACTCATGCTTAAGGTCCCGCGTTTTATTGATTTTGACAACAAACGGTCTCATTTTAGATCTAAAATCAAACATCAACATGATCATCATCATAGTCCTTTGAGGATCTCTGTAAGACGGGCGTATATACTTGAAGATTCGTATAATCAATTGAGAATGAGACCGACTCAAGATTTAAAGGGCAGATTAACGGTTCATTTTCAAGGGGAAGAAGGTATCGATGCGGGTGGGCTTACGAGGGAATGGTATCAGCTTTTATCGAGGGTTATTTTCGATAAAGGAGCTCTGCTTTTTACAACTGTTGGTAACGATGCAACGTTTCAGCCGAATCCGAATTCCGTTTACCAAACGGAACACCTTTCGTATTTCAAGTTTGTTGGAAGAGTGGTAAGTGGTTTTGCTTTTTGTAAACGTGGCTAATTGGGTCGGTTCAAAATGGTTATTTAAAACCACTTTTTGTTTTGCTTAACTGGTTCATTTTACCTGTTTGACCCGTTAGAGGTAAAATGGGTTTGGCCAAAATAGTTCTTTAAACTACTTTTTGTTTTGCTTAACTGGTTGACTTTACCTGTTTGACCCATTAGAGGTAAATTGGGTTTGGGCCAAAATGATTCTTTAAAAACACATTTTGTTTTGCTTAACTGGTTCATTTGACCTGTTTGACCCTGTAAATCTTATTTATGAATATATGGGTTGAAATTGCCACTTTCAATTTGTGTCTTTAAGATCCAGAATTGTTCTTTTTTCTAAGTCAGATTCAACTGTAATTTAGGTTGGGAAGGCACTATTTGATGGTCAGTTGCTTGATGTACATTTTACAAGATCTTTTTACAAGCACATTCTTGGTGCAAAAGTAACGTACCATGATATTGAAGCGATCGACCCGGGTTACTTTAAGAACTTGAAGTGGATGCTTGAGGTTTGTTCAAGTGAAATTTGAACTTCTAAAAAATGTAGTTATTTTAATTACTGAATAATTCTAGTTTGATTGCCCGTTTGGAATTATTTTGCAGAATGATATAAGTGATATTCTGGATCTAACATTTAGTATTGATGCCGATGAAGAGAAGATGATATTGTGTGAACGATCAGAGGTAATAAAAACTTATATAACTTTCAGTTTTGTAACTTGTTGTAATCATAAGATTTGAATTTATATTTTGATTAACAAATTATGAATTTCAAAATCTAGGTTACTGATCATGAACTGATCCCGGGTGGAAGAAATGTTCGAGTGACGGAGGAAAACAAACATGAATATGTGGATCTAATTGCTGAACATCGATTAACAACTGCCATACGCCCTCAAATAAACGCTTTCTTGGAAGGGTTTAATGAATTGGTTTCACGCGATTTAATATCTATTTTTCATGACAAGGAATTAGAGTTGTTGATTAGTGGGCTTCCAGATATTGACCGTGAGTTTTTTTAATATATTTCTTCATTCTCAATGAAATCTCAATTATTTATTTTTTTCAAATTTATTGTGTATATATAAATATATAATATATATATATGGTTTTTTCAGTGGATGACATGAAAGCGAATACAGAGTATTCTGGTTATAGTGCTGCATCCCCTGTTATCCAATGGTTCTGGGAGGTTGTTCAAGGGTTCAGCAAAGAAGATAAGGCTCGATTGTTGCAATTTGTGACCGGTACCTCAAAGGTATATTGTTTTATTTATGTCAAAAATTATTTGTCTGATGTGTTTCGTGACATAAAATTCAAATCTTATGATTGGTTATGGACGTTTTGTTGCAGGTGCCATTAGAAGGATTCAGCGCGTTACAAGGAATCTCTGGATCGCAGAAGTTTCAGATTCACAAAGCGTATGGAAGGCCCGACCATCTGCCCTCAGCTCACACATGGTAACATTTCAGTTTGACTTTTGTTGACCTTTTTGAATACATCAAGTTTACATATCCGGAATTTAACTTTTTTTTTTTTTTTTTTTAATTATTACAAATGCAGTTTCAATCAGTTAGATTTACCGGAGTATCCTACAAAGGAGCATCTGGAGGAGAGACTGCTGCTTGCAATTCATGAAGCCAATGAAGGTTTCGGTTTTGGTTAAAAGAGAGAAGACATGAAAGCATCTGATGAGTGTAGATACATATTTATTTATCATGTCAAAAAAACAATATCTTTATCAGTTTTAAGAAAATTTCAGCAGAGATACACGTGTTTTGATATTTCTGTACAGTTTCAGCTTATCAAATTTTATAATTTCTGTCTGGCGATTTTCTTTTATGCCAATTTTATTCTATTTAGTAGTTGAATCTCTTGCACTTGTACATTGGAACAGTTTATTTACTGTTTACTTGTTATTGCATCGCATATTACTCTTCACAACGCTAGCGCCACTCGGCTCTCCCACCAACGGTGCCGTTGCTAGCAGCTGCCGTTGGTGCGCCGTTGGGGTGCCGTCGGGGATTGTGCTGTTTTAACAATATCAAACGACGCGAGTTTTGAATTAAAAAAAAAAAAAAAACAGAAAAAATCAGAAGTAGCCGCTGGGTTGGCAACAGATCTTTTTTTTTTTTTTAATTACAAAATAATATCTATATAATCACTACTGTATTTCACACATTCCACACTACTACAAACTGTCACTCAATATTACAAACAATATATTAATTTTTAAAAATACGTTCGAGAATGGATCAAGGCGATCAATATTATGATGAGGCTTATGCAATTGCAAATGTGTATAATCCACTGCAAGCCCTCGATTATATCGATTTTTTAGAACAAGATGAAGCCGAACAAGAAGTGGTTTCTATACCGATAGCTCTCAGAGGACATTTTTCACGAGATCGTGAAGGAAAAGCGCAAACATTGTTCAAAAATTATTTTTCCGACACGCCCACATTTTCAGAGGATAAGTTTAGAAGACGATTCGGTGTGAGCAAGTCTTTATTTATCCGTATATGTCAAGGTATACACAATTTTAATCACGCAACTATTCCCGAATATATTGATTTTTTTTTTTTTTTTGTCAAAAACGGGATGCAACCGGTTTATTAGGTTTTAATGTTTTTCAAAAATGTACGTCTGCCATAGGACAATTAGCGTACGATGTTGCGCCCGATGGATGCATTTGACGAATATGTACATATGGGTGAATCAACATCTTATAAATGTTTGGAAAACTTTTGCAAAAGTGTGTTACATTTATACGGGGCCGAGTACATGAGAAAGCCAAATGCACATGATGCGCAACGTATTATTGCTAGACATGAAATTCATAGTTTTCCGGGTATGTTAGGGAGTCGATTGTATGCATTGGGCTTGAAGAAATTGTCCAGTTAGTTGAAAAGGGCAATATACACGGGTCATCATGGTTACCCACCTATTATGCTAGAGGCAGTAGTCTCGTATGATATATGGATTTGGCTGCGTTTCTTGTAACCACTTCATCGAGTCAAACCACCATATGTTTTTTGAGTGTGAAGTGGCTAATATTTTGCGGAGAAAGGTGAAGATTTGGACAAACGTTTCATTGCCCTTATTTTCAGAATGGACGGATTGGATTGCTTGGTTCGAAGATAGGCAGGAATCTTAAGACACAAAGTCCAGGTTGTATGTCATCATCGCGTCTACAGTTTGGCATATTTGGAGGTTTAGAAACAGTCGTTTATTTCATCAACGTCTGTTAAAACGTTGTATTTTATTCTATTCTATTTGTCTTGATTCTTTTAATTGGTTTAGAAGTAGAGGTAAGAAAAATGTAACTTGAAACGAGTGGCACGTTAAGCTGTTGTAATTGGGTGTTTTCCCGGGTCTATTCTAGTTACTTGCTAGAATAGTCCGGTGATTTTAATGAATTTTGTTGTTAAAAAAAAAGGTATCGTGAAATAAAAAAACTTTAAAGCTTCAATAGGCAACATTAAAAACCCTACAAAATCCTCTAGGCTAGTTATATTCAAACATATCTAAAAATTGTTCGAAAAATGTTTACATCCATATTTTTTTTTATTATTATTAACTAGCTTAATGCTCGCGAATTCGCGGGGCTTATTTATGATACTAATCTAGAATAAATTTGAAACTCCATAAACTAATATTATAGTATTTGTTTGGTTGTGAGTTAACGGACGATATCATATAATGAGGCTGTATAGTTGTTGACAAAATCAAAACAAATATTAGAATTAATAGTGTACTAATGGATGATTCAATATTAGTAAACGAAAGGTGCGATCCAAATTTCAAAATTAAAGAACTTGATCATCAATCTACATGTTCGTTAATGTAAAAGACTGCATTCAAAAATCTGGTTGCTCACTTGGGGTTCACCTAAAAAATAACAATATGCATCGAAAGTGTGTCTATCCAACCCTTACAACAAAATGTAAGTTGGCAAACCCCTTAAACAACCAACATATTTTTAAATATTACTCCATATCTTCCAGTCGAATCCCTCATCTTTTAATTTATCTCGGCCGTTTAAGTCACAAGCCAATTTTTCTGCTCCTCGTGAGCTACTCATAAATAATGTCATTCGTGGATTTGCTTGATCATTAAGTCACAAAAAGTTATAATTATTAAGAAAATGAAGATCGATACTTTATTGCCACTATTTTGAAGTGCGTTTTAAGTTAATGATACGAAAGTGAAAAGGCGAATTAACCTCTCATGGTAGCATGTTCATCGTTTTGCCATCGGAATTGATGAAGTCGACATCCTCTGATGGCATCCCACAAGCATGAAGCAAGCGAGGCATTTGTTCCATAACAATACCTGTAAAGTCATTATAGTTTGTTACTAAATAGGCTAAATAGGCTATCCAGAACATGAAAAAGCTTATCCGTTAACACCAAATGGACTACAATGAAACATGAAATTCATGAATTCAATTATAAATGATTGTCCGTTGTCGTTAAGCATTAGTTAATACCCCAAATTTTATATGAAAAAGAGTCACTTTGCTCTCAACTTTAAGGACATGCTACTTGCCCATGTAAAGTGCTCCCATTAGCTGGAGTACCAAAATCTCAAGAGGAAAATTGAATGGCGTAATTAATGCCATCTATTATAACAAATAAGAATAAGATTCACAAAATAAGTATAAGGAAATTAGAATGAAGTTACTAAGTTAAACAAAAATAATAATGTTTAAAGGGTGTGTTAATGTTTAAAGGGTGTGTTACGGGGACAAAAGGCCTTCGAAAACCATGATTTTTTGACCAATGTATTTGAAAACATGTTAGTTTAGGATTTTCCACATCAAATACTCACATGTTCACTCCACATCTAGTAATAGGTTAACGACCCAAAACGAATTGATGATGGAAGAATTACCTTCAAACCTTGGCACTGTAAGAAGCCACCATTTATGTACCAGTAGCCATACTAAATTTATTTAAATGATAAAAAAAAAAAAAAATTAGAACTATCCATGAAGAGTTAAGAATTACTACCAATATAAGCAATCCAAAAGTAAGTATATATAGTCAGTAATATAATTAGTCATGAATCAATTTTATACTTGTTGGTTGTCATAGCTGAGGTAGAATGTTAGTGTTGGCCTAGGAAAAGATAAAACATGTTAAGTAAAAAAGACAAGTTAACATCCAAAAAAAATTAGAATGTTGTATATAAATACCTTCCCAGAAGAATTAAGGTCATTCCTTTGCCATTTCCATACTTAGTGGACAACATTGTTGGCTAAAGCTAAAATGAAAAGTCCTGAATTTGCTTTCTATCAATCTTGAAACCTGGACAAAAAGAAGGAACAAGCTAAACCAGGTCAATACGAACTAATGTTTCGGTTCAACCTAAGCAAATCGGAAATTACCATAGTCTTATTCAAGAATATACGAAAATCATTATGATAACGATTAGCACAAATTATGATATGCTTCTTCCCAAATTATTGGTTATAACAGCGCTGCTACCAATAACAGGTACAACAACAACAACAACAACAACAACAACAACAACAACAAAACCCAATCCCACATAAGTGGGGTATGGGGGAGGCAAGATGTAGACAATCCTTCCCCTATCTGAGAATAAATACAAGTCATTTCTCCACCCATAGTGAAATACTCTCAAGAGTAGAGAAAGTCATCCCTCTCTTTATTCGACGGATAAAGAGATTGCTTCCGATAAGACCTCCGGCCTTTACGTAGGAAATTTAAAAAAAAAAAAAAAAAAAATACTAAAATAAAAATAATAATAGACGCCATGAAAATGGTAGAATCAAATTTCTATGGGTTTTAAATCCTATCTGAAATTTAATTTAGGCTCTAAGAATCAGTCAAGTCGCCAATAAATCGACGATTGTTGTCGACTCAATAGAGCCGTTTAAAAATGCCTACATTGCTGTAGATCTAGTCAGGAAGCTTAAGGAGGAGCACTGTACCTTAAGGATTTGTTGTCAACATTGACTACGAATAACATACTTGTTGTAGGGTCGTTTTTAAGATTCTATTTTATGTACCTGATGATGGTTTCGAAATGGTCTCATGAATTGTTTGAATAGTCATCACACTGCTATTTATTTTAGGTACCTGATGATGGAATCCTCAAGCAAAAGATTTTCAGTTTTTATAATATTTGAGAAAGTGGAGGAAGAAAATCGGGTCAATCAACAATTTTGTTCATGTGCTCCACAATTTTGTTCATGTTACTACAGGCCTTGTTTTAGCTCTCAAATATCCTTGGTGTAGTCGTGCATGACCCATCCAGTTCGTACATAAAATAATTGTTTTGTGAATAAAATAAACAATTTAGACTGATAGAAACTTATAAAAATTATAAAAATAATTGTTTGGATTTATTTAGTAATTATGTAGAATTAAACTTATTTTGCGAATAAATTAAGGGTAAAAACAAAAATAAATACAAAATATAATAAAAATGTTTTCTTAAACTTTTTTACTGATTTATATGATTAACTAAGACTATAAAAATTATGTATATAATTTTTAGATATTTAATTAAGTATTTAGACATTTTTGAATAATGTTTGATTAATAAAACACTGTTATCTTTGAAGTAATTTAGGTATTTATTTAAAGGTAATTATATTTAATATATAAGACATACAAAGGTATAACTAAATATATAATAATACTTAGGTTATATTATCACATATATAATTATTAAGTACATTAATAATTCGTTGTGTATATACACCTATAACGCGAAGGTTATAATTCAAGATATCATACAAAGACTACAAACATCACCGCTACTTGTGGCTTAGGGTGATCCTTGTTACCATTATGGGACGCTTGTGGATCTCGAATGCCAAGACTTAGATTCTGGTCAAGAGATCCTGGGCCGCTCGGTAACAATAGATCATTCGAGTGACTTGCATGTTAGCAATGAAGTTTGGGTGATATTGTACAACGTCTTTGTTGAGGATTATAACCCGAACATTCTTATACTAGAAGTTTACTATAAGTGGAAGCTTTCCATAAATAGTAGGTTTCCAAAAAATAGAAACTTTTGAGAAATAGGAACTTTTCTCGAAAACCGTCACTGTTAATATAGTTGCTATATTAATAAACAAACTTTATGTCTGTTAGACATTAACTAATCAAAGATTATATCTCTAGGTTAAGATCTCCGATCACTTACTCCGTTCATTCTTCTTTGCGTGGAATAACTTACTTGCTACTAAGGTGAACTTCATAGCCCCACTTTTTACTGTTTCATAAATGTTTTTATAACTTTTGGGGTGAGACACATGTTTGCTTTATAACTGTTTTACGCTTAGACACAAGTACTAAATTATTAACTATGCTGTCATGCTTTGATTCATGCTAAATCCCTACCGTAATATCGTTAATTGCTACGTTTAAATGCAAACTTAATTATTGTGAGTAGGCCTATTGAGAGTAACGTCTCTAACCATTCGACCGTTGGTCTTTGGTTACATAATAATGATTCCACGACACTGAAAGTACAAGGTGTCATAGGGTAAATTGTTTAGTAGCGATATTACAAACTACAGCAACACTTTTAGATTGATATATCTATATTGATCAACTTTAAACTAAATCTTGTGATCTAAAACTTTGGATATTATTTATAAACCTGTGAATTTCGCTCAACCTTTTTGGTTGATACTTTAAGCATGTTTTATCTCAGGTGATGATTGAGCTAGCTGTTTGCAACTTTGTGATGATAGATTCGATGTTGCATGGAGTCCACATCGCATATTATATTTTAGTTCATAAACATTTATTTTATATTTTAATAATAATGTAAACATTATTACTACTTCCGCTGTTTTAATAACAAAGGTTTTATTTAAAAAGTCTCATATAGAGTCGTTCTCGTTTATACAACTGTGTTATGATATGATTGGTCACAATTACCCCTGGTCCATTTTAGGGGTGTGACAGATTGGTATCAGAGCCAAGTTTGTTGTAGAGAACCAGGATTGCATTTTATGTGTGCCTTATACAATTAGGTACCTTAGCAATGTAGGACTACAACTTTCCTTGACCGTAGTGCCTTTAATTGTTGCCTTTAATTGATAAATACTACACTATACTTTAGAAACTTTACTTATCTTAGAATGTCGAGCCAACCTAAGAACTCTGCTCACTCTCCTAAGTACTCTCCAATTACGCCACCGCATTTAAATGCGACACCATGAATTCTGAAATTCTTGACATTCTTATGTCATCTATCATAGTTTTGTGTATTACGTATGTATTACATGAAATGCTATCCATGACTTTTGAAATTTCTATGCTTGTAATTACTTATACTCATACGTGTATAACCTCCCTGTTATATTACGTTCCCTTATGCCTTTGTGCATTAGTTTGCGAACTGAAAAATGTCATTATTGACTCATAAAGATTCTCGATAACTCAAAGACATTATAATGTCATCACTATTCATATTCATTACTTTTAAATTTTTGTTTTCTCGTTATTTTTGATCATTGAACTTTCTTGACGGATGGCGTCTACGAAACTCTAGAATGGAAGGGTTTGGATTACCGATTTAAAGGATCCTATAGCTCAAGCCCCTAGACCTAAATAGGCCATTACGAATTGAAAGTCTTTAATCATTATCTGATTACATACTTATCATTTTTAATCTAGACACGTCATACTGCAATTATTGCATAAATGGAGTATAGACAAATCATATCTTATCATATCTATCCCAATAAACTTTGTCTAACACTTTTCCTAAATTTTCTCCGTAAATTACAGAAATCTTTTTGCTATATATACGTATTCAAGGAGATGAATATATCAATCAATATCCAACACTTATTTCATATCAAACCCTATTCCAAACACATAATATGGATTCCTCGAACTCCTCGAGCTCCAACGGCAGCGTAACCGGAACGAACGAACCAATCAGCCATCATTTATTTTGGATGGATTGGGGATGGGTTCGTAGTCGTCTTAATCAATGGAGAAGTGAAGAAGGTGATCCTTTTCACCCACCACATTGCCCTATTGGCGAAGAACCTGAAGCACTTACCGGCGAACCAATCCGGAACACTATTTTCACCCTCATTTCTAGGATATCCCTTCACGAGTATATAATATCTAGAATTCTAGATCTTGTTCATCCTCTTGTCCGAACCGCCAATCATCCCGGAATAGTAGAAGAAGTCAACGAGCTTCGCGCTCGAATAGTTGTGACGACCCGAAAATTTCCGACCAAATTTAAACTTAAACTTTATATGAATTCGATACGATAAGCAAAGTTTGTAATGTTGAGTCTCAAAAATTTTGAAACTATATTCATGAAATCAATTACCCATTGACTATTTTCGACGATTCACGAACCTTTAATCGTAAATAGAAATGTTTATATATAAATAACAATACATGTAAGTAATTATATTATAAACTAAAATAGATTAATAAACTATTATGTGATTAGATATTATGAAAGAAAACTTAAAACACAATTAAATATATAGTAGCTGAAATATATATATATATATATATATATATATATATATATATATATATATATATATATATACACACACACACACACATAAATATACATATATATGATTGATATACATAATTAGTGATTGTATGCATATAATAATATATAACATGTATAAATATTAAACATTTAATATGTGTATTTAATTAATATATATCGTAAAGGTATTAATTATACATAATTAATAATATTTAATATCTATATATACTTACGAATTAAAATGTAGTTGTAATATTATTAAAATAATTATTAATATTAATATTAATATCAGTACTATTATAATTAGTAATAAAAATTCTGATTTTAGTTATTATTAAGATTATCATTTTCATTATTTTTATAATTATCATTATCATTAAAAATCATTATTTAAATTATTATCATTAATATTATGATAAATATTCTTATAATCATTATTATTAGTATCTTTACCAATATTATTATTATTTATGAAAATTATTATTATTAATACTTACTATTATCAGTATTATTATTAATTATTATTAATAATATTAATGGAATTATTATATTTAATATATTTACACTTATTTATTTAAGATAAAAAAATAATAGATAACAAATTCTATAATTGGAATCAGTTGTATATCACTTTCAGCTATATTTAAATTTTGTTTCTTGTCTAAAGTTCATTACATATCTACATCAAATTGTACGAATCAAATCTATTTTATGATCTGTTATATTTTTTTTTTCATTTATTCGATTAAAACTTCCTGTCAAAAGTCTTATAGCATCACTTCAAAGCTTTATAAATTTGTTTTATCTGCAATGCGTTACCTGTCTGTTTCAATAACGATATCAAACAAAAATTTACGTATCATATATGGACTTATGCAATTGAGAAGGAAATAAAAAAAAAATACAAAGAGAAGCTCGACGCCCTGTTCTTGTGTTTTTTTTTTTTTTAAACTCGATTTCTAAACAAAATTCAAAATGTATGAATGTAGTCTGGCTAGGAATCCTTCCCTCAATCTATCTGTAAAATATCAGGTTTCACTTTTTCTTATCAATCACGAATTTTAGAGTCAAAGTTCTTGAGTAAAAAGTCAACAGTTTTGTTCTTGGTGAAATTCAAGTTCGTTTTAAGATTTCTGGTTCAATTGATGATTTATATAGATTCTAGGAGTAATTTGAAAAGTAATTGATGTTGTAACTTTTGACTAAAACGTACCACAAATCAAAATCAAATATTTTTTTTCTCTTCCCTTGCTAACGACGAACAGCAACAGCGAGTTATTCTTTTTATTTTTATTTTTTTTAAACCAATTACTCACACATAGATGTTTTTCTGTGTTGGTTATTAAGTCTCAAAATCATTTGGTAATTTCTATCAAAAGTATACTGATTTCGAATGGAATAATATTTGAAGAAGAAGATGATTTAGAGATATAGGTTATATATATATCAGAATAGGAGATTAATCAGAAAAGTAAGGAGCAGCCGGTTGGTTAGATGGGTGTCGGGTTAGCGAAAGATCTCGGGTTCGAGCCCGGTCGTGGGCATTTCTTTTTAGAACGATTTTTTAAGTGTATACATTCTTTCCTTTCCAATTTCATTATTATTATTATTATTATTATTATTATTATTATTATTATTATTATTATTATTATTATTATTATTATTATTATTATTATTATTATTAGTGTTATTATTATTGTTATCATTAATGTTATAAACATTATTATTATTATCACATGTATAGGTATTATAATTATTATCATTATCGTCATTATAAGTATTAATCATATTATTATTAGTAGTAACCTTATCATTTAGTATGATTACCATTATTATGATTATGATTATTGTTATTATTAGTATTAAAAAGTAATAAAAATTTATTATTATCATGAATATTAGAATTTGTATTATTTTATAATTATTAGTATTATTATTATTAACATAACTACTATTATTACTATTACCGTTATCATTTTTGTTATTAGTGTTAACATTATTATTAAAGTTATTATTATTATTAAAAGAGTCAGTATTATCAAAACTAGCATTTTTTTATAAATATTTTGTATATAAAAAAATATACTTATTATGTATACTATAATTATATTAAAATTTCATATAGATATATATATCAAACATTTTAACATTTTTTTATAAATACTTACACATAATAAACTATTGATTTTAAATATATATAGACATGATAATATAACTTTATTAATCATTTTAAAAAATATATACAAAATAAATATATAGATAACTTATAATCTAAGATATAATATAAGTAAACATTTTTAAATGAAATTTAGTGTAAATTCTATATAACTACAAATATATAAATAATATATATATATTAATAAATGGATGAATGTGATTTCCATTATATTTATTAATAGATATACAAATGATATAGGTTCGTGAATCCAAGGCCAACCCTGCATTGTTCAATATCGTCATATGTATTTTTACTACAAAATACAGTATTGTGAGTTTCATTTGCTCCCTTTTTAAATGCTTTTGCAATATATATTTTTGGGCTGAGAATACATGCACTGCTTTTATAAATTTTTGACGAAATAGACACAAGTACTTAAAACTACATTGTATGGTTGGATTACTATACCGAATATCGCCCCTTCAAGTCTGGTAACCTAAGAATTAGGGAAATGGCCCCTAATTGACGCGAATCCTAAAGATAGATCTATGGGCCTAACAAACCCCATTATGGAATTTGGAATGCTTTAGTACTTCGATTTAAATGGTGATTGCGATTGCCAATATTTATGGCATACTTACGAGTATGCGGGGATATTCTATATGCATTATGTTAATGTCGGTTACCAGGTGTTCATCATACAAATGGATTTTTATACACTTGCGAGTGTAATGTTATTTATGAAAAATGAAATCTTGTGGTATATTAAAATGATGAAAATGAATAATTATGATAAATTAATGAACTCACCAACCTTTTGGTTGACACTTAAAAGCATGTTTATTCTCAGGTATGAAAGAAATCTTCCGCTGTGCATTTGCTCATATTAGAGATATTACTTGGAGTCATTCATGACATATTTCAAAAGACGTTTCATTCGAGTCGTCAAGTTCATCAAGATTATTATTAAGTCAATTATAGTTGGATATATTATGAAATGGTATGCATGCCGTCAACTTTCGATGTAATGAAAGTTTGTCTTTTAAAAAAACGAATGCAATGTTTGTAAAATATATCATATAGAGGTCAAGTACCTCGCGATGTAACCAAGTGTAATGTACTCGTCCTGATGGATTAGGACGGGTCATGAAAGTTGGTATCAGAGCGGTGGTCTTAGCGAACCAGGTATTGCATTAGTGTGTCTAACTGATAGTTGTTTAGATGCATTAGTGAGTCTGGACTTCGACCGTGTCTGCATGTCAAAAGTTTTGCTTATCATTTCGTGTCGAAAATTACTTGCTTATCATCCTTAAATTCTAGAAACATCTTACTGCCTCCATTGCATAGATAGTGTATAGACAAATTCATATCATAGTGTATCTATTATTGTAAACTTTGCCTGACAGTTCCGTAGATTCCTCCGTAACTTATGGGATTTTAGTATTATATATGCATATGTAAATTATGTATTGCAGGGTACTAATCTACATCCTATAATCTATTTCTTATCAAAAATCCTTCATCTGATCGTACGAGATGAATCCCTCAATCAGTTCGAATTCCTCGGATTCTGACAGCTATTCTAATATGGAGTTTCACCTAAGCTCCAAAAGCAGTGTCACCAGAATGAATCAACCAATCATCCATCCCCAATTCATCTGATGAGTCCATAGTCGACTTAATCAACGGAAACGAGAAGAAGGCAATTCCTTCCCACCAACCAAATTTCCCTCTAGGCGAAGAACCTGAAACACTTACCGGCGAATCAATCTGAAACACCATTTTCACCCTCATTTCTAGGATATCTCGTAACTATTATATATTATCCACAATTCTAAACCTTATTCATCCACTCATTCTGACCGACAATCATCCTGGAGTAATGGAAGAAGTCAACGAGCTTCGCGCTCGAGTAATAAATTCGGAGAATATGGTGCAAAATTTACCAGCTTCAGCAACATCACCGGCACCAACAGTACCATCAGTAACAGCACCAGTACCATCAACAATCCATGCCTCAACATCTCATTCTGTACCTCGAGTATAATCATCGTTCTACATATCGTTCTACATCAATTATCTTCGTTCTTCATGGCGATTGTGTAATCTCTAATGTTATAGAGATTATATATTCTAGTTTTGACGGTAAACCAAATGAGTTTAATACTATATTAACTCATTAAATCTATGATTACATCTGAATAAAATATATATGTAAGTATATTTTCACAAAAATTGTAATTAAAAATTCTTTCGTACAAACTGTTAATGGTGAAAATATTTTAACGGGTAGGTAATACCCGAGAAATATTTAGATTTCACATTAATAAGTTACACTGCACATTCTCCGAATCTGATTCAATGATCATTTACTATCCTACTTACATCCACAGATATACGAATCCGTTCACCACAGAATAACCATTTTCATTCAATTTCATATTTGGATTTTGACCTATCAGAATCCAACAAGTGGCATAATGAAGAAAACATTGGACAAAATAAAATTTGTTAGAAACAAACAAATTAATTATGAGAAATTTTGTTAAAAATCCACGCTAACAAAATCCTAGCTAACTGTTCCCAGCTAACTGTTAAATCATTATTACATTTATTGATCGCAATTTATTTCTCGCAATTTTAATTCTCTTCAATTTTATTTATTGTCATTTAATTTCTGTTATTTATTTTACGCACTTTATTTATCGTCATTTAAATACTGTTATTTACGCATTTTAAATATCGGGACACGTATACAAGGTTTTGACATATCATATCGACGCATCTATATATATTATTTGGAATAACCATAGACACTCTATATGCAGTAATGATAGAGTTAGCTATACAGGGTTGAGGTTGATTCTCAAATAATATATATACTTTGAGTTGTGATCGAGTCTGAGACATGTATATAATGGGTCACGACACGTATTAATTAATTCGAATATTATATATTAAACTATATATGAATTGTTGAACTACTAATTGTGGACTGCTAACTGTGGACTAATAACATTGGACAATTAAAATGAATTAAAATATTGATTATAACATATGAAACTAAACATTTCTTCAAGTTTGCCACTTGATTTCACCTTAAACCTCATTTGTATCTTGATGATTACAATCTTCGTTCAAACCTTTCATGATTCTTGAAAATACCTCAATCGAGAGGATGATCCAATCACACGTTATCAATGAGAGGAAGTATAATGCATATAGTTATGCACCTGAAAAATTCTCGAAACCTAAGTAAACGTTTAACACGTATCTATGCTAGCTCCTTTGGCGTTGTTATTACCAAAAATAGCCGTACAATTCCTTTTCAGATTAGCCAATTTTGTCACAGCTCCAACAAGTCAACTTCGAATTTTCAGTCGGACCAGCCTTATTATAACCTCAATATATACGTTACCCTTTGGCCATCGTTTTCGGAGAACCTTTTATATTCCACCACATTAGCAGTAAAATTACCAGCAACTTTATTACTCATTGGCTTAAGTCTCTTTGAAAAATTATTATATTCATTGAAACCCTATCATATACTCATCCGTACCTTGTCACGATAATTGCCATACCAATTACCGAGAATCAGCAATCAGTATTTTGAAATCTCGCAGCATGTTTACATCAACAGTTATATGTATACATATAACATTTATCTCTTAAAATTATGCTCTTCCATTCTGAAACTCTGAAAAGCACCCAGTCTACGAATCAATACTCCAAATTTTGAAAATTGTTGGTGAAGCAGCAAAAACAGTAAACGACCTTAACCATCAGAAGTTTGATGATAAAGAATAATATGTTGGAAAAACTCAGAAAAGTTGGAACTAGAAAACGGATTGAACAAATCATGAAGGAGGCTGTGGACAAATCACAAGGACTAAACTTATACATAAAGAATCCTGATGATTCTGTATCTGATGAAATCTTTAGCGAACACCATACTTCTGAATCTAAACCCTTACGGATAAATCTTCCTCATCATCCTTCGATATTAGAAAATCCAAGATATCATCGTATCTTTCATTATAAATATCCTCGATATTTCTGAAGATATTTTCATAACTATTCTTATCTGAAATCATTTATCTATTCGTGATATCAGTGTTATATCAGAGAGGAAACTGATTTAGTTTCTAATTTCTGATAAATTTGAACTTAAAATATAAATGTTATTGAAGTAGTGTTAGAAATTGATGCATGAGTTAATATAATATAATGACACTTGATCAACGTGATTATATTACAGTAAGTCATGCTGAGTTTCTAATGGAATGCGATGATTCACATATTATAACGTCATCATGTGCCATGTTACACGACTCTCACATTCTATCTAATATATAAACATATCAAAAACATAATTTCTTGATAGTTCTATCTTTTCTCTTGAATTCTGGTAATTTAACAAATCAAGATCGTGCTATTACAATCTCTCTCTTAGAACATTAGCCATGTTCATTCGAAACTCCATGCCTATGAATTCTGGACCATTATTCGCTTGATTTAAAGTCGGGAAGAGAAAACAAAAAGATGGAACTCCAAAAAATAAAGGAAACAAAGGGAATGGATTTATAGTGAAATGTCAGACAGAGCAATCGAGATAAATCATCGCATTTAACCAAAGGAGATCCTAATTTCCTTAATTACCAAATAATCAAATCTTATTACAAAGATTTCCTCTAAATCCCATGAACTTCGAAAATCAATCATGTCTACGTCAAAAGATATGACGAGACTTTATTTTCTCATTTCGCTCTTTTGTGATAGCTTCACTTATACTCTTCGCGTGATCGAATTATTTTATCCATGTTACTCCATGTTGATAAAATTCTATTTAACAAGTCATATTCGTCATGAAAACATATTTATTGTTAGCAATGACCATCCCAATCAAATTTCGGGACGAAATTTCTTTAACAGATAGGTACTGTGATGACCCGGAAATTTCCGACCAAATTTAAACTTAAACTTTATATGAATTCGACATGATAATCAAAGTTTGTAATGTTGAGTCTCAAAAATTTTGAAACTATATTCATGAAATCAATTACCCATTGACTATTTCCGATGATTCACGAACCTTTAATCGTAAATAGAAATGTTTATATATAAATAACAATACATGTAAGTAATTATATTATAAACTAAAATAGATTAATAAACTATTATGTGATTAGATATTATGAAAGAAAACTTAAAACACAATTAAATATGTTGTAGCTGAAATATATATATATATATATATATATATATATATATATATATATATATATATATATATATACACACATAAATATACATATATATGATTGATATACATAATTAGTGATTGTATGCATATTATAATATATAACATGTATAAATATTAAACATTTAATATGTGTATTTAATTAATATATATCGTATAGGTATTAATTATACATAATTAATAATATTTAATATCTATATATACTTACGAATTAAAATGTAGTTGTAATATTATTAAAATAATTATTAATATTAATATTAATATCAGTACTATTATAATTAGTAATAAAAATTCTGATTTTAGTTATTATTAAGATTATCATTTTCATTATTGATGTGTGAAATCGCGTCTATAAATTTATAATGGGAAATACCGGTTAAAAGGATTACTACACACTAACGGGCAGTGTACCCGATCGTGCAATAGTATTAAGTTGGTAAATCCAAGTTCGTTCCAAGGACAGTTTAGACGATGAAAATTAAGGTTGTAACTAATAAAAGTAAACTAAGTTGATCTATAAAATGGAAATTACGAGATAATTTGTTTTGTTGGCTATTTAACGATTAGCCAAATCAGGATAGCTTTGAAAATAAAAGACAATATTTTTTTAGTTTTTAAGTTTAAGCTTTAAAGCAAACAAAAGAGTAAATAAAGATAGTTGTAAAACAAATAAGAGAACAAATGTCCGTCTAGACCTTTTACACCTAGTGCTGGATGTAATTAGATTAAGCTCGAATTGTGGATTTAAAGCATGTGAGTTTCCTAATCGGTCCACCTGGAATTCCCCAGTGCAGACACAACAACCAAGATTACACAGCACGGAATTCCCCGAAACTTAAGACCTCCTAGATGTGATAAGTTGACTCAACTGATAATCAGGTTCAAATTATAACTCTACTCTCGTAGTAATCAATAATCACACCAACTCTCGTTGTGAGTGATTTACACCTTAATCGTCTAGCCTTTTGAATTCAATTTACTATCGTCTCCGATTAAGCAAACAACCAATTAAGACAAACCAGTTGAAAATATATATATTAAATTGATGAACTCTCGTCCTATCAAACAAACATACAATCAATTGAATCGAAAAGAACAAGTTTCATATGATGCATTCATGTATTCAAAACTTCAAATCAAAATACTTAATAATCCAACAATTAATGAAAATCACATCCAACACATAGGTTTATTAGTCTAGACAAACATAAAGATTTAGCCAACAATCATGGCAACAATAAAAATTAAAGTAATAAATAAAGATAACATCTTTGGATAATTAAGAATCAACCTAACACGATGAATCTTGAAGAACGGTTGGATCGATCCTTGAAATCGTAATGATTGGAGTGTTAATTGAACCTTGGAATTCCCCAAAAGTTGCAGAAATTCGCACCTCTAAACTCCAAAAATCGGCTGCCAAAAGATAACCCTTGAAAAAAATAAACTGCAGCCTTTTTATACGAACAAAATAACTGGCCGACCTGTTTTGCGCGGTGCGCAAAATCTGCGCGGCGCGCAAATGCTGATACAAAACTGTCTCATAAACTTTGCAATTCCCTGGTCCGAAATTGTGCTATTTGCGCGGTGCGCAACCATATGCGCGGCGCGCAGTCTGTCTTTCAGCTATCCTTCGACCAAATTACTTATAATATGACTAAAACAAACCCAAAATCACTCAATAACCTGGAAGTTGCTGTAAACGCGCCATAATCACCATAATATCAATAAATTAATACTTCTCGGCTCTTAAACCATAATCTTCCAAAAACTCGTGAATAAAAGCTAAAAACCGTATCCGAAGGACCAAAAATGAAGGATATTGCCTCGATAATTATATGAGAAATGGGCAATATCAAATCACCCCACACTAGAGTCTTGCTTGTCCTCAAGCCAAGTTGACTCGAAAATAATCTTCATAAGCGTGATAAGAACCAACGAACATGAACCAAAAAGACAACTAGCGTGGGCACGGTTTAATACGAACATAATAACAACATGACTTCCACTTGTAATCCCCAAAATCTCCAAAAATCCCCAAATAAAGCAATCGGCACAATAATGATAACTTGAACAAATGTACCAAATATATAATCCAAATAAATGTAGAGGATCTCGAACCTGATAACGTCTTCAAATATGTGAAACAAGGGGTACAAATGGAAATCATGAGCCGAGAAGGTGAAACCAACGAACCAAAGAACCGTACGGGCTACCCCGCAATTGGTCAAGCCAATGCCTCCCACAGTACCTAACATCGCGAGATGTCGGTAGAAAATAATGTGCTTAGGAGGATACACATTACGTCCGGATATCATCGATGGTTATGAGGTAACCGTCTAATCCGTTAAGTCAACCATAAAGATCGAGGTTCATCAGGCTTAAAAGCTGATATCTTACCTTTCCGGAGGTTATCCACTGGGAATCTGATCAATCACTGACATTTTGTGTATCATGGTGCGCTTCCCATTAAGCTAGCAAATCTCCCTCATTGAGATAAGCTTCGACTACCAGTTTCCCTGTTTGATGTTGAGGCCTGGTAGATTTCCAGTCGATTTTAGCAATGACTTTTCAAGACTTTTCGTCACCCTACAACTGGTCTGGACTACAACTTCTGAAATAAATCAGCAAATGTGTCGTTCGGGAGACTTGACTCCCTTTAGGATGGAGTGGATTCATCCTGTATGGTCATAAAAGGTGGTCGAGCGCATACATTGTCCTTGTTAGGAGAAACAATGAAGACCACCCTATAGAGTTTTCGATCTAGCGTATGGCCCGGCTTCGACCACACGATCCAATCACCGTTCATACGGTTGACACCCGTTTTTGGACAAGTGACCTACGTATGAACTGAATGTTCATGTAGGATTTCACATTCAAAATAATGAACGTGTTTTGAAAGTTCAAGACTTTCTCCTCTAACGGTACCTCATCGTGAAATGATGGGTAATGAAATGATACGCTTAAGAGGTATACGTACCAAGTAGGACGGTCGGAAGACTTTACTTCCTTAAATGAGTGGATCTGAGTCACTCGGAAGTGTCAATCTGTTTCAATTGACACCGGTTTTAAAATTCCCGAAAACCTTCGGGTTCCATAGCTTTTGGCTATGGGTTGTGTTGTCTAAGCAAACACAAGCACGTAGCTATTGCTCCTGAAAAGGACAGCACTGGTGAAGCTCAAGGCTCCTCTTCCCACAGTATCACATCATTTATATGATGCAATAATAAAATGATATAGTTTCGGAAGTATGCTATACCAAGTAACCAAAAGTTTTTGATCTGGCACGTGATTCGGTCACAATCACGCTATGCAATCACCGCTCTCTCACGGTTTACACCCGTTTTGGTACAGGTGACCTACTATTTAGTTCCCCGAACTAGTAGGATTTCATGTTCAATGGTAATGAACATGTGGAACAACTTTGGCTTCTTTAAACATCATGAAATAAAAATACCAAGCCATACTTAAACAAGGGTTTTGGTCGAATTTTTAACTACTTTTATATATTTTTTTTTTTTTTTTCTCCTTTTAACTAACTAATTTTTCAGTTTTTTTTTTATTTTACCCTAAATTTTTCAATTTTTTTTTTTACGACCAAAACCCCGTGAAACGTTAAATCTTTTAGATGTCAAAACCAAAATAATGATGATTCTATTAATAACCAACCCAAGAGATTTTACATCCCCCACCCCACACTTGAGATCAAGTAATGTCCCCATCACTTGAGATCAAAAATGGATTAAAATCAAAAGGGTAAGAAAAATAAAAACTTATCGAGTTTAACCACAGATCGTGGAATGACAGTGACAGATGGCGCTGAACTGACTGCCAGCATAAGAACATCGTCCATTCCCGATCCTCACATCAATATCATCACTCAAGTAGTTTTGCTGAACTTAATGCCAGACTTGAAAAACTGTTTCACCAACAAACCTAACAAAAAGAAAAACACACCAAATACATAAATGGGCAAGGTGGTACCACCCGGTACCGAAACGCCTTGCCCTTAATAGGTTTCAAAGTACATCATACGAAAATAAAAATAGTCAAGTACAACCATATCGAAATAAAAATAGTCTAAAACCAATACAACAAGATCTACGGGCACGCAGGCCCTCATCACTGAAACCCGTCATACGGCCAGCTGCCGTACGGGTACTGCTGCTCATATCTGCGCTGGGCATCCTGTAATCTCTCCCACTCATCATAAATCGGGGCCTCAACTCGAGGCCTAACCTCACTCCGATAGTAGACTGGTTGCTGAGCGATGGTACCAAAATAGTTCTCTGGATCGTGGTAGTAGAGGCGATCGTTGTGGCGTTGCCAGTCATTACCGTATGCTATCCACCGCTGATCGTGGACCGACTCATTCATCCTATCCTCTATGCGTTGCTGACTCTGCCACATTCGATCATTATGCACACTAACGTCGGTATTATGTCGCTCAACCGCTGAGTGGTGCCTACGCACCTCATCCTGAAACTCGATATTATCTGAACGATCAATACCATACTGAACCACATGGTTCTCCAACTGTCCCGAAAGATCACCATAATCCAACCGTATTGAACTCATACCGCCAACCAAACTATCCCAACTTTGCTGACTTGGGTGCCAAGAACCCGCAGCATATGCACCTGCCGATGAACCCGCGCTCGGGCCCGGCACTGAACCCCCTGCAGCCCCAGCTGCACTTGTACCTGCGGGCTCCCGATACAAAACCAAATGATTATTAAAACCCGGCATCAAAATCTTCCCATTCGTGTAGAACAACGACCCAAAAACAGGCATACTCTGATCCGTAGGAACCAACAAACTCAAATCAACATTCAAAGCTCTTGCGAACTTCGTAATGTAATGACACCCAAGAAGCTTCTTACCACTCGCCGTCTCATTTGCACACTTACTCAAATAGGAACCGATAGAACCAACTATATCGGTATGTTTTCCTCGCTTAATTTGATCCATGAACCAAAGATCCTTTTTATTCGGCTTCTCGTTACCATTCACCCGAGCGTTAAAAGTAGTTGCAATCAACCTTTGTAACAACCTATCAAACGGAAGCTTGATTCTTTCATATCCGACTCGTCCCGCATTGAATTGTTCACCCCCGGTTATACTTCCCCAAAACGCATTATCATCAAATGGTTCTTGCTTGTAGTACTCGGTTATTGCCAAATAATTTTTAAGTCGTATATCATTTAACTCCGGATATAAATCCAAAGCTTTTGCCACTTGAGCTCGACTTAACGAGTGATTTTTACCTCCAAGACGAAACTGCATATAAGTACTGGCAAGTGGGTTTCGTGTACCCGAAACCGCTAACGAAGAAAAGAATTCTTTAACCAAAACCGGATAAATATCGTCATAAAGCGAAAACACTCTCTCCCATGGGCGAAGAATCGTGTTGTTGTAGGACACCATCAATAACTGCTCAAATTCCCTACGACATTCGGCTTGCTCAAGGAAGCTCCACTCAAAATACCAAGTCAACCCAATAACTCTTCTATCAACCCTTGAAAACTCGGTTGGATACTCATTCCTAACAAACTCGATCCAATCCCTTGGATCCTCTTGTTGTGGTATTTCTGAGGTACTTGGACCCGTTCTAGAACGCTTAGGTTGTCCCTGCATTCATAATTTTAAACCACAAAACAACCACAAAAACTCAAAAGTTAGCGTTAGCTAAATAAAATCTCGCAAACATCCCCTTATTTAATATTGCATCTTTTCCAATTAAACAACATATAAGAGTATGTTTTCCAATTAGCACTAACCTTCATTTCAAACAAAACCAACTAAACCCACAAAATCAATAACAACTCATATGACATGGAAAGCTAGCATAAAGATTAACAATGAATTTCACTTTTTCAAATTAACTAGACTTAACCATTCATAAACATAATACTTAACCAACGCAAAAACATCTCTGAAAACAACTTTAACACATGAACAACTCTTAACATACTCCAACAAACTCAAAACTATCAATTTATTAAGCAAATTCAACTCACAACATCCAAAATCAAGAAACTTTATACTTGACCCGCCCAAATTACCCCACACTATCATGAACTACTTCCAATAAATCAATTAATCACCTCACACACAAAATCCCCAAAATCAAAGATCAAAATTCGGATTTAATCTTGACACAAACCCTAGCAACAATGATATGCACTAATCATATGCAAACAACTCACAAATTAAGCATATTAAGCATTATCAACACTAATCATGTGAACAATTAAGCATTAAGCAACTTAGGGTTAACCCCACACTTGAATTTCAATTAATCATCAATTAAAGCATAACAAACATAATTAAAGATGAAATTAAGTGCAAGAGAAAGAAAAACGGACCCTAGGAGGCATGATTCACAAGTTGTTTGAGATAAAATCACAAGAAACTTTTGAAAAAAAATTGAAGAACCCTAGTTGTAGATCCGTTTGTTTATGTTTGTGTGTGTTAGAATAGGTGAAAGTGGGACAAAATTGGGATAAAAACCCTTAAAATACGACAGGCCCCGATTGGAAATCGGGTTAGAAAATTTTGATATGGGTCATTAAAAACAGCGACGGGTCCAGTTAGGCCATATGCGCGGTGCGCACAAATGCGCGGCGCGCAAATACTCTTTGAAAAACAGCGCGGTGCGCAAACCGTTGCGTGGCGCGCGTTTAGTGTAAGACCTTATCAGAAAAACGCCATGTTTGGAACGTGACATTTTGCGCGGTGCGCACCATTTGCGCGGTGCGCATATCCTGGAACTCGTATTTTTCCTCTTTTTTTTTTTTCACATAAAACTCATTTTTACTCATTTTAATCCATCCTCCATGAGCCAATACATTACCGTAGATCAAATTGTACCTGTTTCAAGCATGAAAACGCAACTACAAAAATAATTTACAAAATTTACAACAACAATTTTACCAAAAATTATCACGCATCGTTCGAGGTAAAGATGAGTTTGATCTCATCATCCACCTCTTGCGGTCCATCGACATAATGTTTCAATCGATGACCATTAACCTTGAACTCTTCTCCCTTTGAATTTACCAAATCAACCGCTCCATGAGAATAAACCTTTCGAACAACAAAAGGTCCCGACCATTTTGATTTCAACTTTCCGGGAAACAACTTAAACCTCGAATTAAAAAGAAGCACACGATCCCCTTCCTTAAATTCTTTAGGATCTTTCAACCGACTATCGTGCCACTTCTTTGACCTTTCCTTACTAATCAACGAGTTCTCATACGCATCGAGCCTTAGCTCTTCTAACTCGTTCAATTGACTCAACCGAAGGCGACCCGCCTCCTTTAGATCAAGATTGCTCGTCTTTAGAGCCCAAAAAGCCTTGTGTTCAATCTCCACCGGGAGATGACACGCTTTCCCATAAAGTAACCTAAAAGGAGTGGTTCCGGTTGGCGTTTTGTACGCCGTTCTAAACGCCCATAAGGCATCATCGAGTTTAAACGACCACTCCTTAGGATTAGAACCAATAGTTTTCTCAAGAATTCTCTTCAAAGCTCGGTTGGTATTTTCGACTTGCCCGTTCGTTTGAGGATGGTAAGATGTCGAAACTCTATGGGTTACCCCATATCGCTTCAACACCTTTTCAAGTTGGGCGTTACAAAAGTGAGTTCCCCGATCACTAATTAAAGCTTTCGGGGCACCAAACCGAGAAAAGAGTTGCTTTAAGAACGAAACTACAACCCTTGCATCATTAGTGGGCAAAGCTTGTGCTTCAACCCATTTTGAAACATAATCGATAGCGACAAGAATGTAGAGTTTATTATTCGACTTCGGGAACGGGCCCATGAAATCAATCCCCCAAATATCAAAAACCTCACAAACTTGGATGACATTTTGAGGCATCTCGTCTCGTTGGGTGATTTGGCCCGCCCGTTGACACGAATCGCACGATTGACAAATCCGGTGGGCATCTTTGAATATAGTAGGCCAATAAAAACCGGCCTCAAAGACTTTTCGCCCCGTAACTTGGGGACCATAATGCCCACCTGTAGGACCAGAATGACATTGGACAAGAATGCGCTCGCACTCTTCTCCCGAAACACACCGGCGGATCATTCCATCGGAACACCGCCTAAAGAGATAAGGGTCCTCCCAAAAATAATACTTAAGGTCACTAAAGAACTTCTTACGTTTATGATGTGACCAACCCTTCTCTAAGAATCCACCAACCAAGTAATTCGCAAAATCAACGAACCAAGGGTCTTCACACTCTTCCACCCTCATGAGATATTCACCGGGAAAATCATCATGAATGGTAGTCTCATCGAGAACCTCACGGGAGGGGTTCTCAAGACGTGAAAGGTGATCAGCCGCTAAGTTCTCGGCACCCTTTTTGTCCCGGATCTCAACATCAAATTCTTGCAAAAGCAAGATCCATCTAAGAAGTCTAGGTTTTGCATCCGGTTTAGCAAAAAGGTACTTTAAAGCAGAATGGTCCGTAAACACAATAGTCTTAGACAAGACTAAGTAGGACCGAAACTTATCAAACGAAAAGACCACCGCAAGGAGCTCTTTTTCAGTGGTAGTGTAATTTAATTGCGCTCCTTGCAAGGTCTTACTTGCATAGTAGATGGGTCGGAAATGCTTCTCGACCCTTTGACCCAAAACTGAGCCAACAGCGAAATCAGATGCATCGCACATAAGCTCGAACGGTAAGGACCAATTCGGAGCGATTATGATTGGTGCATTGATGAGTTTCTCCTTCAAAAGCTCGAATGCCTTTTGGCACTCGTTGGAGAAGTTCCACGGGGTGTCTTTCTCAAGGAGTTTATTCATCGGGTTTGCAATTTTAGAGAAATCTTTAATGAATCGCCGGTAAAAACCGGCGTGCCCGAGGAAACTCCTAACACCCTTAACATCGGTAGGAGGTGGAAGGTTCTTAATAGCGGTAACCTTTGCGGGATCCACCTCTATACCATTTTTAGAAATCTTGTGCCCGAGAACTATGCCCCCTTGAACCATGAAATGGCACTTCTCCCAGTTGAGCACAAGATTGGACTTTTCGCACCTGACCAACATCCGTTCTAAGTTAAGAAGGCATGAATCGAAAGTGTCACCGAAGACCGAGAAGTCATCCATGAACACCTCCATGCAATCTTCTATCATGTCATGGAATATGGCCATCATGCACCTTTGAAAAGTGGCCGGAGCATTGCAAAGGCCAAAGGGCATGCGTCGATAAGAAAACGTGCCATACGGGCACGTGAAAGTGGTCTTCTCTTGGTCCTCGGGCGAGATAGGAATTTGAAAATAGCCCGAGAAACCATCGAGAAAGCAATAGAAACTGTTTCCCGCCAACCTCTCTAGCATTTGATCCATGAAAGGTAGCGGGAAGTGGTCTTTACGTGTGGCGTCGTTCAACTTACGGTAGTCGATACAAACACGCCACCCCGTGACAGTCCGAGTGGATATTAACTCATTTTTATCATTGGTGGTAACAGTCATACCACCTTTCTTAGGTACACAGTGTACCGGGCTAATCCATGGACTGTCAGAGATCGGGTAAATGAGACCTGCATCAAGGAGCTTAATGATTTCTTTCTTCACGACATCCTGCATGTGCGGGTTCAACCTCCTTTGGCGTTGCACCACAGGTTTGGAGTTATCCTCCATTAGGATTTTGTGGGTGCAATAGGAGGGACTAATACCCTTAATGTCGTGAATCTTCCATGCAATGGCCGGTTTATGGGCCTTTAGCATGGTAATAAGCTCAGTTTTCTGACCTGAAGATAGAGAAGAAGAAATAATTACCGGAAGCTTAGATTCCTCATGCAAGTAAGCGTATTCCAAATGATCTGGAAGTGGCTTCAATTCAAGCTCGGGAGGTTCTTCAATTGAAGACTTGCTCCGGTAATTTGAATCACGTTCGAGTTCTTTGAACTCCTCTTCAGTCGGCTCATAGCCGTTTTCCATCAAGGTGGTTAAAATATCCACCTCCTCAACCTGCACATCCTCATCAATCTCAACCAATGAGCATTCTCCTGAACCCTGTAACTCTGGGAATTCCTGCAAAAACTCAGACTGGACATTCACAGTGTTAAGAAAATAACATGTATCATCAGTGTAGCCAGGGTATTTTAGAGCATGGTCGATTGAGAATGTTGCACTCAAATCATCTATCCGAAGGGTCAGCTTTTGGCCATACACATCAATCATACACCTAGCAGTATTTAAGAATGGCCGACCCAAAATTAGTGGAATCCTTTCATCCACTTCCATATCCAAAACCACAAAATCCGCCGGAAAAACTAACGACCCGGTCTTCACTAGCATATTCTCTATGATTCCACGAGGGAATTTAATAGAGCGGTCGGCTAGCTGCACAGCCATACGCGTGGGTTTTAACTCCCCGGGGTCTAGCTTTAAGTAAATAGAATAAGGCATTAAATTAATGCTAGCCCCTAAATCCGCCAAAGCCCTCATACAGTCCAAATTACCAAGTAAACAAGGAATGGTAAAACTTCCAGGATCTTCAAGCTTCTCGGGAAGCTTGTTTGCAACAACCGCTGAGCATGCGGCATTCAACCTGACTGAAGACACGTTCTTCAGCTTCTGCCTGTTAGTCACCAAATCTTTGAGAAACCTCGCATACTTAGGCACACCTGCAATAACATCAATAAAAGGCATATTTATGTTAACTTTTTTAATCAAGTCCATGAACTTGGACTTTTCGGCCTCTAGCTTCTCCAATCGTTGTTTCCTCGGGAATGGGAGCGGTGGTTGATACTCTCTAACTACCGGTTTAGCAGCAACAGTAACCGGTTCCTTAACAACTTTTTCAGCCACCTGTTCCGGCTCCTTTTCCCTTGCCGGTTCACTTTCAACAACCGGCTCACTATCATTAACTAACGGTACCCTCAAATCATACTCGTCGGGCTTCCTCGGTGGATAATATGCTAAACCACTTCGGGTGGTGATAGCATTAACATGCCCGTTTTTCGGGTTAGTATCCGTCTTGCTCGGTAACTCTCCCGGTTTCCTCTCACTACTCTTATTAGCAAGTTGACCAATCTGCTGTTCAAGATTATGAATAGCTGCTTGTTGATTTCGAAACATTTGGTCATTCTTTTCATTATTCTGAGTAACGGTAGTGACAAGTTGAGTCTGAGATATCACTAACTTCTCGATCATAGCCTCAAGGTTGGACTTTTTCTCTTCGACCTGTGGTTTCTGAAAATAACCGGGAGCTTGCTGCTGAAAACCTCCACTAGATCCCGGTTGGAACCTCGAACCCTGATTACCTTGCGGATTATAAGGATTATTGAAATTCCTGTTAAACTGAGCACGTCCCTGAAACTGATTGTTATTCTGCTGACTAATATAGTTGACCTCTTCTTTCTGATTCATAGTCAAACCCGCATCACAATCTTTGCCCAGATGCAAACCTCCACAGTATTCACAACCAACCTTCATACCATGAATATCCTTGTTCATCTTCTCCAAATTCCTACCAAATGAATCCAACTTAGCACTGATAGACCCAAAATCATCATAAGCACCTGTACCTGTAGTCTCTGTTCTCTTAACTGAAGCTGAAGGGTAAGATTCATGATCCTGATGCCACTCATGAGAATAAGCAGCTTGCTTTTCAATGATCTCTAACGCCTCTTCTTCAGTCTTATCCATTAACGTACCACCTGCAGCTTGATCAATACTCTGACGCGTAGGAATATCACAACCTTTGTAGAAAATCTGAACCTTCTGTAAATCATTCAACCCGTGTTGCGGGCACGAGCGTAACAAAGTAGCAAAACGGTCCCAAGCATCAAACAATGTCTCACTGCTCTTTTGTCTAAATTGAGAAATATCTGCTTGAAGTCGAGCAGCTCGAGATGCAGGGAAAAACTTTGACAAAAACTTATCCTCCAAAGTCTCCCAAGATCTAATTGTACCCTCAGGTTGCTTATCTAACCATCTCTTAGCTTCTCCCTTAAGAGTCCAAGGGAAAAGTCTTGTCTTAATTGAAGTGTCGGCAACCTCATGTAGCTTAAACAAGTTACAAACATCATTAAAATTACGAAGATGCTCGTTAGCATCCTCGGTATCTTTGCCATAGAATCGGCAATCAGAGGAAATCAAATTCAGGATCGGCCCTGTGATTTGAAAAGGCTGAGTAATATTCGGTTGAGTAATCGAATTGCCTTGGCCTCCTCGGGTGGCCTTTAACTTTTCAGCCATAGTCTGAGGACGGGGTGCTTCTCCTTCGGCCATTTCTTCAGTTTCTGTAGTATCAGACGAAGCGTAAGAGTCTTCTTCGTTAAAAATTTCAGGTGGTGTCTCGGGCACCACAGTCTCAGAAGTACTTCCCAAATTAACGTAAGTATCACCCGATGAAACTGATGAATCCACTGTTAACTTTTGCTTCTGACTTAAAGCTTTAAACAACTCTCTTTCAGGCTCGTCAAATGGTTTAACAATTGGAGAATCTGAAGAACGCGTATGTTGCATGCACTACCTGTAACTGCAAGAACACAACTAATAAACCGATTAAACGCACCGACTCAATTAGAATTAAATTAAACTAAACAGTTAAAATTAACTAAAAACAAACTTAATTTTCAAACTTAATTTTCAACACAACTGTCCCCGGCAGCGGCGCCAAAAACTTGATGTGTGAAATCGCGTCTATAAATTTATAATGGGAAATACCGGTTAAAAGGATTACTACACACTAACGGGCAGTGTACCCGATCGTGCAATAGTATTAAGTTGGTAAATCCAAGTTCGTTCCAAGGACAGTTTAGACGATGAAAATTAAGGTTGTAACTAATAAAAGTAAACTAAGTTGATCTATAAAATGGAAATTACGAGATAATTTGTTTTGTTGGCTATTTAACGATTAGCCAAATCAGGATAGCTTTGAAAATAAAAGACAATATTTTTTTAGTTTTTAAGTTTAAGCTTTAAAGCAAACAAAAGAGTAAATAAAGATAGTTGTAAAACAAATAAGAGAACAAATGTTCGTCTAGACCTTTTACACCTAGTGCTGGATGTAATTAGATTAAGCTCGAATTGTGGATTTAAAGCATGTGAGTTTCCTAATCGGTCCACCTGGAATTCCCCAGTGCAGACACAACAACCAAGATTACACAGCACGGAATTCCCCGAAACTTAAGACCTCCTAGATGTGATAAGTTGACTCAACTGATAATCAGGTTCAAATTATAACTCTACTCTCGTAGTAATCAATAATCACACCAACTCTCGTTGTGAGTGATTTACACCTTAATCGTCTAGCCTTTTGAATTCAATTTACTATCGTCTCCGATTAAGCAAACAACCAATTAAGACAAACCAGTTGAAAATATATATATTAAATTGATGAACTCTCGTCCTATCAAACAAACATACAATCAATTGAATCGAAAAGAACAAGTTTCATATGATGCATTCATGTATTCAAAACTTCAAATCAAAATACTTAATAATCCAACAATTAATGAAAATCACATCCAACACATAGGTTTATTAGTCTAGACAAACATAAAGATTTAGCCAACAATCATGGCAACAATAAAAATTAAAGTAATAAATAAAGATAACATCTTTGGATAATTAAGAATCAACCTAACACGATGAATCTTGAAGAACGGTTGGATCGATCCTTGAAATCGTAATGATTGGAGTGTTAATTGAACCTTGGAATTCCCCAAAAGTTGCAGAAATTCGCACCTCTAAACTCCAAAAATCGGCTGCCAAAAGATAACCCTTGAAAAAAATAAACTGCAGCCTTTTTATACGAACAAAATAACTGGCCGACCTGTTTTGCGCGGTGCGCAAAATCTGCGCGGCGCGCAAATGCTGATACAAAACTGTCTCATAAACTTTGCAATTCCCTGGTCCGAAATTGTGCTATTTGCGCGGTGCGCAACCATATGCGCGGCGCGCAGTCTGTCTTTCAGCTATCCTTCGACCAAATTACTTATAATATGACTAAAACAAACCCAAAATCACTCAATAACCTGGAAGTTGCTGTAAACGCGCCATAATCACCATAATATCAATAAATTAATACTTCTCGGCTCTTAAACCATAATCTTCCAAAAACTCGTGAATAAAAGCTAAAAACCGTATCCGAAGGACCAAAAATGAAGGATATTGCCTCGATAATTATATGAGAAATGGGCAATATCAATTATTTTTATAATTATCATTATCATTAAAAATCATTATTTAAATTATTATCATTAATAATATGATCAATATTCTTATAATCATTATTATTAGTATCTTTACCAATATTATTATTATTATTTATGAAAATTATTATTATTTATACTTACTATTATCAGTATTATTATTAATTATTATTAATAATATTAATGGAATTATTATATTTAATATATTTACACTTATTTATTTAAGATAAAAAAATAATAGATAACAAATTCTATAATTGGAATCATTTGTATATCACTTTCAGCTATATTTGAATTTTGTTTCTTGTCTAAAGTTCATTACATATCTACATCAAATTGTACGAATCAAATCTATTTTATGATCTGTTATATATATTTTTTCATTCATTCGATTAAAACTTCCTGTCAAAAGTCTTATAGCATCACTTCAAAGCTTTATAAATTTGTTTTGTCTGCAATCCGTTACCTGTCTATTTCAATAACGATATCAAACAAAAATTTACGTATCATATATGGACTTATGCAATTGAGAAGGAAATAAAAAAAAATACAAAGAGAAGCTCGACGCCCTGTTCTTGTGTTTTTTTTTTTTTAAAAAAAAAAACTCGATTTCTAAACAAAATTCAAAATGTATGAATGTAGTCTGGCTAGGAATCCTTCCCTCAATCTATCTGTAAAATATCATGTTTCACTTTTTCTTATCAATCACGAATTTTAGAGTCAAAGTTCTTGAGTAAAAAGTCAACAGTTTTGTTCTTGGTGAAATTCAAGTTCGTTTTAAGATTTCTGGTTCAATTGATGATTTATATAGATTCTAGGAGTAATTTGAAAAGTAATTGATGTTGTAACTTTTGGCTAAAACGTACCTCAAATCAAAATCAAATATTTTTTTTCTCTTCTCTTGCTAACGACGAACAGCAACAGCGAGTTATTCTTTTTTTTTTTTTCAAACCAATTACTCACAAATAGATGTTTTTCTGTGTTGGTTATTAAGTCTCAAAATCATTTGGTAATTTCTATCAAAAGTATACTGATTTCAAATGGAATAATATTTGAAGAAGAAGATGATTTAGAGATATAGGTTATATATATATCAGAATAGGAGATTAATCAGAAAAGTAAGGAGCAGCCGGTTGGTTAGATGGGTATCGGGTTAGCGAAAGGTCTCGGGTTCGAGCCCGGTCGTGGGCATTTCTTTTTAGAACGATTTTTTTAAGGGTATACATTCTTTCCTTTCCAATTTTATTATTATTATTATTATTATTGTTGTTGTTGTTGTTGTTGTTGTTGTTGTTGTTGTTGTTATGATTGTTTTGATTGTTAGTGTTATTATTATTATTGTTATCATTAATGTTATAAACATTATTATTATTATCACATGTATAGGTATTATAATTATTATCATTATCGTCATTATAAGTATTAATCATATTATTATTAGTAGTAACCTTATCATTTAGTATGATTACCATTATTATGATTATGATTATTGTTATTATTAGTATTAAGAAAGTAATAAAAATTTATTATTATCATGAATATTAGAATTTGTATTATTTTATAATTATTAGTATTATTATTATTAACATAACTACTATTATTATTATTACCATTATCATTTTCGTTATTAGTGTTAACATTATTATTAAAGTTATTATTATTATTAAAAGAGTCAGTATTATCAAAACTAGCATTTTTTTATAAATATTTTATATATAAAAAATATACTTATTACGTATACAATAATTATATTAAAATTTCATATATATATATATATATATATATATATATATATATATATCATACATTTTAACATTTTTTTTATAAATACTTACACATAATAAACTATTGATTTTAAATATATATAGACATGATAATATAACTTTATTAATCATTTTAAAAAATATATACAAAATAAATATATAGATAACATATAATCTAAGATATAATATAAGTAAACATTTTTAAATGGAATTTAGTATAAATTCTATATAACTACAAATATATAAATAATATATATATATTAATAAATGGATGAATGTGATTTCCATTATATTTATTAATAGATATACAAATGATATAAGTTCGTGAATCCAAGGCGAACCCTGCATTGTTCAATATCGTCATATGTATTTTTACTACAAAATACAGTATTGTGAGTTTCATTTGCTCCCCTTTTAAATGCTTTTGCAATATATATTTTTGGGCTGAGAATACATGCACTGCTTTTATAAATTTTTGACGAAATAGATACAAGTACTTGAAACTACATTGTATGGTTGGATTACTATACCGAATATCGCCCATTCAAGTCTGGTAACCTAAGAATTAGGGAAATGACCCCTAATTGACTCGAATCCTAAAGATAGATGTATGGGCCTAACAAACCCCATTCTGGAATTTGAAATGCTTTAGTACTTCGATTTAAATGGTGATTGCAATTGCCAATATTTATGGCATACTTGCAAGTATGCGGGGATATTCTATATGCATTATGTTAATGTCGGTTACCAGGTGTTCATCATACGAATGGATTTTTATACACTTGGAGTGTAATGTTATTTATGAAAAATGAAATCTTGTGGTCTATTAAAATAATGAAAATGAATCATTATGATAAACTAATAAACTCACAAACTTTTTGGTTGACACTTGAAAGCATGTTTATTCTCAGGTATGAAAGAAATCTTTCGTTGTGCATTTGCTCATATTAGAGATATTACTTGGAGTCATTCATGACATATTTCAAAAGACGTTGCATTCGAGTCGTCGAGTTCATCAAGATTATGATTAAGTCAATATAGTTGGATATATTATGAAATGGTATGCATGTCGTCAACTTTCGATGTAATGAAAGTTTGTCTTTTAAAAAAACGAATGCAATGTTTGTAAAATGTATCATATAGAGGTCAAGTACCTTGCGATATAACCAAGTATAATGTATTCGTCCTGATGGATTAGGACGGGTCATGAAAATAGTGGCTCTGGAGAATCTGGTGCAAAATCTAAGAGCATCAACAGCATTACCAGCACCACCAGTACCAACAGCACCACCAACAATAACATCCGCATCCCACACCTCAACATCACACTCGGCACCTCAAACATCAACACCACAGCCATCAAGGAATATTAGTAATAATGAGTTAAGATGTATTGACTCATTCTTCCTGAAGAATTATATATATATATATATATATATATATATATATATATATATATATATATATATATATATATATATATATATATATATATATATATATATATATATATATGATTTGGAACAATAATAAATCTTTTCGTACTAAGCTATTACGTGTGAATCTTAACTAGTATGTACTATTTGGTTAATTCATATCACTAATATGCTATGATGTACATCCTTCGTTAATGACTTAACAATCGTTAATCGCTGCTTCAACATAATAAACTCCATTTCATAATAAACTAAGTGTATTATTCAAATACATGTTTAATTTTACACTTCTAATTTCGATGTACTCGAAACTTTCTAGAGAACATTATTTGTGCCTTGCGAAGTTCACAAGAATTCCACAAGCACCAACTTCATATACCGAAGTATATCAATAACAACAAACGATGAAGTATTAATTCATAACTTCATTGGAGAAATATTCCGCGATGATTATGTAATCTCTCAAGTTTTGAAGATTATTTATTCTTATTCCAACCGCAAATCAAATGAGTTTAATATCGTATTAACTCATTAAATCTATATTATATCTGAAGAATACATATATGAACTTATATCTTCATAAAGATTGTAATTAAAAATTCTTTTGTACAAACTGTTAATTGTGAAAATATTTTAACGGGTAGGTAATACCCAAGAAATATTTAGATTTCACATTAATATGTTACACCGCACATTCTTCAATTCTGATTCAATAGTCAGTAACTATTCTACTTACATCCACAAATATATATATATATATATATCCGCGCACCAAAGAACAACCATTATCATACAAATTCAATTACATATTCTGATTTTTACATATCAGAATCCAAGTAAAGCTTTAGCAGGTGTTATCTTCCTAAAGATTACTAAATTCATATATATATTCATTCGTATTCTGTGATGAATTATCACGTCAAACTACCTAAATTAGAACCATTGATGGTTACATCCTACGCTTAAACACTTCAAATTCAAAATTCTTGAAAACACCTCTGATTGATAATCAATGATTCAGATTTGTTAACCTTGAGAATGCTGACGAAGCAGCAAAAGCTATAGATGGTCTTAATTGGCAAAAGTTTGATGATAAAGAATGACGTATTGAAAAAGCTCAGATTTGGAACTGAAAAACAGATTGAGCTAACCATGAAGGAGACCAAGGACAAATACAAGGACCAAACCCTATATTCAAAGAATCCAGGTAATTCTGAATCCGATGAAATCTTTAGAGAATATCTTGCTCCGAAGTCATGTTAAAAGCTTGCGGAAAATTTTTCTTCATCAACTTTCGAACTTAGAAATTCTAAAATATCATCATAAATATCTTCGATATTTCTGAAGATATTTTCATAAATATTCTCGTCCGAAATTATATACCTCTTCGTGCTATATGTATTACATTATATTGGAAACTTCTGTAAAACCTAAATATAAATTATGAATGAATTCTGGAGAAGTGTTGGGAATTGAAGCATGAGTTAGTATAATATAATGACGTCAGGCCAACGTGATTATATTACAGTAAGTCATGCTAAATTTCTAATGGAAGATGATGATTCATAGACAATATCGTCATCATGTTCCATGTTACATAACTCTTTCATTCTATTTAACCTCTAAACATATCAAGAAAATATTTTTCTTGATGATTCGGTCTTTTCCGGATATTCTGGTAATTTGACAAATAAAATTGTGCTATTACCTTTCCTTTCTGCTTTGTATATTATAATCATTCGAAACTTCATACCTACGAATTCTGGACCATTATTCGCTTGAGTTGAAGTTGGGAAGGAAAAACAAAAGCACGGAGCTCCGACATATAAGGGAAAATATAAAGTCCGATAACAACACGGAAATTACAAACCGTGTATATCAATACGTATTGCAACGTAAAGACACGGGAGAATTAAAAATATTATAACCCCAAGGGAATAGTAGAAGAAAACAAATTCCTCTGGTGGTAAATGAAAAAGAAGAATGACTGTATATATGGTCAATATAATAACAAGGATCAATACGGGATTGAACATATTAACAAATCTTTTGAAAGTATGAATTGAGGAAGAAAGTATAGAAGTGGTGAAGATAATGAGACGGAAGAAGCTAATTTATAGCAAAATTCCAAACACAGCAATCGAGGCAATTCACCGCATTTAATCAAAGAAATCCCAAAATTCCTTAATTACCGGAGAATCAAATCTTATAAAGATTATGAAGATTTCTTTAAGTCCCTTGAGTTCCGAATATCAACTTTAGCTATGTCAAAAGTTAAGATGAACATTTATTTTCCTCATTTCACTTTTTTACGATAGCTTCACTCATACTCTTCACGTAATCGAATTGTTTTATTATTCTATAGTGATAAAACTCTATTTTTCAACTCATATCCGTCATGAAAACATATTTATTGTCAACCATGACGATCTCTGTCAAATTTCGGGACGAAATTTCTTTAATGGGTAGGTACTATAACAATCCTCACATTTCCATACTTGAATTGACTAATTTGCCCATAGGGTTGTTATCCATACTTAATATATGATTAAATACGTTGATTAAATATTTATTTTTTTGTCGACACGTTTTGTTAACTAAAGTTTATACTAATTATATAAAATAACTTTAGTTAATATTAATATTAATGTGTATTATATATAAAACTATATGTAACATAATTATTAATTAAATGATAAGTTATTTTAATCATTATTTATATTTTTAGCTTATAAAAAATAAGATTTTTTTTATAAATTAAATAATGAGCTCATGAATTTTGACTAAATATTTTCAAAGACAAACCATATTAAAAATATTTTTAACATGTTTTCTTTTTTTGTCAAAATTGGCACCTTTATTTTATTTATATTTTTCTTTTCACCAACCATTTTTTTCCCTATAAATACCCACTTCCATTTCATAAAAACTTGTATCAAATCTTTGGAAAAACTCTCTTACAAACTTGGGAAACTACTTGAGGTATTTTCTATATTTTTTTATCGAATTTCTTTTATTTTTTGTATATTCATTATAAATTCGAAATTAATATATATAAATTATGTTTATATGTTATAATTAGTATTATAAGTATTATGATGTATAAAAATAATTTTGATAATTTATGGAATATTATTTATAATTAAATACGAATTATGTAGTATTTAAACGTAAAAACAATGTAAAATTCGTAATAAATATTTTTGACCAAAAAATAAAAAATATATAATTTTTTCTGAGTTTATAAAACTTATATAGATCTAAAAAAAATTATAAAAATAATTAATTTGGTCGAATTGGTAATTATTATATAATTAAACTCTATTATTATGTAATTCGAAGGTAAATTAAGAATAAATATAAAATAATAAAAATATTTTTTAAATATTTTTTCTACCGGTTATTAGACTGATAGAAACTTATAAAAATTATAAAAATAATTATTTGGGTTTATTTAGTAATTATGTAGAATTAAACTTGTTTTGTGAATAAATTAAGGGTAAAAACAAAAATAAATACAAAATATAATAAAAATGTTTTCTTAATTTTTTTTACTGATTTATATTATTAACTAAGACTATAAAAATTATGTATATAATTTTTTGATATTTAATTAAGTATTTAGACATTTTTAGATAATGTTTGATTAATAAAACACTATTATCTTTGAAGTAATTTAGGTATTTATTTAAAGGTAATTATATTTAATATATAAGACATACCAAGGTATAACTAAATATTAAATAATACTTAGGTTATATTATCACATATATAATTATTAAGTACATTAATAATTCGTTGTGTGTATACACCTATAGCGCGAAGGTTATAATTAAAGATAGCATACAAAGACTACAAACATCACCGCTACTTGTGGCCTAGGGTGATCCTTGTTACCATTATGGGACGCTTGTGGATCTCGAATGCCAAGACTTAGATTCTGGTCAAGAGATCCTCGGCCGCTCGGTAACAATAGATCATTCGAGTGACTTGCATGTTAGCAATGAAGTTTGGGCAAGATTGTACAACGTCTTTGTTGAGGATTATAACCCGAACATTCTTAAACTAGAAGTTTACTATAAGTGGAAGCTTTCCATAAATAGTAGGTTTCCAAAAAATAGAAACTTTTGAGAAATAGGAAATTTTCTCGAAAACCGTCACTGTTAATATAGTTGCTATATTAATAAACAAACTTTATGTCTGTTAGACATTAACTAATCAAAGATTATATCTCTAGGTTAAGATCTCCGATCACTTACTCCGTTCATTCTTCTTTGCGTGGAATAACTTACTTGCTACTAAGGTGAACTTCATAGCCCCACTTTTTACTGTTTCATAAATGTTTTTATAACTTTTGGGGTGAGACACATGCTTGCTTTATAACTGTTTTACGCTTAGACACAAGTACTAAATTATTAACTATGCTGTCATGCTTTGATTCATGCTAAATCCCTACCGTAATATCGTTAATTGCTACGTTTAAATGCAAACTTAATTATTGTGAGTAGGCCTATTGAGAGTAACGTCTCTAACCATTCGACCGTTGGTCTTTGGTTACATAATAATGATTCCACGACACTGAAAGTACAAGGTGTCATAGGGTAAATTGTTTAGTAGCGATATTACAAACTACAGCAACACTTTTAGATTGATATATCTATATTGATCAACTTTAAACTAAATCTTGTGATCTAAAACTTTGGATATTATTTATAAACCTGTGAATTTCACTCAACCTTTTTGGTTGACACTTTAAGCATGTTTTGTCTCAGGTGATGATTGAGCTAGCTGTTTGCAACTTTGTGATGATAGATTTGATGTTGCATGGAGTCCACATCGCATATTATATTTTAGTTCATAAACATTTATTTTACATTTTAATAATAATGTAAACTACTTCCGCTGTTTTATTAACAAAGGTTTTATTTAAAAAGTCTCATATAAAGTCATTCTCGTTTATACAACTGTGTTATGATATGATTAGTCACAATTACCCCTGGTCCATTTTGGGGGTGTGACAACAACTATCTATGAAGATAATGCAGCTTGCATAACACAGATGAAAGAAAGATATATCAAAAGTGACCGAACAAAACACATACCTCCTAGATTATTCTCATACACTCAAGATCTCATTAAGGACAACCATATTGAAATGAGATATGTTCAATCCAGCAAACTCTGCTGTCTTTTCACCAAAGCACTTCCAATTGCTATTTTCAGAACGCATGCTCACAATATTGGCATGAGGCATGTTCAAAAGATATAACAGCCCAGCATTGTCTACTTAAGGGGGAGACAACTCCATACTGCACTCTTTTTCCCTTAGCTAAAGTTTTTTCCCACTGAGTTTTCTTTAGCAAGGTTTTTAACGAGGCAGCACTAGTTTATTTCTAATGAAGCAAAATTGTTATCCAAAATTGCTATCCAAAGGGGAGTGTTATAATATATAGAATATAAATATAATAGAGTGGATAGTCAATTTTGAGACACAAAATTAATGTTATTGTATTACCCAAAGTACTTGAATTCTTGCTATAAATAGACCTTCAAGCAAGCATAGTACTTGCTCATTCTTACAAGAAAATTTCTCTCTTTATTTTTAAAGTCTATATTCAAGAACCAATCTACTAAAAGTAGTTATAAGCCTACTGAATTATAACAGGATGGTCCAGATTATTGATGTTAATGATAATTGAAGGCTAAGATTAGTGATTTGAATTTTAGATGATCTATTTTCAGCTTTGTTATTATAATATAAATAGATTATTATATATATATATATATATATATATATATATATATATATATATATATATATATATATATATACTTAAAAAAAGGTTATACTACGTATTTATGTTGTAGTTTGTAACGATTAATATATGGAGATTGATTCTATATTATCCACGACGTGACATATTATAACATTAGAAAGTTAAGTATATGTAGAAATTGGGGAAAAAGTGGTCTAACATGATCTCTGTACAAAGAACACGATCATGGACTTCTTTATGCAAAGAAATTATATAAAATCAGTCCCTGTATTTACACTATGTTTCCATACATGCCCATTGATCCATTGTTCTGTTCATTTAGACCCTGGTATGAAATGTTGTCTTTATAAGATACGATAGTGTATCATGTCAATAAATTTACAACAACAACAACAAAATAACTACAAAACCCAATACCATATGCGTGGTGTATGGGTGAGATGAGATGTAAACAATCCTTTCTTTATCTTTGAATAAAGAGAAGTCATTTATTCGCCCCAAAGTTATACACTCCAAGAAGTAGAGAAAGTCATCCCTCTACATTTTCGACGGATAAAGAGATTGCTTCTGAATGGACATCCAGCCAATAAGTAGGAAATTTTTTTTTTTGAAAAAAAAGTAAAATAAAATATAAAAAATAAAACATGAGACGCCATGAAAATGATATGATCAAATATCCATGAGTTTTAAATCCTGCACATTCAATTTAGGCTCAAAGTGTCAGTCAAGTCGCCAATAAATGGGCACTTGATGTTGACTCAATTAATAAGAGCCAACTTGTGAATAAATGTACCTTGTCTATAATTTTTTCGCCACACACACACCCATATATATATATATATATATATATATATATATATATATATATATATATATATATATATATATATATATATATAAGGAGGAGCCCATTTGATGGGACCATTTGATCCATTTTCCTTTAGGAATATTAGGGGAGACCATATCACCTACGCGTTCATCTCCCTACAGTTATATAACCTGCCCCAACTACTGTCCCGACCCAATACATATATTGTCTACACATTAAAGAAAACTATCAAATATACCTATGCAAATAAGTAACCTGATTCCTATTATTGGTTTAAAAAGAAGATAATCAAGATATGTATGAGTAACAATTCATGATTTCGTGTTGTTTATCTTTTTCTGAAGTGTTATAATTTTTTCTTCAGTATTCTCGTTTTATTTTAATATGTTTGAAAATAAATACGTAATTAACTTCACCTTCTACTCTTAGATTCAGTTCCCGAGTTTAATTATAAAGGAAAAGAAGTGAAGTGAAAGGAAATAAAGAGGATAAAGTGGGATCTTTTTATGTTGGAAGGAAAAATTGAAAGTAAAATACACCGTAATAATTCATCTATTTCCTTCCCTTTATTCTCTGTCAAAACTCGGGACCGCAAATTATTATTCGTTTCCTTTGACTTCTATTCATTTCTCTCCAAATATAACTCGAAAACAAAGCCTTACATTTTATTAGAACTCGACTATCTTATATCTTAAGAGCATAAAATAAAGAAATATATAATAAACATAAAAGTTCCCTGTATATTTAGAAATGTAATTGATAGTCTTTAATTGATTAAAATATTTACACAATTAACTTCATTTTTTATTTAGAAGAAAGTTTGAGTTGATTAATCATTCTTATCTTATACTTTTAAGGCATTAAGTTAGTCGAAGTCTATTTTTAAAAAACTCCATCTCAAGATAATTCAGTAGTTGCGGCTCTTGACAACTTTGTAAGAGGGCTCAAGTTCAAATCTTATGGTAGTTAGGGAAGGAAAAACCTTACAACTTTTTTTCTTTATGATATAACTGATATTTGACTCTTAAAGGAAAGAATCATTGTATATACAATGGTGAATTTAGCTTATGGTATTGGGTACCATGACTCCACAATCAATTTTTTTTATTAATTACGGCTAAAATTGTATACGGTACCATTAAATTTAACTATAGAACACCATATATTTTTAAGATTCATGATTTTCTAAAGGTAAACAAATATCCCTCTGTCCCAATTTAATAGTTCACAGACAAAAAATACACAGTTCAAGAAAAAGTGACCGACACATGTACTTTTTGTCTACTTTCTAGTTTTACCCCTTACTTTTTACCTACATTTTTGTCTTATTTACATAAAGTAAAGATGTAAAAGTATTTTAACCAATAACTTTTATTTATTTATAGAAGTAAACTATTAGTTTAGAACAGACAAAAAAGAAAACCAGGACTATCTAATTGAGACAGAGGGAGGACTAATTATGAAAGGTACTTTGTAAGAAAAAAATTAGGATACTGTTGAGTTTCATCCTAGATTCACCATTGTATATATACTTAAAATTACATGTCAATCGTTAATAGAGCATGAAGAAGACAATATATCTCAACTGTTACGTACAATATAAAATGTACATTAGCGACAATCTTGTTAGCTAAATTCAAATTAAATTAAAATTCTTTAATAAAGGCGCGCATAAAATGGAATATTGAAGGAGATGAGAATTCTAAGTTTTACCATTGTACGCTTAAACAAAGAAGAATTTGGCAGACGATTAAAGGTGTTAATGTTAACGGTGATTGGTTAACGGAACCGCTAGGCATCAAAGACGCTTTCTTATCCTTTTATAAAGAAAAATTTGCGAAGTCAGATCATGGGGTTATATTACCATTATTACATCCGGGCAAGTTGTTGACAGAGTTGGATATGAATGAGTTAGAAAATGATGTTACCGATGATGAAATACGTCAGGCGGTTTGGGATTGTGGAAATGATAAAGCTCCGGGTCCGGACGGGTACTCTTTTGACTTTATTAAACTCTATTGGGATTATCTACGGTCAGAGGTGGTTAGCTCCATCAAGGAAGCTTTTTTAATTTTCGCTTGCCTAGAGGTGCTAATTTGGCTTTTTTACTCTCATTCCAAAGGTGTCTAATCCATTCATTATCAAAGATTATCGTCTGATCTCATTAGTTGGTGTACAATATAAAATTATTACCAAAATCTTGGCCAATCGATTAGCCAAGGTTATTGGTTCGGTCATTAGTATGGGACAGTCTGCTTTTATAGCGGGTCGTCAAATTCTTGATGGTTCGTTAATTTTTTCAGAGACTTTGAGTTGGTGTAAAAAGATGAAGAAAAAATTACTTATTTTAAAGGTAGATTTTGAAAAGGCGTATGATGCGGTCTCTTGGCAGTTCCTTGATTATATGCTTCAAGTGTTGGGATTTGGTATCAAGTGGAGAAAGTGGGTGAATATGTGTCTTCATAATGCTCGAACTTCTATTCTCATTAACGGGAGCCCTACCAATGAGTTCGAGATTCAGCGAGGGTTACGTCAAGGAGACCCGATGAGCCCGTTCCTTTTTATCATTGTAATGGAAGGGCTACATATTTTAATTTGTGACAAAGTTATCGAGGGGTCAATTCGTGGTGAGCAAATTGGAAATCCGTCTACATTAATTTCTCATCTTTTTTATGCGGACGACGCCGTAATTGTTACCGAATGGCACAAGGAGAGTTTACTCAATACTATTAATGTGTTCAATGACTTTATGGCTTTTCAGGTCTAAAGATTAATGTCGCGAGATCAAATACGTATTGGAAATTGGAAACTGATGTTGATGTTGTGCATATACATCTGTTACCCTCTAAATTTATATATGATTTAAACACTACAAATAAGCAAACACAACTAACGAGCACTTAGAACTCGGTTATTATAGCACTTCAATATAAGTATTCTTATCAAGTTCGTCCCAAGAGAGCGGTGTAAGTCGGATATTTGAAACTATCAATTGTCCTAGAGTTTGTTTGATTGGGGGGTTTCGATTGATTGTAATTAACAACTAAAACTTGCGCAATTAAACAAACTTAAACTTAACAAGTAAACTAGTAGCAAGAAACAAGTAGCAAAGTATTAAGACTTAAATCAAATTAACTAAGAAGTGTTCACCTATCTAATTCTCTCTATGCTTGACTTGCCCCGTTTGTATATTTTGCTATCTCATTAGTTGTTGAACTATTAAATGTTTAGCATCACTACTAAACCTCAAATCAAATAACACTCCGCGAATTCACATAAGCATTGTATCCTAAGATCGAATTAAGCATGACTTGGTCATTGAGATTAAGCTTGGGTTGAAATCACTTAAAACCCCCAACTATCGAAATCACTTAAGATAATCGGCACTACTATGTTGACTAAAGGCTAATTGAAAACTAACCTAGATCAAGAACACAATCTCTTGCAATTCCTAAGCTAGTTGTTTAGATCACCCAAGGTGTTGAAGCACACATTGATTCACTTCTCAAATCACTAAGAGAGCTACTCAACATATGTAATTAAAGTCAAGCCTAAAACAAACTCATAGCAATGGATCTTTAGCTAATTCAACAACACATGATCATGTAATTCATGCAAATAACATTATTCAATTGATTTTGGGGTAAACACTAGCATTAGAGATTCATAGATAAACAAACACAAGAGATTTAGCCAATCATGGCTAAGATCAAACTAATAATAAGCAAAGAAACATAAATAATCATCATCTTCAAGTTATTACAAGTAATCAATGCAAAGTATGTAAAGTAAAGTGAAGATTACAACCCAAAATATAAAGAAGATGATGATCTAAGCTAAACAATGATGGATCTTGAGCTAGCTTCCTTGAATCTACCCTTAAACACCAATGAATGATGAAATTAGGGTTTTGTATGTGAAATTCAGACCTAAGACAGCTGCTCTCTAAAGATGCATATGAAAAATGACATAATCTTGTTCCTTTTAAAATGCTGAAAATCTGGGCTGAAACAGCGACAGGAGCGCCGTTTTTGGCTCAGGAGCGGCGCTTTTGGCTTAAGTGAGGAGCGGCGTTTTTTATAAGGAACGCCACTTTTGGTTCAAATCAGGGGCGACGCCTTTGTTGTAGGAGCGACAATTTTGGCTGGATAGGAGCGACGCTTTTAGCTTTAAGAACGGCGCTTTTGCTCATTGATGAAGAATGGAGCTGAAATGTGCATAAGAACGTCGCTTTTGAAGTTGGTGCGGCGCTTTTGCTCCACATGAGCGACGCTTTTATAGCTGATTCTGCACTTTCCAATTCCTTAACCACTTTTGCCTAAGATTTGGTCAATTTTACACCAAATCAATTCCTTAGCCCTCAATTTACCAATTAGCTCAATAGCACATAAAATTGACTCCAAGATAGTCAAAAACCGAACAAAGTGAGGTAGATATGGCGAGATAAAACATATATAAATGGAGCGATATCAGAAACCTTTGGTTGATAAGTTTTAAAAATGTTTGACGGGTTGGAAAGCTAACATGTTATCCATTGGTAGAAGACTAACGCTTGTTAAATAAGTACTTGGAAGTTTAGGAATTTATTTCTTCTCTCTTTTAAATTCCCCGAGACGATTGTCAATGAGATTGAAGGTATTAGAGCTTTTTTTTTTTTGGGTAGTACGGAAAACCATACAAAAATGCATTGGGTTAATTGGGATCAAACAATGGCTTCTTTTGAAAAAGGAGGTTTAAATGTTGGGAGTTTACGTGCATTTAATCACGCGCTTCTTTGTAAATGGTTATGGCGATTACGTACGAGCCCACCATTTTTGTGGTCCAATTTAATATGTGCAATTTATGGGCCAAGGGCAGGCCTTTATGATGTCGTTGGTGGCCCATGTATATGGCCCAATATCATTCGTTCTTATAATCAGATTGTTGCTAAAGGTCTATTACCACCCAATGTGTTTCGTTTAAAGACTGGTGATGGGAAGCTTATTAATTTATGGAAGGATAAATGGAAAGATGGTATGGTGTTTCAAGAAAAATATAAAAGACTTTTTCACCTTGAACTCGACAAAGATTGTAAGTTAGCCGATCGATTGGTAAATGGAAGTTGGGTATGTAATTGGTCCCATGATTTTCAAGGTACTCGGTCTGCTTCTATGTTCAACAATTTGTTACACGAGCTTGGTAATCAGGTGCTATCGGATGACAAAGATTCATGGAGTTGGTCACTTTCGAGAGATGGAGTTTTTAAAGTTGGAATTATGCGTTCATACATTGATAGTCGTGCTCTTGGAGATGGCGCCAATCGTACATCACGGTTCAAGGTATTGCCTCGTAAGGTTAACATTTTTATATGGAGAGTTGTATTAGATAGGTTGCCAACTAGGCTTAACTTATCGGCTCGGTGTTTGGAGATAAATGATATTGGATGACCGTTATGTTCATATCGGATGGAGTCTTTGTCACACATTTTATTCTTGTGTGATGTTGCTATGGAAGTATGGAGAAAAGTTCGAATTTGGGTTGATTGTAATTTGCTAGTTTGGGTCGATTGGGCCGAGTGGCATGTTTGGTATCTTAATTGGCAGGTCACGAAATTAAAGAAGGAGAAACTCCTCACGATTATTTCGGCTACAGTTTGGCTAATTTGAAGGTTTCATAATGTGTCACTTTTTGACTCAGCAATGAAGAAACGAGAGTTGTTCGATTTAATTCGCTTGTACTCTTTTAATTGAATTATGGATAGAGGCAAAAATAACATTAGTTGGACTGATTGGCTAATTAAGCTATTGTAATTGTTTTGGTTACGCCCCTCCCTAGTGTCTCGCTAGAGAGGTGGTAGCTTAATAAAATTTCGACGTTAAAAAAAAAAAAGATAAAACAATTTTTACGGAGTATAATTTTGGACCACTTCTGTGACAATACGACAAAGTAATGGGTACTTTCTGTAACTTATACCTCGAGAATTCCCCCATCCACACTTCGATCCCAAAGATGTCCCTCACACACCATAAACTCGAATTGCTTGAAACAATCCAAAGTACAACACTATATCCACAAGGTACAACTCCATATTTCGCAATTACTCTATATTAAACAACTAACCATTTGGACAAAAAAACACCATAAACTTTCTCCTTTATCTTTTCTACACAAAAACGTACAAATTTCACTCCACAAATTACAACTCAACTAAACTCTGTCTCTGTACTTAGTAATTTGTGATCTGGAAAAAAGAATTACCATAATTTTGGGGGCAGTACTGTATATAGACTGTCTGTATCTATTTCCAGTCTATACAAATTGTGCGTTTTGACCCTTTTTACTTCCCCTTATCAAAAATTAATTATTCTCTTTCTCACCGATTATGATCAGTAGAATTCAATTCGATTTCAGTTAGATTGCTAGGGTTTTATATAAATCGAATGATAATGGATTGATTGATGTGGAAGCAAAAAAAGAGAGAAGAATTTGATCTGTTGAGATGTCTCCGGTTAAATTCTTATTTATGTTTTTGTTCGTATCGATCATACTGTGGCTGCTGTTTATGTAAGTAATAATAATCACATTAATTTAATTAATTAATTAATTTATCCTGTAATTTGTGATGTTGTTTTGTTTGATCATGTATTGTGCTTTGTGGAAGAAAATTGTTATTTGGTGAGCTATGATTGAATATTGAATATAATAATAATAATGCTGTATAGCTGCACAATTTTGTATGTAGGTGGATGATAATTGATTATTTGATTGAGATATTATGAAATTCTAAGTATATAATTTTGCCAGTTTGGTTACTAATCATGAATATAGTTTTAGCAGTATAAGGGTATAGTTAAGATAAAATCAAGATTACAAATATAATCACATCTCAGATGATCAGTTTTCTCCTAAGGACTTTTTAACATTAGAAGTGTTGTTAGTAAAAAAAAAAAAAAACATATTATCATATTAATTTAATTATTACTCGGACCATATTTCCACTTTACGTCCGATAGAATACGATAGGGATTTATTACTACATTGCATACCAAATTAAGACTTAAGTGACCTAAATGTTCAAGGCATCAACATCATGTCATTTAGTTACTGCTCTATATTATATTGTATTTAAGGTTAAATAAAAACTACATATAGATAATGTAAATGATTAGCTCAGTGTCACAATATGCATTTTCCATACGGATCACTACGGCTTGATATACTCAAATAAGAACTAGCTAATCTCATTGTCAAATTCTTAAAGCCACGGATAATCAGATAATTTTATATTTCTTTTAACAATCAATTTTTTAACAAGATATCTTTTCCCAAATCTGAATATTATGACCCTAAATGGTAACAAAAATCATGATTATAATCACTTTACCAGAAGTGCTCAATACTCATTATTTCAACTTCCAACCCCACACATAGTTGATAAAACTGATATACAATGCAAGTTTTTGGTTCATCTTACAAATCAATTTTTTATTCGATTGATTTGCATTTGATATTTGTAAGAATATTGAAGTTTGTTTAATATATCAATTCCTTAATGAGGGAATGTACTGTAGCTTGTTTTTGCAGCTTATCTTTAGTTAGATCTTTTGTCGTTAATATGAATACATGTTCTAGAGGGCTTAAGTGAACATTTTATTTCAGGTTTGCTTCCAAGTTAGTAGCTTGGACTTTGAGCCGGATTTTGAAAGCATCAGTGGCCTTTAAAGTTAGTGGATGGAAATGTTTGAGGGATGTCATTATCAAGTTCGATAAGGTTAATCCATTGCTTTGGTTTTATTATAAAATAAATTACATTTTCTATTTCTTTTCTGCTAAATCTGCTTTTATATCTCGCGTTCTGTACTTATTTTATGGTTCAATTGACATGCCTTTTCAAACCATGTTAATAGATCTTTATCAGAAATCATATAAGCCAGAAAGACCTTAATTTAAGCTGTTAGAATGATCGAGGTCTGGTTAGATGGCTTATTTTTATAGAATCCTAACTAGTATTTCAGGGAACTTTTACCTTCAATCTAGGAAGGCACATATATTTATCATTTTTTGGATGATGAATCCCGACTAACCAAGGAATTTTTTGGAAGACATAATAATATCATATTATACAAAAGATGCTTTCATCTACCTTGCTAATATTGATATAGGCAGTTAGAGGGAACATATAACTCAAAATTGACAACTCATTGTTATATACACAGTAATATCACAGTAATATTTCAATTAGTTCTAAGTATGCTTTTTACTTAAGTTCACAACTTTTCCTGTCAAGTTCTTTCACCATATTATGTACGTGCACGGTGCATCTGGGATTATAGTTCCATCAAATTGCATTTGATGTTCTTGAAACTATTTGTTCATTATTGAGAAAACTTAAGACTTGAACTTTACGACCCGTTAGGCTGACAGATGCTTCCCGACATGATATTTTACTAATATTAGCATTGGCTATTTGCAGGGTGCGGTTGAATCTGTTTCTGTTGGTGAAATTAGATTTAGCCTACGACAATCCTTGGTTAAACTAGGGGTTGGTTTTATGTCTAGGGACCCAAAGTTGCAATTGCTGATAAGTGACATAGAAATTGTTACAAGGACTTCAGTTCAAAGTACAAAGAAAAAACAGTCAAGAAAATCACGCAGTAATCCAGGCAGAGGAAAGTGGATGGTTGTGGCTAACGTTGCAAGATTCTTATCGATATCCGTAACGGATCTGGCCGTAAAGGCAAGTTTTTTCTTATGAAAATGCTAATATTTATGACTAGTTTCATTAGTTTTCTCTTTTGCTTACTGTTTCTTTGAATATAAACTAATATCGGACCTGTATTACATACTTACAGTCATATATAGCTCCCTGCTACGAAGTTCTAAGTACACTTCTTTGTTTGTTTTTGCTTTTGTGTGTGTGAAAGTGGGAAACAAATGAATTTTTCCTTGTTTTTTGAGTGTTTGAATTATACTCCTTGACCCGTCAGTTAAATGGGCTTGATAAGAGGGTACTTGACCCGTCAGTTGAATGGGCTTGATAAGAGGGTACATTACAAATTCACACAAGATATATGTTTCTTAATGTCTAACTTGTGTTTTGTCTGTGAGACATTCTACCTTTTGCTTTACAAGGATCTCATTTTCATCTGCTTTTGTTTCTCTATTATTTTGATGCAGACACCAAAAGCTACTGTAGAAGTTAAAGAATTGGGAGTTGAGATATCAAAAGATGGTGGTACAAGGCCTTCCGTCCTTGTGAAATTGCAACTTTTGCCCGTCGTTGTTCACCTGGGTGAACCACGCATTAGTTTGGATCAATCTTCAAGCTTTTGCAATGGTGAAAGCTTGACTGCTGGACAAACATGCTTTGCAACGTTAGAAAAGACCTCTGCTCCTTTTGTTTGTGAAGAATTACATCTCTCGAGTGAGTTTGGTCACGATAGGTTGGTTTTCTTTGTTTTATAATATGTTCTCTGTACTGCGTTTGTGTTTTTCATTACATTGTATGTGTTAATCTATACCCTAATTTGATACTGATTATGTACCTCACTTAAAAGCCTAACTCATGTGGTCATTTTGGTTTAAATTCATGCTGTTTCTATACTTTTTTTTTTTTTTTTTATGTTTACACGTAATGTGTTTTTGTATTCAACACTTTTTGCAGAGAAGCAGGTATTGTAGTAAAAAAGGTGGAAATTTCAATTGGAGAAATTACTATGAACTTAAATGAGGAACTTATTTCGGGTAAAAAGGCATCCGTCACTCAAGTTGATGAAATTTTACAGTCGAACAATGCATACAACGTTCCTAAAAAGCAACAAAATAAACAATCTCCCCTTCTGGCAATTAGCAAGTACACTTCATTTATTCCGGAGAAGGTTAGAAAGTCTTGTATAATTGTATATGCTAAGGCAAACAGGAGCTCATATTAGCTTATATATATTCACTATATTTATATATTTTCATAATAGGTTTGTATTGCTTTGCCAAAATTGAATGTGAGGTTTATGCATAAAGAACACTGTATTAATGTGGAGAATAACATTATGGGAATCCAGTTTAAGAGTGTGAAGTCTCGGTGTACTGAAGATATTGGAGAAAGCACGCGTCTTGATCTTCAGATAGATTTCAGTGAGATTCATGTATGGGAGTAATTAATAATTCTTTCGTTTTTTTTTTTTTTTTGCCTTTTCAATATTACTGATATTGGTATAATTCTTTTTCTAATAATACTCTCTTTATCATGATGCAGCTTCTTAAAGAAGCTGAAAATTCTATGGTGGATATATTGAAGCTTGCCGTTATTTCCTCAGTTTACATTCCATTACAGGTACATTTTTATAATTTTATAAAGCTAGTGAGATTACTACTTATATGTCTTCTTTTAGGTGACATTTTAATTGATTTATTTCTGTTACAGTCTATATCACCAATAAGATCTGAAATTGATGTAAAGCTGGGAGGCACCCAATGCAACTTGTTTATGGGAAGATTGAAGCCATTGATGAAGTTGAGCTCCTCAAAGAAGAAAAAGATGGTGCTTCGAGATGAAAATGTTAATCCGCCATCTGTCGAGTCAAGTAGTTCTAAAGCCATTATGTGGACTTGCACAGTTTCAGCTCCAGAGATGACTATTGTTCTTTTTAATTTGAGTGGATTGCCTATTTATCATGTAAGCATTTTTTTTTTTCTTGTTATTATCCTATACTTAATACTTAATGTTTTGTCTGATATTTTCTTAGCATTTTTTTGCTTTTTATTTATTTTCAGGGTTGCTCACAGTCTTCACATGTGTTTGCCAACAACATATCCAGTACAGGCACTGCAGTTCACTTAGAACTTGGAGAACTTAATTTACACATGGCCGATGAGTATCAAGAATCTTTAAGAGAAACCCTCTTTGGCGTTGAAACAAATACCGGTTCGTTACTTCACATTGCAAAAATTAGCCTTGATTGGGGCAAAAAGGACAAAGAAACAACTCCTCAAGAAGCTACTTCAAAGCTTATATCAGTTGTATCTATTAACATAACTTCCATGGTTGTAAACTTGACATTCGTACGTGTTCAGTCCTTGCTATCAACCGTTGTTTTGTTTAAAACAGTGTTGAAAAGTTCATCTCCATCAAAAACACCTGCACAAATTCAGGCATCACGTTCAAAAAAATCATCAGGGAAAGGGATTCGGATAATTAATTTTAATCTTGAAAGGTGTTCTGTAAATCTTAGTGGCGAAACGGGCTTGGAAAACGAAATTATCGATGACCCAAAACGTGTGAATTATGGAACACAAGGTGGTCGTGTGGTTATTAGTTCTTTAGCTGACGGGACCACACGAACTGCAAAAATAGCATCAACATTGTTCAATGAGCAAACAACAACAAAGTGTAGTTTATCCCTTGATATTTTTCATTTTAGTTCGTGTTTGAATATGGAGAAACGGTCGACTCAAGTGGAACTTGAAAGAGCTCGATCTGTGTATCAAGATTATATACAAGACAATATTTCTGGTACAAAAGTGACCTTATTTGAAATTCATACTGCAAAGTTTGTAAGAAGAGCAGGTGGTTTAAAAGAGATAGGTGTTTGTTCTCTTTTAAGTGCCACTGATATTACAGTTAGGTGGGAGCCAGATGTCCATTTAGGATTGGTTGATCTCGGGTTGCAAATGAAGCTACTGATTGATAAACAGAAGGACATAAATAGTAGTAAAGATAAAGAAAACGAATCTACAAAAGAAGATTCTATAGGATTGTTACAGTCTGAAAAGAATAAAAGAAAAAAGGAATCACTTTTTGCTGTTGATATCGAGAGGCTAACTGTAACTGCTGAAGCTGGAGATGGAGTTGAAGCCATGGTTCAAGTTCAATCAATTTTTTCTGAAAATGCTCGTATAGGTGTTTTATTCGAGGGTTTAATCCTCACTTTTAATGCTTCAAGAGTTTTTAAAAGTGGCAGGATGCAAATTTCACGCATACCAAACAACATAACCGAGTCAGATTCGAAATGGGATTGGGTGATTCAAGCGTTTGATTTGCATATTTGCATGCCATACAGATTGCAACTTCGTGCTATTGATGATTCTGTTGAGGAAATGTTGCGTGCTTTAAAGCTTGTTACAACTGCTAAAACGAAAATATTATTTCCAAAAAAAGAAAGCAAAAAATCTAAGAACCCTAGTTTGTCTAAAATTGGTGTAGTTAAGTTTTATGTACGTAAGCTGACTGCTGATATTGAGGAAGAGCCTTTACAGGGTTGGCTCGATGAACACTATCGGTTAATGAAGAACGAGGCTCGTGAACTGGCGGTTCGGTTGACTTTGCTTGACTCAGCTATTGCAAAAAGGAGCCAATCACCTGTAGTTGTGGATGAGGATGATTCGGTGAAAAATGGAACGTTTCAAGTTGGTGAAGAAGATATCGATTTGCAGGATCCATCATCTGTTGAAAAACTTAAGGAAGAAATGTATAAGCAATCGTTTCGTTCTTATTATCGTGCGTGTCAGAATCTTGTGACAACAGAAGGATCGGGTGCTTTTAAGGATGGTTTTCAGTCGGGTTTTAAGCTTAGTACTTCAAGAACGTGTCTTTTTTCTATTACTGCAACTGAGCTTAATTTAAGTTTGTCAGCGATTGAAGGTGGTGAAACGGGTATGATAGAGTTTGTACAGAAACTTGACCCGGTTGCTCGTGAATATAAGATTCCATTTTCTCGCCTTTATGGAAGTAACATTAAGTTAGAAACGGGATCTCTTGTTGTTCAGCTAAGAAACTATACTTATCCTCTCCTTGCTGGAACATCGGGTAAATGCGAGGGGCGTGTTGTTCTTGCTCAACAGGTCTGCCTTTAATTTTCTTCCCTATATCTTTCTATATTCTGATTTTATTCTATCTTTTTGCCTTTCAAAAAAGGAAAAAAAAAAAAAATTCTGCTTTCCCCCATTTTATTATCATTTGTAGAAGAGATGACCAAGAGGGCGGGTTGGATACGTGCTTCTTATACTGAATAAAATAAAATATTTGAAAAAGGGGCGAGACCGGGTCGGGACCTTAAAGGGTCGAGAGAAACGTTGACCAACGTTGACTTTTAGATATATAAATGTATATTTATATACATATTTTAAAGCCAAAAACTTTCCTTGACATATTTGTACATATGTTCGCTATCACCGTCAACTTATTACAAAAAATCAAACTAAAATACGACAATTTTGACTGATTTGACTGACTTTCTTACTTTTGACCGACTTTCCCCGACTCGGACCCAACTTTTGACCAATAGTCACAAATTTGTACTTTTGTACTTTTGACCGAGACGGACACGGCACGGGCTAGTCACCAAACCGCCGCACCGGCACGAGACGGGGTTGTTTGCAACCATGAGTAATTAGAAGATGATTTAACAAAAATGAATCTGAAATATTGTTGCAGGCAACACCTTTTCAACCCCAAATTCTGCATGATGTCTATATTGGTAGACATAGGAAGGTGCAAATGTATCGTTCAGTTAGTGGCACAACTCCACCAATGAAGACATATTTGGATTTGCCATTGTTTTTCAAGAAAGGAGAAATATCTTATGGAGTTGGTTTCGAACCGTCTTTTACTGATTTAAGTTACGCCTTCACTGTAGCTTTACGTAGGGCTAACTTAAGTGTCCGAAACCCTAATGCTTCCAATATCACACCCCCCAAAAAAGAAAAAAGCTTGCCATGGTGGGACGAAATGAGAAATTACATTCATGGAAAAACAACATTATGTTTTTCAGAAAGCACGTTTCATATTCTTGCTACAACCGACCCATATGAAAAATCCAATAAGCTTCAAATATCTTCCGGGTATATGGAGCTCCAACACTCAGATGGGCGGGTTTATGTTTCTGCAAAAGACTTTAAGATGTTTACAAGCAGTTTAGAGAATCTGCTACGGAATTCAACAGTTAAACCTTCGTCTGATACACGTGGCGCTTTCTTAGTGGCTCCTAGCTTTACTCTTGAGGTTACAATGGACTGGGAATGCGAGTCAGGCAACCCGTTAAACCATTTCTTGTATGCACTTCCTTCTGAACGGGTCACTAGAGAAAGGATCTACGACCCATTTAGATCCACTTCACTATCGCTGAGGTGGAACTTTTCTCTCCGACCCGTTTCATCTAGTAATGGTTATCGGGCCTTTGATGCAGCTTTACATGACCCATCTAACTTGCAAAATGATGTATCTGGTTCACCATCACTAAATGTGGGCCCACATGATTTTGCTTGGCTCATTAACTTTTGGAACTTGAACTACAACCCACCTCACAAGTTGCGTTACTTTTCTCGGTGGCCTCGATTTGGTGTCCCGAGAGTCCCGAGGTCCGGTAACCTGTCTTTAGACAAAGTCATGACTGAATTTATGTTTCGAATCGATTCGACTCCAACCGTGTTAAAGCATATGTCATTAGATGACAATGATCCAGCTAAAGGGTTGACTTTTAAGATGACAAAGTTGAAATTCGAAATGTGTTACAGTCGTGGCAAGCAGAAGTATACGTTCGATTGCAAACGTGATATTCTTGATCTTGTTTATCAGGGTCTTGATCTTCATATGCCAAAGGTGTTTCTTAATAAAGATGATTGCACTAGTGTTATTAAAGTTGTTCAAATGACAAGAAAAAGCTCAAAATCTTCATCCACGGATCGAGTTTCAAATGAAAATGGTTCAAATGTTAAACATACAGAACGACATCGTGATGATGGGTTTTTGTTGTCATCGGATTATTTCACAATTAGAAGACAATCACCAAAAGCGGATCCTAGTAGATTGCTGACATGGCAAGAAGCTGGTAGAAAAAACCTCGAAATGACATACGTTCGGTCCGAGTTTGAAAACGGAAGCGAGAGTGATGAACAGGCACGGTCCGATCCGAGTGAGGATGACGGGTATAATGTTGTGATCGCTGACAACTGTAGACGTATTTTTGTATATGGATTAAAGTTGTTATGGACGATTGAAAATAGAAATGCTGTTTGGTCATGGGTTGGTGAGTTATCTAAAGCGTTTGCACCTTCGAAACCTTCTCCTTCACGTCAGTTTTCTCAGAGGAAGCTTCTAGAAGGTTCCCAGTTGAAAAACAAAGATGATTCTGTTCGTGAAGATGTCTCGAAGAACACTTCTGTTGGTCAAGGAGCAAGTTCTTCTAAACAAAAGGATGCATCTGGTTCAGATCCGTCTACTAGTTCAAGTAAAATTGAACGTCAATCATTTAGTGCCATAGGTAATTCCATATTTACATTAAAGTTTTCCTTGAATACAAAATCATTGATGCTGCATTCATCTGTTAACAATTTGGCATTTTGCTTTATGGGCATGTTTGGTTGAATTTATTTATTTATTTATTTATTTATTTTTTTGAGCTTTTAGCTTCTAGCTTTTATGAAAAAGCTCATATCTAATAAAAAGCTCCGTTTGGTTAAAAAAGCTCAAAGCTTTTAGACGGAGGGAAAAAGCTAAAAGCTAATAGAAGTAGCGTTTGAGAAAAAGATCCTACCTTTTTTTTACCATTTTACTCTTTATTTTAACAGTTTCAGCTACTCTGCCAAACACCTAAATACATATAAAAAGCTACCAGCTAAAAGCTACCGGCTAGTTTTGCGAAACATACCCTATATCATGGCCGATTATGCGTTGTTTTTTTATGAAACATATATTTCATATATCGGTAGCTCTGATCAGTGTATCGTTCTCTATTAAACTTCTATATTAGTATCAGACATTGTTTGTGTTTAACGTTTTAGTGCATTTTGTTTTCGGTTTAATTGATAGACAAGCATGGATTTGATGATTCTGATGAGGAAGGTACTCGACGTTTCATGGTTAATGTAATCGAGCCACAGTTCAATCTTCATTCAGAAGATGCCAATGTAAGCTATTAAATTGTTAAAACTAAACAGAAGCAACCTCCTTTTTCAGTCTTTTTCTTAACATGTTTTGCATCATAACGTGTTACTATTTACTGATGTACAGGGCAGATTTTTGCTTGCTGCTGTGAGTGGGCGGGTATTAGCTCGCTCATTTCATGCAGTTCTGAATGTGGGTATTGAAATGATCAAACAAGCACTTGGCAGTGGAGACGTGAATAATCCCGAATTGACATGGAACCGCATGGAGCTTTCGGTTATGTTGGAACGGGTCCAGGCTCATGTGGCTCCAACCGATGTGGACCCCGGTGCTGGACTTCAGTGGCTACCAAAGATTCGTAGAAACTCACCAAAAGTCAAGCGTACTGGGGCTTTACTTGAACGGGTTTTTATGCCATGTGATATGTATTTCCGCTACACCAGGCACAAAGGCGGGACCACAGATTTAAAGGTGCTCTCGCACCCCCCCCCCCCCCCCCCCCCCCCCCCCCCCCTCTCTCTCTCTCTCTCTCACACACACACACACACGCGCATAAATACATAATAATATAAGACAGGATTCCTTGTTGATGTAAATTGTGTTTGCAGATGAAACCACTGAAAGAACTTGCATTCAACTCACAGAATATTACAGCTACTATGACATCACGTCAATTTCAAGTGATGCTTGACGTTTTGACTAATCTACTCTTCGCCAGGCTTCCTAAGTAAGAATAACTTTCGTTATCATGTTATTGCTCTTTGTCAAGAAGTTGTCTCTGTTCTGACTTTTGATAAGTTTAGGATTAATCTTTAGATATAATGAATTTTAGGTATTTGTCTTCTACATATATAAATATACCGTCACTCTTAAATTTGTAATTCAGGCCTCGAAGAAGTAGTCTTCCAAAATCAGCAGAAGATGATGACGACATTGAAGAAGAAGCAGATGAGGTGGTTCCCGATGGTGTGGAAGAGGTAGAGCTAGAACGGGTCAACCTTGAACTCAAAGAGCGGGCCCGGAACTTAATTTTTGACGATATCCGAAATCTTTCATTGCTTATAGATGCTTCAGGTGATATGTGTTCAGAAGTAGAAGGAAATCAATGGATAATAACTGGTGCAAGACCCACATTGGTAAGATCCAGTAACTTCTCAACTAATTAAAAACCAGTCTTATTGTTAATATTAATATTTTTATTATTGTTGGTAATAAAAAAGCTATAAACTTTACATTGACAGGTACAAAAACTGAGGAAAGAATTGGGAAATGCACAAAGATCAAGAAAGATGGCAGCTGCTTCTTTGAGGACGGCTATGCAGAAAGCTGCGCAATTAAGACTTATGGAGAAAGAGAAGAATAAAAGCCCATCATGTGCTATGCGCATATCTTTGCAAATCAACAAAGTGGTTTGGGGTATGTTGGTTGATGGGAAATCGTTTGCAGAGGCCGAGATAAATGACATGGTAAAGACTGTAACAACTTTATTTTTGTTTTATCAGTTCGTTTTTCATGGTTTTCACCTTTTTTTCTGTCATCTTAATTAATTTTTTCTGGTCATTTGTGAATTCGTGATTTATTGTGTGCAGATATATGATTTTGACAGAGATTATAAAGATGTTGGTCTTGCTAGGTTTACAACCAAGTACTTTGTTGTGAGAAATTGTTTGCCAAATGCCAAGTCCGACATGCTTTTGTCTGCCTGGAATCCTCCTCCTGAATGGGGAAAGTATGTAACTATTTCTTCTGCACAATATTTAGATATATGTTTTGTATCTTATCTTATATATAATATATAATATAGTAAATACTAGTAAATAGTAAATAGTAATAAAAGGATCATGATGTCATCGTTTCCAAATGCAAACAATCTAAAGTCTCAACTTCAACAAAAAGTAATTAGGTATTTCAAAATAATGGATTAATTGCTAAGTGTACCCACAGTCAGACACTTTTTCCCACTCTATAGTTAGTTTTCATCTGTTCTGCTTATTGTTTTTTTTTTTTTTTTTTTTTTTTTTTTTTTTTTTTTTTTTTTTTTCCATATAAACATCAAACTATAGTATATTAATGACATATATCATTATATTTTCTTAGCTCACATAAGAACTTTTAAATTTATTTTCTAAAATTTAGCTTCTCGAAAGCTCATAAATTTTATTGTTACCATGATTTACAGATGTAGTAAACACATATTATACACTTAAATTTTCTATAAAGTATTAAAAAAATATACCATAATTCAGATTGTTATATATCTAATCATTAGTATATACCAATTAAATATCTGATAATATTTTGTAATGTTTTACTTATTTCAACTGCATGATAACCCGGGTTTGAAAACTAGTTTGTTATATCTGCTTTTACAGTATATGCTAAAATATGCCAAGTTATACTACAAATCTGTCATAAGAATCCCTCCATTTTATTTTATAAGTAGATTTTAAATTCAATCCTTCATTTTATGTTCTGCAGTGCTTCCGTTTATTGTTGACTACTCAGATACTGGTTATATTGATGGACTATTCTTTGTTAACTTAAACTTTATTGTGCACACAGAAAGGTTATGCTTCGAGTAGATGCAAAACAAGGGGCGCCAAAAGATGGCAACTCACCTATTGAATTATTCCAGGTACAAACTCCATCTCACTGCAGAATATGGATTGTAACGGTCAACTGAAGTCAACTTAATCCGGATCGTATCAGTCAACTTGCATAGTTGCACTTTAAAAATGCAATTTTTTTAAAAGTTTTTAGGTAGTAAAATGAAATAATAGTTTTTAAGATATACCTAATACTAATAAAACCTTGATGGTTTCTAAAATTTATTTCAGTATTGTACTAGAAACTTGATAGATACTGGCACTTAATCCATCTCATTACTGGAGCCCACCTCAGTTTCCCTAAATTTACTTTATACTAAATGTTTATCATCGTTATTTTACTAATCAAAGCTACCATTTGATTATTATAGGTGGATATTTACCCGCTGAAAATACATTTGACTGAAACGATGTATAAAATGATGTGGGAGTACTTTTTCCCTGAAGAAGAACAAGACAGTCAACGACGACAGGTTTGTATGCCATTCATTACTGAGTAGTTCTGGATGTGTAAAAATGGGCGGGTCAGGTAATAGATCAAATGGGCTAGATTGAGTTGGGTTGACCTGTTTTTTTTTCCCTGTATCTGTTAACTGTTTATATAAAAATAGTTGGTGCGTAAAATATGGCGAAACCTTTTGTATCTTTCAATTATAATCTGATTCTATCATTGAAATGATTTAGGAAGTTTTATGCATAATAAGAAAACTGCTCTTTTGGGCAGTGTTCTACTATATGAATTCTTTCCTTCTTACTTGTAGTCAAAAGATGTTAAAAGGAACAGAGCCATTTATATGTATATGGGTCAAAGTTGCCATATTTAACTTGTTCAAACAAAGTAACTTATTCTTCAAAAAATTAAAAATATTGTCAATTGACACTATAGGAAGTTTGGAAGGTCTCAACTACTGCTGGCTTACGACGAGCAAAAAAGGGTCCCACAGTTAATGAGTCCTCCAACACAGCAAATGGTCAATCGACAAAAGAATCAGACGGGTCTTCAAGATCCAACTCTAATGCATTGCCATCAACTAATGCTGATTCTCTTCATGTAAGTTTTTAACAAATTTGTAAATTATAATTAATAATATTCTTTAAATACATCTCATAATCATAATTAATTGTTGATAATCATGTAGGGAAGAACTTCATCTTTTGACAGATGTGAAGAATCTGTAGCGGAATCTGTTACTAATGAACTTATGTTACAAATGCAATCTTCAAGTTTTGCAATTGAATCTGGTGCAAGTGTTGATCAATTGGATGAATCGAGTAAAGGTAAAAATAAAACTGCAAAAACGGGTCGTTCTTCTCAAGAAGAAAAGAAGTTAGTTAAAACCAGCGACGAGAAACGCTCCAGGCCAAGGGTAATGAGAGAGTTTCATAATATCAAGATAAGTCAGGTTGGTCACTTGTACATTTGTGATATTTTAGTTGTACATTTGCACTCTTACTCTATTAATATCAATATTAATTTAATATTAATATTAATATATCTCATTTTATTGTAACGGAACAGGTTGAACTTCTGGTCACCTATGAAGGGTCTAGATTTGCAGTAAGCGATCTAAGGTTGCTTATGGATGCATTTCATCGTGTCGACTTTAATGGAACTTGGAGAAGGCTGTTTTCAAGAGTTAAGAAACATATAATCTGGGGGGTTCTCAAATCAGTCACTGGAATGCAGGTAAAATAACTATACCTGACAATCGGGTCGGGTTCCAAACGGGTCGAACCCAAATGGGTCAGTTTTTTAACGGGTCCAAACGGGTCAAGACCCAATTTTTCCCCTTTTTTTTTTTTTTTTTTTTTTTTAAACGAGATAAAAACTTTACAATGGGCATAGTAAAACCTAAAACACGAAATTGAAAACTGAAACTATAAAATATGTGCTATTTTAAATAACATATATAATTTCTCAAGAGCAGTATATATTATTTTATTTATATTTAATTTTAATATAATATATATTTATTTTTATATATTGAAGGGTAAGAAGTTTAAAGATAAATTAAATGGTCAAGGGAAAGAGACAACGGTGTCCGGTATCCCATCCACGGATCTGAATCTTAGTGACAGTGATGGTGTTGGTCCAAGTGGTAAAGCAGAGCAGGTTCCGTGGCCTAAACGGCCTCCCGAGGGTGCAGGGGAAGGATTTGTGACCTCCATCAGGGGATTATTTCACTCTCAGCGTCGAAAGGCCAAGGCGTTTGTGCTGCGGACGATGAGAGGTGAAGGCGAGAATGATCAAATGGCCGGTGGTGACTGGAGCGAAAGTGATTCAGAGTATTCTCCTTTTGCCAGACAATTAACCATAACTAAAGCTAAGAAACTCATACGACGCCACACCAAAAAGTTCCGTGCCAAGAAAGGTTTGTCTCATATTTAGAAATTATTTTAAAAGATTTTTTTTATATTTTTTAAAAATATGTAAATTTGTGAATAATGTGTCTTCTCTTGTATGTGATCAGGTATACCTCCACAAAGAGATTCATCACTGCCATCTTCACCAATAGAAAGCACGCCTTACGAAAGCAACTCATCTGGTGGGTCTGATATTTATGAGGACTTTCTTGAATACCAGGCGTCTCAAGAAAAATCAATACCTATATCTTAACTGAAAAAATGAACATCGTTATTTAATTGCAACGCCTTGCAAATGCTAACATGAGCCAGTGAGACAATTGGACCCCGGCTCAATAGGTGAGGCTGAGTTTTTGTATAATAATTATTATTTTATTTAAGAACATGGTGAATGGTTGGTGTAGATATAGAATGAATATTATGGTCCAGGAGAGTTGTATATAGGATTCGAGGTCTGAGCTCGATGAAATTAGATGTGATTTGTATATTATGAGATGGAAAAAAAGTGATGTTTCGAACTTGATCTCTACATGTGTATGATTAATTCTAATTTGATCTCGAAAAGAGTAAATCTACAATTTAATTTCTATTGCATGCTCTGCTTGTTTTCTGTATTTTGTACTTTTCATTTATAATTGAGAAACTATGTACATTCTGATTCAGCCAGTTAAACAGAAACATTTCCAAAGGCTTAGATTATAAATTATTTTCAAAAAATTGGATCATATAATTAGAGATGAGTTATATGGAGTGGAGTAATAATACCTATTTAACAGTAACATGGTGAAGCTTTGATATCCATCTTGTTTAATTTTCAGTTAAGTTGTCATTTTTAACTTTAATGCTGGATTCTCGAGTTTTTTAATTTTAATTTTTATTTTATTTTTTATTTTTTTAAGATGGAAAGGAAAGGAATTGAGCGGATTAAAAAATAACATGTATTGTCGAGTTTTTATTTTAAGTGAAAAGGAAAGGATATGGGAGGATTAGCGAGGAGAAGTATATAAGACTTTTGTTAACAACTAGTTGTGGAGCCCTCGCTTCGCGCCGGGGGCTCCGTTTTGAAGCGAGTTAAAAAGAAAAGTCTTGATCCCATTCAACTCCTCTCAACTCAAGAATACATATACTTGTGTCATAGTACATTCTTTTCCATCCTTATTCTCCTTTCCCCTCTACATCCCGTTCTTTTCCACTTGAATATCTCAATTAAAGTAAATTTATTACTATTAATATTGTTTCAGACTTTGAGGAGTAATAAGCTTGCATGGGTCTAGGAGAAAGCTACAAAAGTTTATAACTTGCTAACATACCTATGCATTATATATTCCTACTTAGGCGCTCAAATCTTACTATTTATTAAATTTAATTTATTGTGGGTATATTAGTTTGCTTGGTGTTATTTACTACTCGTATGTTGATTATTAATAGGGCATTCTAATGACGGAATCAGATTGTTGGCCAAACAAAGAACACACTTCAATGTAAAAAAGAACTCATGTAAGAGAGAAGTGAATATGGTTGTCGCTAACTTTTATGGTTACCAATGAAGCAGTGCTTCAGTGGTACCCGTTGCTTATGATCCCCGGGCCCGCAGTTGTTATCCCCTTGCCAATAGTGGGGCGCAGGTTCGAATCTCGGCTTGCACGCAATTGTTGGGTATTGGGGGGAGGTATTTTACCGGGCATACTTAGCCCTTACGGGGTGGGCGGTATGGGTGCCGAAGGCACACGGGGTCAGGGTTTCTCCGCCAGTCCAAACCTTTTGCCAATATGGTTGTCGCTAACTTTTATTTGATTCTCAAAACTTAAACTAACTCAAAAACAGAGACTAACATGCTTTTTATATTTACTATAGACTATCGATAAACATAAAGAACATAATATACTGCAGTGAAGCCATTATTCTAAGCAACTGGTAGAACAAATTAGTAGTACAAAAATATATCGAGTCACAAAAATTTAGATAACAAGTTATGATTCGATACAAATACAAAGAACAAGTTACCTTATAATAGAAATGTCCCTTACGATCTTTTTTTTTTGAACGGCGATATCGACAATCGAATGCTCTTATTTGTCACCCACACACGCGTTAGGAGGAAACCCAATTCATGTTGACAGTACCATCGAGGGTTGGGAAAAACCCCAGAGACCTTGCCAAATCGCCTCGATGTTGTCCAGGGCCGGAGGGAGTAAGAGTGTTACCATTAATAAAAGACAAATAATTACAACACAAACTCCTTTCTTTTTTTCTCTTCTTGTCTGACGTCGACCAACAAGCACCATCGTTTCTTACTTTTAACTGCACCACACAAAGAATTCTCTTGCATCTCTTTCCTTTTGCTTGCACACGTGACCACAACAATCTCCAAAGATGGGGTATCACTTTATTGAGAATAAAATAAACCTAAAACCTAATCTAAAAATAATGCAGTACAGAGTAAGAATAAGAATAAGAGCATATATATAATAATAAAAACTCCCCACTTTCGCTTTCTTTCTGTCAGCTGAATATCAGATCACAATTATGGATTGTAATTCATGCCTCGAAGAAGTAGTCTTCCTAAATCAGCAGGACATTGAAAAAGCAGCAGATGAAGTAGTTCCTGATGGTGTTGAAGAGATAAAGCTATAAACTTTATATTGACAGGTACAAACACTACTGATGAAAGAATTGGGAAACGCACAAAGATCTATAAAAATAGTTGCTGCTTCTTTGAGAATGGCTATGCAAAAAGTTGCACAATTAAGACTTGAGGAAAAAAAGAAGAATGAATGCCCATCATGTGTTAGGAATTTGGGACCAACAAGACAGGTGATTTAAACCAATCATCAAAATTCACGAACGATAAACGAATAAATAAAGCATAAGAACGATAAATAAATGCATAATACGACACAAGGATTTAACGTGATTATATCCCAACTCCAAAATACGGAGAAGGGTTTACTCCACGGGCGCAAACAAGAGATCTTTCTTTATTATTTTGTGCACACATTGTACAGGTTACATGAGGTTATATTTATAGGAGAAAACTAAATAAAGAATTACACGTTCACAACTTGCTGGACAAGTTGCAATCTCACATCTGGTGACCATAATGTCACCATTGGTGACATGCTAGAATCCTACAGCTCAAAAAAGGCTCGACTATATTTCTCACGTTTCACCATATCACCTCACAAATGGTGAGAATGTCTTTGATTTTAATTCTTGTTCAAGTCTCTATACTCAATATCATGTACTATGTGAATATCTTTGCAAATCAACAAAGTGGTTTGGGGAATGTTGGTAGATGGGAAATCGTTTGCAGAGACTGAGATAAATGATATGGTAAGACTGTAACAACTTTATTTTTGTTAATCGGTAGGTATTTCATGGTTTTCACGTGATATGTTTTGTGCAAATAATGATACACATACTCTCACATGCTTCATATAGCGCATCACACGTGATACACACATGTTTATTGTTGGATAGTCAACGGTTTGTGATGTTTAAAATCTAGTATATAAATTATTAATAGAAAAGTACCGGTTTTTAGACTTAAACACAACTAGGCAAGTGCACCTAATTGTATTGCAGTACAAAAATTGGTAAAATTCAGTGATCGTCTACAAGACAGTTATGAGTGCAAATTGATATTGATATTGTAACTAAAATGTAACTAAACTACTAAACAAATAGAACTAAAGAAATTAACAAAATTACGGGGTTGCCGTTTAATGTATGCTTTAAGTCCTACTTTGTGAACTTTATGTGATAATTAGCTTAACGTTTTAGGGATAATAATTGGTCTATGATTATTATTTTGCTATTTATTAATATGAGTAATGAAACTATCTAATACTGAATCTCTCATAATCTACAAGTCCAAGTAACCACTTTCTTTTAATATATTTTAATTCATATTTTATCTTCCCTAAGATAGTCTTATCAAAACCAAATAAAGATAATCTACAATAAGAACAACTACTTTTAATTCTTTAATAAAAATTTGAATAAAAACAACTTATATATGTTACCCGTAATCTCTTGGGACAATCCTTGACTTAATCATTACTATACTACCTTGATTGGATTTTTTGCTCCTCAGGGTGTTAAAGTGTACAATAAATTAAGATAATATAGATTTAAAAGTTGAAATAAAGCTAAGCAATATAAGCACACACTTTATACACATCATTAACCCTGGAACTAACTCTCGTTAATTTTATTCCGTTAACTTTGGTCACGTGACTTGCATGTGAGGGCATGTTTGTCCATTCCTATATTTTATTTATTGTTTAAAACCGTTGTTCCCAATTGATAGGCATAATTACACGATATCACATTCAACCTTTCATCTTCTTCTTAAAATCTCTTTATAAACTGATATGACCAAAATCGGGAGGTTTATTTTAGTGCGGTGTTGTCAGACCGCGGCCGTCTATCCAGGGTATTAGTAAGAGGACAATGTTTTAAATTTATGTTATGAGGGGCCTAAATCTACTACTCCTTCCTATTGGTGAGTAAGGGAAGTATGACCTAGGGTCGTTCGTTTAAGAAGATAACAAAATCGAACCTTATCCGCAGAATCGTCTTAGTAATTAATTAGATTGAGGAGTAGTTTTGGGTTAACTTTTAGGTTTTTTAAGATCTAAGGTAGATAAATAAGAAAGTAAATACGATAAAGTTTGTAATTCAGATAAGGTAGAAGTAAGTGCGTGTTATGATTTCATTAGTTACTTGGCTGAGATTGTAAAATGTTGGCTCATGAATATGTACTGACCTTGTATGCGTTATGTTGTATCTTGACGTCCCTATCACATTTAATGAAATGTCACTGGATAATTACAGTTAGGTTTGGTGATTCTGAATAGACATCAATGCCCTCAACCCCCAACGTCCATCAAACACGAGTACGTGTAGGCATGGGCGGTTCATCAATAAGAGCGCTTGAAAAGGGTGGCATATTAACATTCCACAAGGTCTAAACTTTCTTATGTATAACGAAAGACAAGATATTCCTGATTCGAGAGACGTGATATGTTTTGATGCTTTCGTTATTGGTTAATACAAGGTAGTTAGGCCCTTAAAAGAGTTCAAACATAAAGAACATCATGTCCAAGCTACTGAGTAGCTTTCATGAACACGTTCGGTTATCCTAATTCCTAACGATCCAATCCTTATGGATTTTGAACAAACAGTTCCTTAATTAACTAAGAATCCCTCAAGCAGAGTGCAATGCTTCACACTGCGTTATGGTGCAGTGTACTGGTCAATACTAGACTGTTTCCATGGCCTTACGTAGTAGAGATATACAGCTTACAACAACCGTTGTGCTTCAGCATGCACGTACTAAGTTTATATGCTTAGTGACTACACCAGCATAGTTTAGGACTGACAATGTACTCCTAATCTAAAATGAGATTCCACTACGAAAGGGACCTCTGCCGGAATCCATAGCATAGGTTGACATACTACATCTGGTGTGCCTCTGTCAAACTTACTTTGTATCTGACAGAGTTCTCTTACCAAGGGGTGACATAGATAGTGTACTCTGAATCGGGGTTCGCGACTTCCCAATATCAGAGCTAAAAACTACGTTCTATTAGTTGGAAAAGCGATTGAGTACAATACTAATCGAAAAGCCTCTCAATAACATACACAGTTCACAATATAATTTCAGCAGCGTAACTAACTACGCCATAACATACACTAAAGATAACTACTCGCTAATCATGGTAACAATATCATAAATCATAATAACGGAAGACATTATATAAAGATAAAGGCTAGAAGTACAATTAGATTATCGAGTTCCAAAAGTACAAAAGTGATAACTTCATACTCCAGACCGCTCCTAATACAATCTTAGAAGTCCACATCCGGGTATTAAATTTCTCGCTCGGAGGAGAGGCCTTGAAAGTATGACTTTCTAAATTTGTAGTGAGAGAGAGAAGTGAAGTGTGTTGAAAATGGGTGACAAAATGGCCTTCAAATAGGCAAGCCCAGGCACTGGCAGTCCTTGTGCCAATCACTAGAAGGCCGTGTTGTGATGACCCGAGAATTTCCGACTAAATTTAAACTTAATCTTTATATGATTTCGACATGATAATCAAAGTCTATAATATTGAGTCTCGAAAATTTTAGAACTGTGTTCATGTATACTGTAACCCTTGACGATTCCCGACGATTCACGAACAACTGTGTGTAAATAAATATGTAAATATATATAAATACAAGAGCATATATATATTTATGAATTAATAATGTATGCTTTAATCATTAGGGATTCAATATGTAAAACAATAAATAGAATAAATAAATTACTATTATACATATATATATATATATATATATATATATATATATATATATATATATATATATATATATATATATATATATATATATATATATATATATTTATTATAAGTCTATATATGATTCTATTAATAATTATTAATACATGGGGATATATAATATTTAATAAATAATATTATATAACATAGTGTAAAATTAATATATTAATTTGTAATTACAAGTAAAAATATAAGTGATATATCAATATTATAATTATTACTTTTATTATTATTACTAAATATTAATATTGATATTAATATTTGTATTGTGGATATTATTAATTCTAATATGAGATATAAATATAAATATATATATATAAATATAAATATATATATATATATATATATATATATATATATATATATATATATATATATATATATATATAATTCTAATATGAGATATAAATATAAATATAAATATATATATATATATATATATATATATATATATATATATATATATATATAAGAACTGAATATGTATAAGTCATTATATTATTATTATTATTATTATTATTATTATTATTACTATTAATAATTTTAATATTATTATAACTAATTTTATTAACATCATTAATAATAGTGTTATTATCATTATTAGTAAATTTATTTTTTTTTATCATTATTACTCTTATTAATATTGTTATTAATAGAATTATTATTAATATTAGTATTATTATTGATATTATTTCTATTGTTATTATTATTATTGGTTTCATTAATATTAGATGTTAAAGTGTATATAATTAACGTTACTATTATATTTCATTATATAATTAATATACAAATACATATATAATAACTATGTAATTATACAAAATACAAATTCATATTTAAATACTTATGCAAATATATATACAAGTATATAAATACGGTTTATATATATAAATAAATATGAAATAATTATGTAATTCAGTTTCATGTCATTATCTTAGCTGTGAAATCTGTCTGTTATATTCAACAACTTGATCCAATTATCATATATACGAACAAAGGAGGTTAGAAGTCAATTTCACCTTTAATTATTTTTTCTCTGACGGAATATTTTTTTTGTCAAGCCAAGCAACTATCAAACAAAAGATAATTGAGTCAATTAAGATGTAATACTCCCACTTAACCTCTACATTAGCTTATGATAGTGAAAATTGATTAAAATGAGAGAGATTCAAAATTTTTTTTTCCAGAAAAATGCCGTCTGCCCTGTTTCCATTTCATTCTTCAAATAAAACGAATTCCTAATCAATTTCAAAATGTATTAATGCTAAGTTGATAGGAATCGTGTCTTTAAACTATCTGTAAAGTTCCAAGATCCAATTTTATCTATCGCGTTCTAATTTTTGAGTCAAACTTTCGATTTCAAAAGTCAAACGAAGTGTTCATCTTAAAATTTGGATTCGTTTCAGTGTTTCTAGTCAAATTGATTATTCAAAAAGTTTCTAAGGAAGGTTTTAAATCTCTTTCATGTTATAATCATAACCTATAACTGTCTCTAATATTGAATTCGATTCTTGAGTTAGATATGTGTTCTTCACAGTGTTTTTCTGTTTTTTTAAAATTAAATTCTTTAATCTCTTCCTGTTTTAATTAAACTCATCATTGTTAATCGTTTTCTGTAAGCATATTAAATCGTAAAAAAATTAGTTCTTAACTTATTTCATTTTTCTGGCCATTCGTATTAAATTGAAGAAGATAATGAGACATTTAAAATACGGGATAAATATAAATACGGTCTGAATAATTTCGAATAAAGGGCAACAGCCCAACTGGTTCGAGGTATTTATGGGTATTCAAGAGGTCGGGGGTTCGAGTCTGGTTCGCGACAGTATTCTTTTTGAGGTAGTTATTTAAGTTCCTTATTTCTTTTATTATTATCATTATTATTATTATTATTATTATTATTATTATTATTATTATTATTATTATTATTATTATTATTATTATTATTATTATTATTATTATTATTATTATTATTATTATTATTATTATTATTATTATTATTATTGTTAATACCATGATTATTATTATTATTATTGTTATCAATATTGTTGTTATAGGAATTATAATAAATATTAGTATCAGTATAGTTATAAGTATTATAACAATTAATATTATTATTATAAGCATGATTAATGTTATTATTATTATTAATGTATCATTTTGTATTATTTTCATGATTGAAATAATTGTTATTATTAATATTACTATGACTATCATCATAATAACTATTATTAAAAATTATAATTTTAAGTATTATTATGATCCCCATTATTATTATTGTTATTAATATTATTATTATTGTCATTGATAGGTTATGTATTATCATAGCTATCATACTAAATTTATTATTATCATTAAAAACTAGTATTATCATTATATTTACAAATGTTATTATCATTACTATCATTGTTATTAATATCAGTGACATTATTAATAACACAACTATTATTATAACAATAATTATCATTATCAATATGGTTATTATGATTATTATGGTTAAGTAGATTATTAGTAATACTATAATAATGAAATTGCATATTATTAACATTAAAATAAGTATTATATTTATTGTGTAATTATTAACATCATTATCATAACTAGTATTAATAGTAAAAATTAATATTTTTATATATCATTATTATTATTATCACTAATAGTATTATTAACATTATTATTTTCCTTAGAAAACTAATGTGTTATAATTATTACCATATTTAATATTATCCTAATATTATTATAATTACTATTTTCATTAGTAAACAAACGATATATAAATATATATAAATATATTTAATACGTACAACATAACAAAATTTATATACAAAATGAATATAGGAAACACACACACACACACACACACACACACACACACACACACACACACACATATATATATATATATATATATATATATATATATATATATATATATATATATATATATTACTAATATAAATATGATATAACTAATAATTTCACATAAATATAATTGTTTGATTGCAAATATGTGTATTAATATGCATACAAATGATATAGGTTCGTGAATCCGATGCCAACCCTATACTTGTTCAATGTCGTCATATGTATTTTTACTACAAAATACATTAGGTGAGTTTCATTTGCTTCCTTTTTAAATGCTTTTGCAATATATATTTTTGGGACTGAGAATACATGCACTGCTTTTATAAATGATTTATAAAATAGACACAAGTACGTGAAACTACATTCTATGGTTAAATTATCGAAATCGAATATGCCCCTTTTTATTAAGTCTGATAATCTAAGAATTAGGTAACATACACCCTAATTGACCCGAATTCTAAAGATAGATCTATCGGGCCCAACAAGCCCCATCCAAAGTACCGAATGCATTAGTACTTCGAAATTTAAATTATGTCCGAAGGAGGATCCCGGAATAATGGGGATATTCTTATATACAAATTGTGAATGTCGGTTACCAGGTGTTCAATCCATATGAATGATATTTTTGTCTCTATGCATGGGACGTATGTTTATGAGAAATGGAAATATGAAATCTTGTGGTCTATTAAAATTATGAAATGATTATTTATGTTAAACTAATGAACTCACCAACCTTTTGGTTGACACTTGAAAGCATGTTTATTCTCAGGTATGAAAGAAGTCTTTCGCTGTGCAATTGCTCATTTAAAAGATATTACTTGGAGTCATTCATGACATATTTCAAAAGACGTTGCATTCGAGTCGTCGAATTTATCAAGATTATTATTTAGTCAATTATAGTTGAATATATTATGAAATGATTTGCATGTCGTCAATTTTCGATATAAATCAAGTTTGTCTTTTAAAAACGAATGCAATGTTTGTAAAATGTATCATATAGAGGTCAAGTACCTCGCGATGTGTTCAACTATTGTGAATCATTTGTAATCGATATGGACTTTGTCCGGATGGATTAGGACGGGGCTTTTCAGTTGGTATCAGAGCGGTGGTCTTAGCGAACCAGGTCTGCATTAGTCTGTCTAACTGATAAGTCGTTAGGATGCTTTAGTGAGTCTGGACTTCGACCGTGTCTGCATGTCAAAAGTTTTGCTTATCATTTCGTGTCAAAAATTACCTACTTATCATCCTTAGAAAATTACCTGCTTACCATTCCTAGTCTAGACACGTTTTACTGCATTGACTGCATGAATAGTGTATAGACAAAATTCATATCTTAGCGTATCTGTTATTGTTACCTTTGCCTGACAGCTTCCGTAGATTTCTCCGTAACTTATGGGATTTTAGTATTATATATGCATATGTAAATTATGTATTGCAGGGTACTAATCTACATCCTATAATCTATTTCTTATCGAAAATCCTTCATCTGATCGTACGAGATGAATCCCTCAACCAGTTCGAGTCCCTCAAATTTTGATAGCCATTCCGATAGTTATTCCGACAGTTATTCCAACATGGATATTCACCTAAACTCCGAAAGTGGTGTCACCAGAATGAATCAACCAATCAGCCATCCCCAATTCATCTGATGGTTTCGTAGTCGACTTAATCAATGGAGACGCGAAAACGGCGATCCTTTCCACCAACCGAATTGCCCTCTTGACGATGAACCTGAAACGCTTACCAGCGAACCTGTTCGAGACACCATTATCTCTCCTATATCCAGAGTATCTCGCCATGATTATATACTATCTCAAAATTTGAAATCTTATTCATCCGCTCGTTCCGACCGACAATCATTCCGGAGTAATCGAAGAAGTTAACGAATTTCGCGCCTGAGTTGTAGCCTTGGAAAATATGGTGCAAAACGTACCGGCTTCAACAACAATCCACGCCTCAACATCTCGTTATGTACCTCGAGCATAATCATCGTTCTTCGAATCGATCTGCATCATTTATCTTCGTCCGACATAGCGATTATGTAATCTCAAATGTTTTAGAGATTATATATACTTGTTTTAACGGTAAATCAAATGAGATTAATATTAACTCATTATATCCAAGATTACATCTGAAGAAAATATATATGTATATATATTCATAAAGATTGTAATTAAAAATTCTTTTGTACAAACTGTTAATGGTGAAAATATTTTAACGGGTAGGTAATACCCGAGGAATATTTAGATTTCACATTAATAAGTTACACTGTACATTCTTCGAATTTGATTCAACAGTCATTTACTATCCTACTTACAACCACCGATATACGGATCCGTTCACCACAAAATAACCATTTTCATTCCATTTCATATTTGAATTTTGATTTATCAGAATCCAACAAGTGGCATAATGAAGAAAAACATTTGACAAAATAAAATTTGTTAGAAACAAACGAATTAACTATGAGAAAATTTGTTAAGAAACCACGCTAACGAAATCCTAGCTAACTGTTCCTAGCTAACTGTTAATTCCGTATTACATTTTATTTATCGCAATTTAATTATCGCAATTTACATTCTCACAATTTTATTTATCGTCATTTAATTTCTGTTATTTACTTTATGCACTTTATTTATCGTCATTTAATTTCTGTTATTTATTTTTACGCACTTTAAATATCGGGACACGTATACAAGGTTTTGACATATCATATCGACACATCTATATATATTATTTGGAATCACGATAGACACTCTATATGCAGTAATGATCGAGTTCTCTATACAGGGTTGAGGTTGATTCTCAAATAATATATATACTTTGAGTTATGATCGAGTCTGAGACATGTATAAGGGTCACGATACGTATTAATTAATTCGAATATTATATATTGATAGTGTTCCAAATGAACATATATTTAGTAGCAATATCGTTCCAATATGTAAAGTTTTTAAATGTAATTTCCTTATTTTTAGTTGTAATAGTTAAATAAATAAGTGCGAAGACGAAAGACGCAAATCGCTCGAAAATGAAGATTTAAAGACAAAAACGAAGATTTGAAAGACCAAAACGTCCAAAAAGCTCAAATGTACAAGATACAATTCAAAAGGTTCAATTTATTGATGAAGAACGTCTAAAAATGACAAGAGTACAAGTTACAAAACGCAAAGTACACGATATAAAATAGTACGCAAGGACGTTCGAAAATCCGGAACTGAGGCATGAACCAACTTTCAGCGCTCGACGCAACGGTGTAAAAATTACAAGTCAACTATGCACAAGAATAAAATATAATATTTAAATAATTCATAATAAGAATAATATTAAATAATAAAAAGTTGTTAATTGAGCATAGTTCAGGGGTCGTAAATGAAAATTTGAATTCTAATTTTCCTATAAAAGGAACGATACGTTCGATGAAGAGAGGAGGAATATTTTTCCGATCTTTTTTCTTCGATCAATTATCAATATCAATTATCAATATCTATATTCTATATCTCTATCATAATGTTAATGTAATAAGATATAACAATAATCTTAATTTTAAGTTTAAATTATGATAATAATAAGATTTATGATAGAGATCATTTGAGTGTGTAAGTCGAAATTCTGTCCGTGTAACGCTACGCTATTTTTAATCATTGTAAGTTATGTTCAACCTTTTTACATTAATGTCTCGTAGCTAAGTCGTTATTATGCTTATTTAAAATGAAGTAATCATGATGTTGGGCTAATTACTAAAATTGGGTAATTGGGCTTTGTACCATAATTGGGGTTTGAACAAAAGAACGACACTTGTGGAAATTGAACTATGGGCTATTAATAGATGGGGGGTATTGTCTAATTGAGTGACAACTCATTGGAGTCTGTCGAACCTATCTTCAAATTAATTAACCTAATAATTAATAATGATTATGGTTGTCCTATTTAGTGATGTTCATATGGAATCTGTTATAATCATTTAATTAATCAATTGGGTTGGGTAATTGATTATTCATTCTGATCAAGTGGATGAATTAATATTCATAAACTAATTAAAACAGGGGTGGATTACATACAGTGATAACTGGTGTAATTGTTGACAGAAGTGATAACTGCGTCACAGTTTAAATCTTTAATCAGTTGGAATATTTGACTTCGGGTATAAGGGTAATTTGACGAGGATACTCGCACTTTATATTTATGACCGATGGACTATTATGGACAAAAACCAGATAGACGTATCAAATAAACCAGGACAAAGGACAATTAACCCATGGTAATAAATTAAAATCAACACGTCAAACATCATGATTACGGAAGTTTAAATAAGCATAATTCTTTTATTATATTTCTCATCGTATCTTTATTTTTCTGTCATTTTATTTATCGCAATTTATTTTACGCACTTTAATTTTTGTCATTTATTTTTACGCTTAAAATCGACAAACCGGTCATTAAACGGTAAAACCCCCATTTTATAATAATACTACTACTTATTTATATATATATTTTTATAAATAAACTTAATAATATAGCGTTAACTTCACCAGCTCCCTGTGGAACGAACCGGACTTACTAAAAACTACACTACTCTACGATTAGGTACACTGCCTATAGTGTTGTAGCAAGGTTTAGGTATATCCCATCCGTAAATTAATAAAACTTGTGTCATATTTTGTAGTATTTTGTATTAAAAATAATACTATTTCGTACCCTCACGCTACATCATCAAGTTTTTGGCGCCGCTGCCGGGGAGCGCCAAAACGCTATATTTTTAATTATAATAATATTGAAATAAAATATAATAATATAATAATATTGAAATAGAATATAATAATATAATAATATTGAAATAGAATATAATAATATAAAAATATTTAAGAATAAAAGTTTACGTAAAATTTAAAAAAAAAAAGTCGTATTTATTAAATACTTCAGGGGTATATTATGTAACTTATAATTAATAATTGCTATCATGTCGCTTTCATGTGAATAGTAAATTAATTATTATATTTTCATTTACTATTCATGAATAGTAAATGAATTAAAAAAAAAAAAAAAAAAAAAAAAAAAAAAAAATTTAAAAAAAAATTATAATTATAAAAAAATTATTAATTTGTAAAAAAAAAAAAAAATCGTTTTAAAAAAAAAAAAAATAAAAAAAAAAAATAAAAAAAAATAAAAAATTGTTTTTTTAAAAAAAAAAAAAAAAAAAAAAATTTGTGTAAAAAAAAAAAAAAAAAAAAAAAATCGTTTTTTTTAAAAAGAAAAAAAAAATCGTTTTAAAAAAAAAAAAAAAAAAAAAAAAAAATCGTTTTTTTAAAAAAAAAAAAAAAAAAAAAAAAAAAAAAAAAAAACGTAAAAAAAAAAAAACGTAAAAAAAAAAAAAAAAAAAAAAATTATTAAAAAAAAATATATATATTTTTAAAATTTTGTCTATAAAAAAAAAATGTTTTTTTAGTTTTATTACCTTTAGATTTTTAGACTATAGTCGCAACTTTTAGTATTAAGTTTAGTTTTGCCATAGTTATTTTTACTTTTAGAATTTTTAGGCTTTGCCGTAAAATCCCTTAAGTGCTTATTCCTTAGACTAAGTTTTAGGTGCTTTAGAATTTTACGACGCCGTATTTCGCACTACTTTCTTATTTTTATTTTTCGACGCCTATTTTTCGACCTTTTATTTTTCGACATTTTTCGACGCGCAATCTATTTCTTTCTTATTTCTCGCCATTCTAGTTTTTAGGACTTAGAATTTTTTTTTCTACTTCTTCTCTAAATTTCTTAAAATTACGAAAATTTATTTTAAGTGGTTAAATTGATAGACATCAAAATTTTCTGGTTCGTAGTAATAGTTGGATTTGTACGTGGACCGGGTTATTGGAGCCAAACAGTCCTCAATTATATTGAGACCAAACGAATCCTGCCCCTCTGCTGCATCTTTTGGCTATTCGAAACGTGGGCAAAATCAGAAAAGTCTATTGATTGGATAACTTATTATAATTTTTCTTTCCTTTTAAAAACTAATAGGATATTCAGTGAATGCACCGAGCAAGACGTTCACCACCTTTTGTACGTTCACCACCTGTAACTAGATCAAGACATTTAACAAATATAACCGCCGTTGATTTCTCTTTAGAATCGTCATCCAGTAGACCAAGTACTTTAACTCAAATTTCCGATAATCCATCTTTTGAACCCGACTTCACAATTAAGAACCCGGAGCATATTCAAGGACAATTCCAAGATCTTGAACCACTAATTATTCCTCCTGAACCACAAACCGTTAAATCAGAGTCTTCTAGTGATTCGTATTCAACAAATTCAATTATGGAAGTAACGGAACCTCTAAGTATGGAAGATCGAATGAGAGCCACACGCACGGGCCAAGGTCATGCCATTATTAAACCAGAAGTTAATGCGCCAGATTATGAAATCAAAGGACAAATTCTACACATGGTAACTAACCAATGCCAATTCAGTGGTGCACCGAATGAAGATCCTAACGAACACCTTCGTACGTTTAAAAGAATTTGTACACTATTCAAAATCCGAGAAGTGGAAGATGAGCAGATCTATCTCATGTTGTTTCCCTGGACTTTAAAGGGAGAAGCCAAAGATTGGTTAGAATCGTTACCTGAAGGGGCGATTGACACATGGGATGTTTTAGTTGAGAAATTTCTTAAAAGATTCTTTCCGGCATCTAAAGCCGTGAGACTTCAAGGAGAAATTGTTACGTTCACACAAAAGTCAAATGAAACTCTATATGAGGCGTGGACAAGATTTGGAAAGTTGTTGAGAGGATGTCCTCAACACGGTTTAGACACTTATCAAATAGTACAAATATTCTATCAAGGTGTCAACGTTGCTACACGAAAAGACATCGACATAACAGCTGGTGGATCCATTATGAAGAAAACCGCAACTGAAGCTTACAAAATTATTGATAACACAGCCTCCCACTCGCATGAGTGGCACCAAGAAAAAGATATCTTTCGATCATCTAAAGCGGCTAGAGCCGATTCTAGCCATGACTTTGATTCCGTTTCCGCAAAAATAGATGCTTTCGAAAGACGAATGGAAAAGATGAATAAAGATATTCACGCAATACGAATCAGTTGTGAGCAATGCGGTGGACCACACTTATTGAAAGATTGTAATGTTGAACCAACGATGGAACAACGAGAGAATGTTTCTTATATGAACCAAAGGCCGGGAAATGATTATCAAAATAATTATCAACCGCCAAGGCCGAACTTCAATCGAAATCAATACATTCTTTACAATCCAAAAGGACCCGAAAATAACTTGTACAACCAACAAGGTCCGAATAACCAACCAACTCAAAACAACACTTTCAATCAACAAAGACCTAGCTTGTATAAACCACCACAACAACTCGAAGAGAAAAAGTCAAATCTTGAAGAAATGATAGCAAAGCTAGTTGAATCTCAAACACAATTTATTACATCTCAAACCCAAACGAATGAGAGGTTTGATCAGTCACTTAGAACTCAACAAGCTTCCATTTTGAATCTAGAAAAACAAGTAGGTACTGTTGTTAGATTAATAAGTGAAAGAGAACAAGGAAAGCTACCGAGTGATACTGAAGTAAATCCTCGGAATGAGAATGTTAACATGGTTTCAACGAATTCTGAAAAACCAGCTCCAGAAGATGGGAAGGTTTTAGATGTGAGTAACAATGAAAAAGTTACACCACCACCACCACCCGAGTATGTAAAGCCAGTGGTGGCACCATACAAACCACCCATCCCGTTTCCAAGAAAAGGAGTTGAGTATGAGCAAGTAATAAGTAATAAAGATTGTGATACTTCTGGAAAGAAGAAGAAGAAAAAGAATAAGAAAGTGCAAGAAACAAAAGCCGTAAAAGTAAACCCGGTGAAGACAGTTCCACCAAAACCTCCTCCTAGGATAGGTGATCCGGGTGAATTTATTGTTCCTTGTCTACTTAGTGATTGTGTCATGTATGATGCACTAGCAGATTTAGGTGCAAGTGTGAGTGTTATGTCTCTTTCATTATATAAGAGATTATGGGTAGGTGAGTTAAGTCCAACGGATATGAGTGTTCGACTCTTTGATCAAACCATTAAGCACCCAGTTGGAATTGCTGACAACCTACCCATTCAAGTAGGTAATTTAACCTTTCTAGTCGAATTCATTGTCATTGACATAGAAGAGGACTCAAACATTCCTCTAATTTTAGGACGACCATTCTTAGCGTCCACCGGGGCGTTATTTGATGTAGGAAATGGAAGAATGACACTTAAGAGTGGTGACAAATCGATCACCTTTATGATTCAAAAGTCTAAATCTCCACCAACCAAAACCGTTGAACTAACAAAAATGATTGGTAATAACCATGTTGTTTTACCAACTCCAACGGCAGTGCTTAACAATAATAAAACGCCTAAGTGTGGGGAAAATGAAGTAACACCTAATGATGACATGATAACAAAGAACCCCGTTGTTGATACGAAATTAAATGATCCTGTTATTAATAGTTCAATGAAAAAACTTATTAAACGGATTCGCGATGCTAGAACCAAGGGGAACTTTAAGTTATGTAACCGATTAGTATCCAATCTGTCACCTAAAGAAAAGGAGAAACTAGTTGAAATTGTGGATATTACACAGGAATCCGACCAATGGCTTAAAGAAAAAGTCACGGATATGCAAGTTGATTATGGACCAAGAGAAATTGACGATGAAGTTAATCACAATTTTGACACCACAGCTACCTAAGTGTGGGGAGATTCAAGTGTTCTAAAAAGAAAATGATGTCTAGAGTTAGTTGTTCTGTTCTCGTGTAGTTCCGAGAATGGAATCCGATTGGTCTTTTCCGCTAGCAGACACTAAAGAACTAGTTTTCTCCCTCCATTCTGATTTTTTTTGTTTTATAGGTTTTATATGAAATTAATATGCTTTTCAAATTTAAGTTTAAATGTGATTTTAAAAAAAAATTACTTTATTTCATTAAGTTTAAAAAAAATTGATTTCTAAAATTCGTCGTGAGTTGAAGACTAGGTCATTAAGCCGAAATTGCTTTACCCGAGGGCGGGACGAAAAATTTTGTTATCATTATTTTTAATTTTATTGATTTAAAGTATGCCAAAAAAAAAAAAATACTATGATTTATAAATTTTTGAACGTGGGGTTATATACCAAACTTCAAAAATATGTATATATGTTTATATTTTATGTTATGTACAAAACAGGGTAAAACAGCGCACTTTCAAAGACTAGCATTAAGTTCAGCAAAAGCTAATAATTTTGACGACAATATCAAATGTGAGATAACAACAATATGTTTGCAAACTCGGTATTTTTAATAACTTTTCTACGCTAATCACCCTCATGAATTTATAATTGTAGTCTGATTTCATGCAAATGAGGGCATTGCATGATCTCAAGTGTGGGGAAGGGTTATAAATTCTCTCGGGTTTACACTTGGTTTATTTGCCAAATTTTGTAAAAATTTGAAAAATTTTCAACTAAATGAACTCAAAATCATGTTTATACATATTTATGAACGATGAAAACTAGGTGTTAATACCGAAATTATCGTTACCTCGAAAAGGACATAAATTGAGAAACAACTTAAAACGCTTGAATTCATTTAAAATGGAATAAAGGAGAATAAAAAGGCAAAGAAAGAAACTAAGTGTGGGGAGAATGTACCAAGTTATTCAATTAAAAACTATCTATCACATATTTTTGTACAAACAATTGAAAATACTTTTGTTTTGAACGATAATCAACTGTTTTATCCGATGAAAGAAAAGAAGAGATGGATCTACACGATGAATCAATTCCATCATTTGAAGGAAGTAAAGTCTTCCGAAAAAGACACGCGCTTCTTGATTTAGGTCATGAAGTTGTCGTCCAGACCAGCTGTAGGTTGACGAAAAATCTAGAAAAGTCATCTCTAAAATCAGCAGGAAATCCACGGACCTCAGCATCAAACAGGGTCGCCAAGTGGTCAGACTTATCCTAACCATGAGAGGGTCTGTCTTGTAAAATGGGGAGGGCACCGTGCAAATTAGCTTGATAAGACTAATGAATCAGATCCCCAGAAAGGATAATCTCCTTAAAGATTAAAAATCAGCTTTTAAGACTGATATTACTCAATCCTAGAGATTGACCTTAAAGATTGAGAATTCAAACTCATGGAATTCAATGATATCTAAACTCGAGCTTGAACGAGAAAATATTTTGATCAAAAAATACAAACTGATTTGTTTTCTGAAAACCCATTTTCAATGCGTTCATTACCATTGAACGTAAAATCCTAGGAATTCACCTGGAATTCATTAGGTCACCTGAACTAAATCGGGTGTCAACCGTAAGAACGGTGGTTGCATAGCATGGTCAGAGACAGGACCTTGTGCCAGACCGAAAAATCATAGGATGATCTTTACTATCGCTCCTACCAAGGATAGTTCTAGCATCCGACACGTTAAAAGACCATAATCATCTGCATGTCACGGGACATTGCCTTAACAGTTTCTTGTTCATCGCTTTCCTTTACAACCGGACGGTAGTTTACCAAAAGGTAATATACGGAACAAGTAAACTGGATGTGTGCTTTCCGATACCGGGATAGCAGTGGATTACACGAACCTAAAAGTTTTAGCCAAAATATTGATCCACAAATATATTTTGCAACACCGATGATGGATCAAATCAGAAAACTTATCTAGGGTAAAAGCTAGAATGAATTTTCAAAAGATCAAATGTTTTCATAAAGATCCAATTTCCTTAATGGATCTAAATTTTTATAGTCATGTGGGACTGTAAACCGCCTTTCAAATGTGCACTTTGCTTTGGAAACCGAAAGTAAATCGGCTATTTGATTGCAAGTGTCGTTGTCCTAAACCCAAGGCAACTGTGGATGACACACCCACCTTTAACCATATCGTTACTATCATTGTTTATACCGCTATATCAAAATCACTGATGTACAAAATGTGATGAATAAAAAAGTGATTCATGTATGTTTTTATTTCAAGTTCTGTATTGCTTGAGGACAAGCAACGCTCAAGTGTGGGGATATTTGATAGTGTTCCAAATGAACATATATTTAGTAGCAATATCGTTCCAATATGTAAAGTTTTTAAATGTAATTTCCTTATTTTTAGTTGTAATAGTTAAATAAATAAGTGCGAAGACGAAAGACGCAAATCGCTCGAAAATGAAGATTTAAAGACAAAAACGAAGATTTGAAAGACCAAAACGTCCAAAAAGCTCAAATGTACAAGATACAATTCAAAAGGTTCAATTTATTGATGAAGAACGTCTAAAAATGACAAGAGTACAAGTTACAAAACGCAAAGTACACGATATAAAATAGTACGCAAGGACGTTCGAAAATCCGGAACTGAGGCATGAACCAACTTTCAGCGCTCGACGCAACGGTGTAAAAATTACAAGTCAACTATGCACAAGAATAAAATATAATATTTAAATAATTCATAATAAGAATAATATTAAATAATAAAAAGTTGTTAATTGAGCATAGTTCAGGGGTCGTAAATGAAAATTTGAATTCTAATTTTCCTATAAAAGGAACGATACGTTCGATGAAGAGAGGAGGAATATTTTTCCGATCTTTTTTCTTCGATCAATTATCAATATCAATTATCAATATCTATATTCTATATCTCTATCATAATGTTAATGTAATAAGATATAACAATAATCTTAATTTTAAGTTTAAATTATGATAATAATAAGATTTATGATAGAGATCATTTGAGTGTGTAAGTCGAAATTCTGTCCGTGTAACGCTACGCTATTTTTAATCATTGTAAGTTATGTTCAACCTTTTTACATTAATGTCTCGTAGCTAAGTCGTTATTATGCTTATTTAAAATGAAGTAATCATGATGTTGGGCTAATTACTAAAATTGGGTAATTGGGCTTTGTACCATAATTGGGGTTTGAACAAAAGAACGACACTTGTGGAAATTGAACTATGGGCTATTAATAGATGGGGGGTATTGTCTAATTGAGTGACAACTCATTGGAGTCTGTCGAACCTATCTTCAAATTAATTAACCTAATAATTAATAATGATTATGGTTGTCCTATTTAGTGATGTTCATATGGAATCTGTTATAATCATTTAATTAATCAATTGGGTTGGGTAATTGATTATTCATTCTGATCAAGTGGATGAATTAATATTCATAAACTAATTAAAACAGGGGTGGATTACATACAGTGATAACTGGTGTAATTGTTGACAGAAGTGATAACTGCGTCACAGTTTAAATCTTTAATCAGTTGGAATATTTGACTTCGGGTATAAGGGTAATTTGACGAGGATACTCGCACTTTATATTTATGACCGATGGACTATTATGGACAAAAACCAGATAGACGTATCAAATAAACCAGGACAAAGGACAATTAACCCATGGTAATAAATTAAAATCAACACGTCAAACATCATGATTACGGAAGTTTAAATAAGCATAATTCTTTTATTATATTTCTCATCGTATCTTTATTTTTCTGTCATTTTATTTATCGCAATTTATTTTACGCACTTTAATTTTTGTCATTTATTTTTACGCTTAAAATCGACAAACCGGTCATTAAACGGTAAAACCCCCATTTTATAATAATACTACTACTTATTTATATATATATTTTTATAAATAAACTTAATAATATAGCGTTAACTTCACCAGCTCCCTGTGGAACGAACCGGACTTACTAAAAACTACACTACTCTACGATTAGGTACACTGCCTATAGTGTTGTAGCAAGGTTTAGGTATATCCCATCCGTAAATTAATAAAACTTGTGTCATATTTTGTAGTATTTTGTATTAAAAATAATACTATTTCGTACCCTCACGCTACATCATCATATATTAAGCTATATATGAATTATTAGACTGTTAAATGTGGACTATCGACTGTGGACTAAAAACATTGGACAATTAAAAAGAATTAAAATATTGATTGTAACATATGAAACTAAACAATTCTTCAAGTTTGCCACTTGATTTCATCTTAAACCTCATTTGAATCTTGACGATTACAATCTGCATTCAAACCTTTCATGATTCTTGAAAACACCTCAATCGAGAGGATGAATCAACCGCACTTCATCTACCGAAGGAAAGATTTATGCATATAGTTATGCACCTGAGAAACTCTCGGCAACTGAGTAAAAGTTTAACACGTAGCCGCGTCAGATCCTTTGGCATTTATTAGCAAAAAATAACTTTGCGATCCCTTTTCAAGGTAGCCAATTTTGTCACAGCTCTAGCAAGTCAACTTCGGCTTTTCATTCGAAGTAGCCTTACTATAATCTTGATATATACGATTACCCTTTTGATACCGGAGAATTCTTTTATATTCCACCATATTACCAGCAGACATACCAGCAACCTCGTTACTTCTTGGCTTAAATCTCTCTGACAAATCATTATATTTATTCATTGAAACCCTATCATATACTCATCCGCATCTTGTGACGAGAACTGCCATATCAATTACCGGGAATCAGCAATCAGTACTTTGAAAACTCACAGCATATCTACATCAACAGTTATATGTATGACATTTATCTCTTAGAATTATGATCTCTCCTTCTGGAATTCTGAAAAGCACTCAGTCACAAATCAATACTCTGAATGTGGAAAAAGCTGAATGAAGCAGCAGAAACTGTAGGCAACCGTAAACGACCTTAGTCGTCGGAAGCTTGATGATAAAGAATAATATGTTGGAAAAGCTCAGAAACGTTGGAACTGGAAAACGAATAAAGTTAACTATGAAGGAGACCAAGGACAAATACAAGGACCATACCCTATATTCAAAGAGTCCAGATAATTCTGGATCCGTTGAAATCTTTAGAGAATATCTTGCTCCGAAGTCATGTTAAAATCTTGTGGAAAATCTTTCTCCATCAACCATCGAACTTAGAAATTCCAAAATATCATCATCAATATCTTCGATATTTCTGAGGATATTTTCATAAATATTCTCGTCCGAAATTATATATCTCTTCGTGCTTCCTGTGTATCATTATATTTGAAACATTCAATAGAAAATTTAGTACCGAAAAGCAGATTATGCGAAACTATGAAGGAAATCGTGGACAAATCACAAAGAATAAGTTTGGCTTCAAAGAATCCAAATAATTCAATGCCTACTGAAGTCTTTAGTGAATATCTTGCTCCTTACTCTAGACCCTTGCGGACAATAGTCTCCATCATCCTCTGATCTTAGATATTCAAAGATATTATCGTATCTTTCATTATAAATATCCTCCATATTTCTGAAGATATTTTCATAACTATTCTTATCTGAAATCATTAATCTCATCGTGCTATCAGTGTTACATCATATAGAAACTGTTAGTTTCTATATTTTGTAAACTTTCGAGCTTAAAATATGAATGTTATTAAAGTAATGTTGGGAGCTGATGCATGAGTTAGTATAATATAATGACACTTGATCAACGTGATTATATTACAGTAAGTCATGCTGAGTTCTAATGGGACGTGATGATTCACAGATTATAACGCTATCGTGTGCCATGTTACATAACTCTTTCATTCTACTTAACTCCTGAACAAATCAAGAAAATGCATTCTTGATGGTTCTATCATCCGTGATGTTGATAAATTTGAAAATCAAATCGTGTTATCACGTTCCTTCCTGCTTAGAACATTATAATCATTCGAAACTCTATATCTACAAATTCTGGACCATTATTCGCTTGACTTGAAGTCGGGAAGAGAAAACAAAAGCATAAAGCTTTGAAATATAAGGGAGAATATAAAGCCCGATAACAACACATAAATTACAAACCATGTATATCAATGTTTATCGCAACATAAAGACACGGAAGAATTAAAAACATTATAATCCCAAGGGCGAAGTAAAAGAAAGCAGATTCCTCTGGTGAAAGTTAGAAAAGGAGAATGATTGTTGCGATAGTAAGGATGAGGACAAGGATCAGAACTGAATTAAGCATTTTCAGAATCTTTTGGATGTATGAAACAAGAAGGAAAGTATAGGAATGGTGAGAATATTGGAACGAAAGGGTTTAATTTATAATGGAAATATCAGACAGAGTAATCGAAGCAGATCACCGTATTTAATTAGAGAGATCTTAATTTCCTTACTCGCCGAAGAATCAAATCTTTTAGATTTCGAAGATTTTCTTTTAATCCCTTGAATTCCGGAATTCAAACCTGTTTACATCATAAACTAAGAAAAAATCTTATTTTCTTCAATTCACTCTTTTGCGATAGCTTCATTCGTATCCTTAGAATAATCGAATAATTTTATCATTATTATTCAATGATGATAAACCTCTAATTATCAACTCATATTGGTCATGAAAACATTTTTATTATTAACCATGACCACCTCACTCAAATTTCGGGACGAAATTTCTTTAACGGGTAGGTACTGTGATGACCCGGGAATTTCTGACTAAATTTAAACTTAATCTTTATATGATTTCGACATGATAATCAAAGTCTATAATATTGAGTCTCGAAAATTTTAGAACTGTGTTCATGTATACTGTAACCCTTGACGATTCCCGACGATTCACGAACAACTGTCTGTAAATAAATATGTAAATATATATAAATACAAGAGCATAGATATATTTATGAATTAATAATGTATGCTTTAATCATTAGGGATTCAATATGTAAAACAATAAATAGAATAAAAAAAATACTATTATACATATATATATATATATATTTATTTATTATAAGTCTATATATGATTCTATTAATAATTATTAACACACGGGGATATATAATATTTAATAAATAATATTAAATAACATAGTGTAAAATTAATATATTAATTTGTAATTACAAGTAAAAATATAAGTGATATATCAATATTATAATTATTACTTTTATTATTATTACTAAATATTAATATTGATATTAATATTTGTATTGTGGATATTATTAATTCTAATATGATATATATATATATATATATATATATATATATATATATATATATATATATATATATATATATATAAGAACTGCATATGTATAAGTCATTATATTATTATTATTATTATTACCATTAATAATGTTAATATTATTATAACTAATTTTATTAACATCATTAATAATAGTGTTATTATCATTATTAGTAAACTTATTTTTTTATCATTATTATTACTCTTATTAATATTGTTATTAATAGAATTATTATTAATATTAGTATTATTATTGATATTATTTCTATTGTTATTATTATTATTGGTTTCATTAATATTAGATGTTAAAGTGTATATAATTAACGTTACTATTATATTTCATTATATAATTAATATACAAATACATATATAATAACTATGTAATTATACAAAATACAAATTCATATTTAAATACTTATGCAAATATATATACAAGTATATAAATACGGTTTATATATATAAATAAATATGAAATAATTATGTAATTCAGTTTCATGTCATTATCTTAGCTGTGAAATCTGTCTGTTATATTCAACAACTTGATCCAATTATCATATATACGAACAAAGGAGGTTAGAAGTCAATTTCACCTTTAATTATTTTTTCTCTGACAGAATATTTTTTTTTGTCAAGCCAAGCAACTATCAAACAAAAGATAATTGAGTCAATTAAGATGTAATACTCCCACTTAACCTCTACATTGGCTTATGATAGTGAAAATCGATTAAAAAGAGAGAGATTCAAAACTTTTTTCTTCAGAAAAATGCCGTCTGCCCTGTTTCCATTTCATTCTTCAAATAAAACAAATTCCTAATCAATTTCAAAATGTATTAATGCTAAGTTGATAGGAATTGTGTCTTTAAACTATCTGTAAAGTTCCAAGATCCAATTTTATCTATCGCGTTCTAATTTTGGAGTTAAACTTTAAATTTCAAAAGTCAAACGAAGTGTTCATCTTAAAATTTGGATTCGTTTCAGTGTTTCTAGTCAAATTGATTATTCAAAAAGTTTCTAAGGAAGGTTTTGAATCTCTTTCATGTTATAATCATAACCTATAACTGTCTCTAATATTGAATTTGATTCTTGAGTTAGATATGTGTTCTTCACAGCGTTTTTCTATTTTTTTAAAATTAAATTCTTTAATCTCTTCCCGTTTTAATTAAACTCATCATTGTTAATCGTTTTCTGTAAGCATATTAAATCGTAAAAAAATCAGTTCTTAACTTATTTCATTTTTCTGGCCATTCGTATTAAATTGAAGAAGATGATGAGACATTTAAAATACGGGATAAATATAAATACGGTCTGAATAATTTCGAATAAAGGGCAACATCCCAACTGGTTCGAGGTATTTACGGGTATTCAAGAGGTCAGGGGTTCGAGTCTGGTTCGCGACAGTATTCTTTTTGAGGTAGTTATTTAAGTTCCTTATTTCTTTTATTATTATTATTATTATTATTATTATTATTATTATTATTATTATTATTATTATTATTATTATTATTATTATTATTATTATTATTATTATTATTACTATTACTATTATTATTATTATTATTATTATTATTATTATTATTATTATTATTATTATTATTATTATTATTATTATTATTATTATTATTATTATTATTATTATTATTATTATTGTTAATACCATGATTATTATTATTATTATTGTTATCAATATTGTTGTTATAGGAATTATAATAAATATTAGTATCAGTATAGTTATAAGTGTTATAACAATTAATATTATTATTATAAGCATGATTAATGTTATTATTATTATTATTATTATTATTAATGTATCATTTTGTATTATTTTCATGATTGAAATAATTGTTATTATTAATATTACTATGACTATCATCATAATAACTATTATTAGAAATTATAATTTTAAGTATTATTATGATCCCCATTATTATTATTATTGTTATTAATATTATTATTATTGTCATTGATAGGTTATGTATTATCATAGCTATCATACTAAATTTATTATTATCATTAAAAACTAGTATTATCATTATATTTACAAATATTATTATCATTACTATCATTGTTATTAATATCAGTGACATTATTAATAACACAACTATTATTATAACAATAATTATCATTATCAATATGGTTATTATGATTATTATGGTTAAGTAGATTATTAGTAATACTATAATAATGAAATTGCATATTATTAACATTAAAATAAGTATTATATTTATTGTGTAATTATTAACATAATTATCATAACTAGTATTAACAGTAAAAATTAATATCTTTATATATCATTATTATTATTATTATCACTAATAGTATTATTAACATTATTATTTTCCTTAGAAAACTAATGTGTTATAATTATTACCATATTTAATATTATCCTAATATTATTATAATTACTATTTTCATTAGTAAACAAACGATATATAAATATATATAAATATATTTAATACGTACAACATAACAAAATTTATATACAAAATGAATATAGGAAACACATATATATATATATATATATATATATATATATATATATATATATATATATATATATATATATATATATATATATATATATATATATATATATATATTACTAATATAAATATGATATAACTAATAATTTCACATAAATATAATTGTTTGATTGCAAATATGTGTATTAATATGCATACAAATGATATAGGTTCGTGAATCCGAGGCCAACCCTATACTTGTTCAATGTCGTCATATGTATTTTTACTACAAAATACATTAGGTGAATTTCATTTGCTCCCTTTTTAAATGCTTTTGCAATATATATTTTTGGGACTGAGAATACATGCGCTGCTTTTATAAATGATTTACAAAATAGACACAAGTACGTGAAACTACATTCTATGGTTAAATTATCGAAATCGAAAATGCCCCTTTTTATTAAGTCTGGTAATCTAAGAATTAGGGAACAGACACCCTAATTGACACGAATTCTAAAGATAGATCTATCGGGCCCAACAAGCCCCATCCAAAGTACCGGATGCTTTAGTACTTCGAAATTTATATCATGTCCGAAGGAGGATCCCGGAATGATGGGGATATTCTTATATACAAATTGTGAATGTCGGTTACCAGGTGTTCAATCCATATGAATGATATTTTTGTCTCTATGCATGGGACATATGTTTATGAGAAATGGAAATATGAAATCTTGTGGTCTATTAAAATTATGAAATGATTATTTATGTTAAACTAATGAACTCACCAACATTTTGGTTGACACTTGAAAGCATGTTTATTCTCAGGTATGAAAGAAGTCTTCCGCTGTGCAATTGCTCATTTAAAAGATATTACTTGGAGTCATTCATGACATATTTCAAAAGACGTTGCATTCGAGTCGTCGAATTTATCAAGATTATTATTTAGTCAATTATAGTTGAATATATTATGAAATGATTTGCATGTCGTCAATTTTCGATATAAAGCAAGTTTGTCTTTTAAAAACGAATGCAATGTTTGTAAAATGTATCATATAGAGGTCAAGTACCTCGCGATGTGACCAACTATTGTGAATCGTTTGTAATCGATATGGACTTTGTCCGGATGGATTAGGACGGGGCGTTTCACGTGTGCCATGTGCCATGCTCGTGTACACTGACAAGCTGTGTAACCAGGCCGTATTGCTTGAACCTTAGAAAGCCGTATGGCTCATGGCAGTCCGTGTACCAAGGCCGTGTTCCATGGCCATATGGATTGGCCAGTCTTGCTTGTTTCTGGGATCGTGACTTGGTTTCTGAGGTCGTAAACTTGACTTTCACCATTTTCGCTCTAAATTCTTCGTTTTAAGTACGTTTTATTCGATTTTTCTTGTATCATCTTCGTAATCACTTGATCTACCAAATAAAGAAAAAACGCTTATTTATTCGATAAAGTTAATTACTTTATTGATTTAGGGCCTAATATCGGGGGTAAAACGTGACTTTTTAGCCGATATCAAATATCTCACACTTAGACTATGCTTGTCCTCAAGCAAACTTCTCTTTTTTAACTTCAAGAAATCTTTCGAATTTTTCATTTTATTTACCTAAGCGGTTTGATTTTTATTATAGGAGCGTAAATAAGGTGAGTCCTTTGTGTTAGGGTTAGAAACTATCTCCGCAAGCATGCGAGGAGGTTACATTGTAGTGACCCGAACTTTTCCATGTTTATATATATTAATTGAGATTGATATTTACATGATTAAATGTTTCTAACATGTTAAGCAATCAAACTTGTTAAGACTTAATTAATTGAAATATGTTTCATATAGACAATTGACCACCCAAGTTGACCGGTGATTCACGAACGTTAAAACTTGTAAAAACTATATGATGACATATATATGGATATATATATAGTTAACATGATACTATGATAAGTAAACATATCATTAAGTATATTAACAATGAACTACATATGTAAAAACAAGACTACTAACTTAATGATTTTTAAAAGAGACATATATGTAACGATTATCGTTGTAAAGACATTTAATGTATATATATCATATTAAGAGATATTTATACATGATAATATCATGATAATATAATAATTTAAAATCTCATTTGATATTATAAATATTGGGTTAACAACATTTAACAAGATCGTTAACCTAAAGGTTTCAAAACAACACTTACATGTAACGACTAACGATGACTTAACGACTCAGTTAAAATGTATATACATGTAGTGTTTTAATATGTATTTATACACTTTTGAAAGACTTCAATACACTTATCAAAATACTTCTACTTAATAAAAATGCTTACAATTACATCCTCGTTCAGTTTCATCAACAATTCTACTCGTATGCACCCGTATTCGTACTCGTACAATACACAGCTTTTAGATGTATGTACTATTGGTATATACACTCCAATGATAAGCTCTTAGCAGCCCATGTGAGTTACCTAACACATGTGGGAACCATCATTTGGCAACTAGCATGAAATATCTCATAAAATTATAAAAATATGAGTAATCATTCATGACTTATTTACATGAAAACAAAATTACATATCCTTTATATCTAATCCATACACCCACGACCAAAAACACCTACAAACACTTTCATTCTTCAATTTTCTTCATCTAATTGATCTCTCTCAAGTTCTATCTTCAAGTTCTAAGTGTTCTTCATATATTCTACAAGTTCTAGTTACATAAAATCAAGAATACTTTCAAGTTTGCTAGCTCACTTCCAATCTTGTAAGGTGATCATCCAACCTCAAGAAATCTTTGTTTCTTACAGTAGGTTATCATTCTAATACAAGGTAATAATCATATTCAAACTTTGGTTCAATTTCTATAACTATAACAATCTTATTTCAAGTGATGATCTTACTTGAACTTGTTTTCGTGTCATGATTCTGCTTCAAGAACTTCGAGCCATCCAAGGATCCGTTGAAGCTAGATCCATTTTTCTCTTTTCCAGTAGGTTTATCCAAGGAACTTAAGGTAGTAATGATGTTCATAACATCATTCGATTCATACATATAAAGCTATCTTATTCGAAGGTTTAAACTTGTAATCACTAGAACATAGTTTAGTTAATTCTAAACTTGTTCGCAAACAAAAGTTAATCCTTCTAACTTGACTTTTAAAATCAACTAAACACATGTTCTATATCTATATGATATGCTAACTTAATGATTTAAAACCTGGAGACACGAAAAACACCGTAAAACCGGATTTACGCCGTCGTAGTAACACCGCGGGCTGTTTTGGGTTAGTTAATTAAAAACTATGATAAACTTTGATTTAAAAGTTGTTATTCTGAGAAAATGATTTTTATTATGAACATGAAACTATATCCAAAAATTATGGTTAAACTCAAAGTGGAAGTATGTTTTCTAAAATGGTCATCTAGACGTCGTTCTTTCGACTGAAATGACTACCTTTACAAAAATGACTTGTAACTTATTTTTCCGACTATAAACCTATATTTTTCTGTTTAGATTCATAAAATAGAGTTCAATATGAAACCATAGCAATTTGATTCACTCAAAACGGATTTAAAATGAAGAAGTTATGGGTAAAACAAGATTGGATAATTTTTCTCATTTTAGCTACGTGAAAATTGGTAACAAATCTATTCCAACCATAACTTAATCAACTTGTATTGTATATTATATAATCTTGAGATACCATAGACACGTATACAATGTTTCGACCTATCATGTCGACACATCTATATATATTTCGGAACAACCATAGACACTCTATATGTGAATGTTGGAGTTAGCTATACAGGGTTGAGGTTGATTCCAAAATATATATAGTTTGAGTTGTGATCAATACTGAGATATGTATACACTGGGTCGTGGATTGATTCAAGATAATATTTATCGATTTATTTCTGTACATCTAACTGTGGACAACTAGTTGTAGGTTACTAACGAGGACAGCTGACTTAATAAACTTAAAACATCAAAATATATTAAAAATGTTGTAAATATATTTTGAACATACTTTGATATATATGTATATATTGTTATAGGTTCGTGAATCAACCAGTGGCCAAGTCTTACTTCCCGACGAAGTAAAAATCTGTGAAAGTGAGTTATAGTCCCACTTTTAAATCTAATATTTTTGGGATGAGAATACATGCAGGTTTTATAAATGATTTACAAAATAGACACAAGTACGTGAAACTACATTCTATGGTTGAATTATCGAAATCGAATATGCCCCTTTTTATTAAGTCTGGTAATCTAAGAATTAGGGAACAGACACCCTAATTGACGCGAATCCTAAAGATAGATCTATTGGGCCTAACAAACCCCATCCAAAGTACCGGATGCTTTAGTACTTCGAAATTTATATCATATCCGAAGGGTGTCCCGGAATGATGGGGATATTCTTATATATGCATCTTGTTAATGTCGGTTACCAGGTGTTCACCATATGAATGATTTTTATCTCTATGTATGGGATGTGTATTGAAATATGAAATCTTGTGGTCTATTATTATGATTTGATATATATAGGTTAAACCTATAACTCACCAACATTTTTGTTGACGTTTTAAGCATGTTTATTCTCAGGTGATTATTAAGAGCTTCCGCTGTCGCATACTTAAATAAGGACGAGATTTGGAGTCCATGCTTGTATGATATTGTGTAAAAACTGCATTCAAGAAACTTATTTTGTTGTAACATATTTGTATTGTAAACCATTAAGTAATAGTCGTGTGTAAACAGGATATTTTAGATTATCATTATTTGATAATCTACGTAAAGCTTTTTAAACCTTTATTGATGAAATAAAGGTTATGGTTTGTTTTAAAATGAATGCAGTCTTTGAAAAATGTCTCATATAGAGGTCAAAATCTCGCAACGAAATCAATTAATATGGAACGTTTTTAATCAATAAGAACGGGACATTTCATACATGACTTAGGTTACCTCTCACGGGTCGCTCAAATCTTACAAGTTTTTGGGTTCTTATAGATCTAAGAAATGAATTCGATCATAGCCAGTCATGTTGCGTTCATGGTTATAGGCTTGATAAAGACTCAAATCCTTGTTACTAATGCAACGGTGGTGATAACCATAATTTCTAGGTCATTTGTCAAATGAAGGGATAAAAGGAATTTTCGGAGCGGTGGTGAAGTTGTTTAAAGTGATTAAAAGTAAAATAGTCTTTTTAAAGACTATATTCGGAAATTCGGAAAGGGATAGATATGAGTGCTGATATTTTTGAAATGCATTTGTAGAATTTTGATAAACTTTCTTTTCTTCGGGAATTTTCTTCTGACGAACAAGCATCCTTTTTCAGTTTCTATGAAACGACCCGTCCATATTACTATAAACGCAGTACGTTAGTCATTGGTCCCATAGCGAGGTATTTGACCTCTATATGATATGTTTTAGAAAATATTGCATTCGTTTCATAAAAAACACACCATTATTATACATAATGCATGTTTTAAACAAGTGGGCGATTATTTAAGAAATAATCCCCAAAATACATCGGTTTCCAAATACTACACACCAGTCGAATATAATACATGAAAAAGTTTTTATTGAATGCAACACTTCATTTAAACAAAAACATGAGACTCCATGCATAGCTTGCTTAGATAATGCAACAGCGGAAGACTTTCTTAAAGACCTGAGAATAAACATGCTTAAACAGTCAACACAAAGGTTGGTGAGATATATAGGTTTAAAGTTAGCATCGCTATAAATATAGACCACAAGATTTCATAGTTACAAATATTTCAATAAAGATATTTTATAAGTTGTTGAGCGCTTCGGTAACCATACTTAACCATTAATGTGGCATATTCCCTTTATTATGAAATCTCCCTACACTGTACCAAGTGTAGTAAAAACGAAGTACTATGCAACCGTTTACGATACTAGAGCGACTAGCCCGGTTGGGGTTGTCAAACCCAATAGTTCTATCAATAGGATTCGTGCTTACATGTTCTTACAACATGTAAATATTAGTTACCAAGCTATTAGGGAATATATGCAAGGTGGTACAACTCAACGTAGAATATATTTTAAGTACTTGTGTCCATAGCGTAAAATATAAAATGCATGTATTCTCATCCCAAAATATTTTTAGAGTTTAAAAATGGGACTATATACTCACGGTAGTAAAAGTATATTAATAATAAGTTTTCAACTTATTAAAAATATGGTAGTCGTCCTTGGATTCATGAACCTATAACAATAATAACGATTCAGATAATAATACATGTGAACAAAATTAATATAGCAAGTTCATATCATATCTTCAATCACATGTGATTGTTTAAGTTCATACTTTCAATCACGTGTGATTGTTTAAGTTTATATTTTCAATCACGTGTGATTGTTTAAGTTCATACTTTCAATCACGTGTTTTAAGTTGTCAAGTTAGCAGTCCAATGTTAGTAGTCCACAATTAGTAGTCCACAGTTAGTAGTCCACAGTTAGTAGTAAATATAAAGATCGATACATCACCTTGAAATAATCAAGACATAGTATACACGTATTGTATAAGACTCAATCATGACCCACAATACCACTATTGTAGTTACACGTATTGTGTATGTGGTGTCTTTTGATTTATCCGACGTATTGTGTAACCATGACATGTTAGAATACATGTATAATACAAGAAAAGTTAGCTAAGATATGGTTAGTATAGATTTTATAATATAAATTTCGTCCATACAACGTTAATTTTAGCAGATTTTGTTTTGCTCGCCAAATATTCATTACAACACCGTTTAAAGTGAATCAAATTGCTATGGATTCTTTAAGAAGTAAGTTTACAAAACCAATTCAAAAAGTTAAACCTAAGTAGTAATTTTTAGAGCTTTACCCTCTTTTTGTGTCGGTGGACAGGTTTGGAAAAATCCCGACATCCACCCAAAATATGATTTTTGATAAAATACTTCCACTTTGTCTAAAATCATGAAACAAATACTGGAAGTCTTATTTACATATATTAACATATTTCCAAAGTCTTAGCCTCGAACTCAAAGTCTAAGATAGGTTTTTAATTCCCAACCCAAAATAGCCCGCTTTTTACCGAATAGAGATTAAACGATATATGTTAAGTTTCAAGGTGTTCTTCATATGTACAAGTTATAAGTTTGTAACACCCTGTTTTTGTTTCTGATTTTGCAGTAAGTCGGGACGCCGTCCAGATAGGAGGGATGCCGTCCAGCAACAAAAGGTGGGACGCCGTCCCGATAGGGGGGACGCCGTCCAGCAACAAAAGGTGGGACGCCGTCCAAAGTTTGGGACGCCGTCCAAACCGTCTGTCGAGCCAGCTGTTTTAATTATTTTAAAAGGGGTAAAATGGTAAAATCACTTGGATGCCGGTTTGGAGCCTTCAAGGCTGGTTCCTTGGTCATTTGTGGATCATATTTCATCTTCACAAACACTCCCAATATTTTAGAGAGAGAGAGGAGAAGTTCTAGAGAGAGAGGTGGATTTGGAGAAGAAGGAGTTGGATTCTCGTAAAAGCTCGGGTTCTAAAGTTGTTCATCTCGCTCCTAGCTACGTTGTGGTGGTATTGGTAAGCTCAAACTCCGAATTTCATTTGTTAGATTTGATGTTCAAGTTAGGGTTTTGAGCTAGATTGTTATGAAACCCTTTTAGATGATGAAGTAGGTTCATGGTGACTTGTTAATCTTGTCACTTGGCGGGTTTTGGGTCGGTTGACGTTTTGGCCTTGATTAGGCTTTGATTTGGAGTTTAATCACTTGGATTAGTGATTATGGAAGTGATGGAACCCTTTTTGGGTGATTTTGGTTAACTAATTTTGAAATGGGTCAAAATTAGGGTTTTGGTGTCAAAATGGGTATGACCCGTGTTTAACACTTGTGTTCGGGTTTAATTGGTGTGTTAGGACCATTTTCACTCGTGTTAGTGATTATTGGTTAGTTATGGCGCGGTTTGTGCTTGAAAGTGCATTTGGGTCGAAATTGCACTAAGGGTAAATTGGGTTGGTTTGTAAGTCAACCCTAATTGTGTTGTTGTTTTTGTGATAATGGAATAGGTACTTTCCATTGGCGCGTGGCGGTTTATTTGGAAGCATTCATCAAGGCGACAAGGTGAGTGTTAATATCCTATGTGCATATGTATGTGTAGGATGGGTGCGGGTCGAGTGAAGTGGTTCTCGGTTATAGAGCTCACTTCACATATAGGTGGATTTGATGGACTTGTGTATAGGTCCAATTGGCACGGTTGTGCGTTTTGGTTGTTTACCTTTGGCGAGGTACGCGTTGTGTGTACGTTATCACACGTGGTTGTGATTTGGATGTTATAACCCCAAAGGCGAAGGGTTGATATTGTTGTGATGTGGATAACCCCGATGTGGTGGATTTTATAATCCCGTGACCGTGGGTTTGATGTTGAGAAGTGAATCTCGGGTAGTGCGGATTCATGATGACTCGGGTTGTTCGGTCATCTTGTGATGAGGTAGTGAATCTCGGGTTGTGCGAATTCACTAAGGCTCGGGTAGTTCGGCCAACCTCGGTTGTTGAATTGGTGAAGAAGTGAATATCGGGTTGTGTGAATTCACTAAGGCTCGGGTTGTTCGGCCAATCTTCATTGTGGTGTTTGGTATTCGGTAAGGGGTTAAGGGGTTAACCTTATTCGTTTATATATTGTTATATATATATTGTTTTATTGTCGTGATGTAGCTAACCCTCCGGGTGTAGCTTCTTGGCGTTGTTCACATCGTCGTTGGTGAACTTATATTTGTTGATGTATCTATAGCTTGTTGCTTAGTGACTATGGTATGCTTAGCTTAGCTTGCCTTATACTTGGATGCTTCGATATGCGGTATTTGATATTTGTGTAGCGTGTCTATTTTATACATATATATGCATGTAGTATATTATCATTCACTAAGCGTTAGCTTACCCTCTCGTTGTTTACATTTTTATAGATTGCACGGATGCGGTGGCTCGGGTAAGCGCGGGGACTAGTGGGCTTGCGTAGTTGCTTTAGAAGACTTGCTCTTGGATTTGATTAGGATTGGGTAGCGTGTCCCCAATCCCATGCTCGGTCTATGTTTTTGTATAAACTAATGGGTCGAAATAGTCACTTGTGGTATTTTGGGTCGATGTGGGCCCGGTGTCGTAAAACTCGGTTTTTATTGTGAAAAACTCCTAGTTTAAACTATTGTAATCTATTATGAAAGTGTTTTGGTTTAAAAGTGTCGGGAAGCGGGTTTTCGCCCGCGTGTGTTCAAAAAACTGATCAGAATGTTTTAGTACATCTAGACGCCATCCCAGATGGCTGGACGCCGTCCCAGTCTTAAGTTCTGGACGCCGTCTAAGCTTTTGGACGCCGTCCAGATCAACTGTTTCAGAAAATTTTTTTGTGGCACGTTTTCGGATGGTTAACGGGTTGGGTCGTTACAAGTGGTATCAGAGCATGGTCTAAGGGATTTAGGTGACTTGAGATAGGTGCCTAGACTTAGACTTTTGTGTGTGCTTATTTGTTGTGGGACTTGTAGGATTACGGGTCGGAATGGGAATTTGGTTAGTGCCTTAATTGATAGGTGGACTAACGTGTATATTAATACGTGGATATTATTAATATACGATTGTGTTATGTTTATGTTTATGTTGCGTTGTGAATATCATCGAGCAAGATGGTCGTTGTACTAACGAGGGGATACGATGTGTGTGCATAATAAGGACTTGCAAACCTTATTACGGGTGCAAATCGTGTTTAACAAGTGATGTACGACGAGTGTTGAGCAAGATGGGGCGGTGTTATGCGTGTTGTTTTATACGTTCGTGGACTAATCGTTTTGCATTCTTTAGAATGACGACGCAAAACGAGATCGAGACGAATGACGAGGAGTTTAACTCTAGAGTTGCGGCCTCCGTTGCGGAGCAAATGAGTGCGTTTCGAGAAGAAATGGATAGGAAGTATTCCGAATTTCGGGGTAGCAGTGAAATGGAGCGTTGTCTTAAGAGCTTCATGAGGACTAAACCCCCGATGTATGACGGGAAACCGGATCCTTTGGTAAGCACAACTTGGATTTCAGATGTCGAAGGGTGTTTTCGTACTATTGATTGCCCTCCCGAGAAAAAGACGAGACTCGCTACTAGTCTGTTGCAGGGCAGGGCAAGGGATTGGTTAGATGGTAAGATCGATCTTGTCGGTGGCGAAACATTTATGGCCTTATCGTGGAACGAGTTTAAGGAGGAATTCTTCGAGGAGTTCCGGACTTCGGCCGATTTGTGGGAATTGCGTAATGAGTTGCGAAATTTGCGGCAAGGATCTATGGATTTGAATACTCTCAAGACGACCTTTATGGCGAAGGCTCGTTTTTGCCCGGAGTATTTGGGGAATGATCGTTTGTTAATGGGGGATTTCTATCGGACCATGAATGATGACTTGAAAAGTAAAATTAGTCGCGGTCAAGCGAAATCGTTTGCGGAATTATTCAACTTGGCTAGAGGTTTCGAGTCGTATACGCGATCAAAGATGTGTGAACCTTCAAGTAAGAGGAGGGTTGATTCGTACGGCGCCCCGGGTAAGAAAAATAAGGGTGCAAGTGCGAGTACGGGTAATGTGGGAAAAGGCACGGTGGATTCTCGTGCACCTAGATGTTTCAATTGTGGTATTAGGGGCCACAAGTTGTGGGAGTGCACAATGCCGAGAAGTGATGACGGGATGTGCTACTATTGTCATAAGGAGGGGCATCGCAAGCCGGATTGTCCCGAGCTGGCGGCGAATGCCGTAAGGAGACGTTGAGGTACGTTTCATTTTAATAAATATGTCATTTGAATATTTATTTATGTGGCGTTCAAGTTCGGTTTTGTTACTGCATTGTGTTGTGCATGTTATTGTTAAGGGTGACGTTCCTAATGGAACTACCCTATGGTAATGATTGATTTTTGGACGAAGGGCGTAAGACTTGGTGTAACCAAGCATTCCTTAGTATTTGGGAAATGTTTCTACCAAACCATGGAAATGGGTTTTGGTGTTCGGTTGATAAGCGCATGTACGCTTTTGTGTTGAGATTGGTGAACCGTGAGGTTCGTCGGGTGGTTGGAACCCTTGAGATCGAGTGTTTTGAATCTCGATGTATGTTGGTAAAGGAGTCTACGTGACGCGAAATTAGGTGCCTCTTTCATACCTACTAGCGTGTTGTTCGACTCCGATTGTGTTGTGGTTACATTGTACTTAGGGTACCGAGATGAAACCCTTAAGTACATGAGTGACTAGGTGAAGTTGACAAGCTATAGCAATTGGATGATTGCGAGAGTGTAGTTGTGTAATTTGTGGTACACCTCTCATTTGAAGTGTTTAAGGATAGGTTAAAATCTTTCGTATGCTCAAGGTTGGAGCAAGGAATGGTGATGGGTCGTGTGAACCCAATTGTTGGTAAAGTCTACCTTTGGTAGCATTGTACGGTTGTACAGGTTGTGACATTGGAAAGTAGTTCCAAGTGGGGGAGTTGCACTTCCGCCCGAGGAAGTTGTAGTGTGAGATTTCGGATGATGCTTTTGGTAGATCCGGAAATTTGGTCGGTTTGTGGTAGAGTACAATTTCGGATAAATTGTACTTATGGTTTGGATTTGAATTATCACCAAGGTGGTAATGTGGTAAATCTCGTTGAGAGATAATGGACGTGTTTGGTGAGCAAGGTGAAATCCTTCGGTTAAGGGAGGTGTGTGTCGGATTCTCTTCTAGAGAATTATTGTTTTGTGCCTATGTTTGATATAGGTGGTTCTTGCTCGAGTGTGTGAATGGTTAGTGGTATCCGCTAGGATTCACTATGGCGTAACAGAGCGCGATGTTACGCTACTCGTCGTTCGAGGCCAAAAGGGTGTTGATTGATGAAGCATGACTTTCGGAGTCCGCTGACTTCATCATGGTATTGGTGATTGATGAAGCATGACCTTTAGGGTCCGCTGACTTCATCATGGGAGTATGCGATTGGTGAAGCATGACCTTCGGGGCCCGCTAACTTCATCATGAGCGAGGTGTGATATCGGTGAAGCATGACCTTCGGGGTCCGCTGACTTCATTCGGTGTTGAGATTGGTGGAGCATGACCATCGGGGTCCGCTGACTTCAACAAGGGAGTAGTGTTATGTCGTATGGTGTAAAATTATCGGGAAATGCGAGTACCGGTGGGAAATGCGAGTACCATTCCTGAGTTGTGTTGCGGGACGTGAATATCGGGTTATTCGTATTCACAATATTTCGGGTAGTACGATTGTCCCTGTTGGTTGGACTCATAGTTTGAGGTTGAGAATGTCGGGTAGTTCGGATTCACTAAGGCTCGGGTTGTACGGCCATCCTCGGTTATACTATGTGGCGGTGGTAGTGAATATCGGGTTGTGCGTATTCACGATGACTCGGGTTGTGCGGTCATTTCGTTGTGAGATATATGGATTGGGTAGGTGAATTTCGGGTTGTGCGAATTCACTAAGGTTCGGGTTGTTTCGACCATCCTCCATATGTGTTCAGGCTCGGGTTGTTTCGGCCATGTTGAGTTGTGATCTATCGGTTATTTTATACGCCGATGGTGGGGTCGTAAGGACCGTTTGGTTTGATCTATTGGTTGTTTTATGCACCAATGGTGGGATCGTAAGGACCATGTTGTGTGAACTATCGGATGATTTATACATCGATGGTGGGGTCGTGAGAACCATGTTGTAGGATTAGTGATGCGATAGCCGTGCTTCGCTCACATGTTGTTACAGATGTGACGAATTGTCGATTTTGGTACACCTTTGGATTAGCATTGCCATAGTCGTTTTGGGCGCTATCGGTTTTAACCGTTTGTTATGATGTTACGGTAGTTGCGTATGGGTCGTATTGCGCACTACAAGGGATGTTTAGTGATTGGTGTTATCCGTAAGGATTCGTTTGGTTCGATCTCCATCGTTTCGTGTTGTTGACCTTAGGTTGACTTGGTTACTTTTAGCATTGTACTCGGTAAGGATACGCTAGGGGATTGATATCTCGGTCCGAGATTGTTTGAGTTTTCCCGATGATAGGGAGTGAGCATGGATTTAGTGCTCGGATAGTGGGTTTGATAAATCGCGGGAGACGATTCTAGTTGTTAAAGGTGATTCCTTGGGAAGAGTTGACTAGGAAAGTCGGATTGGGACTTATGTTGAGGACCGTGGAGTGTGGTCCGTTTGGTTAAGTGAAGAGGATCACGAGGACGTGATCGATTCTAAGTGGGGGAGAGTTGTAACACCCTGTTTTTGTTTCCGATTTTGCAGTAAGTCGGGACGCCGTCCAGATAGGAGGGACGCCGTCCAGCAACAAAAGGTGGGACGCCGTCCCGATAGGGGGGACGCCGTCCAGCAACAAAAGGTGGGACGCCGTCCAAAGTTTGGGACGCCGTCCAAACCGTCTGTCGAGCCAGCTGTTTTAATTATTTTAAAAGGGGTAAAATGGTAAAATCACTTGGATGCCGGTTTGGAGCCTTCAAGGCTGGTTCCTTGGTCATTTGTGGATCATATTTCATCTTCACAAACACTCCCAACATTTTAGAGAGAGAGGAGAAGTTCTAGAGAGAGAGAGGCGGATTTGGAGAAGAAGGAGTCGGATTCTCGCAAAAGATCGGGTTCTAAAGTTGTTCATCTCGCTCCTAGCTACGTTGTGGTGGTATTGGTAAGCTCAAACTCCGAATTTCATTTGTTAGATTTGATGTTCAAGTTAGGGTTTTGAGCTAGATTGTTGTGAAACCCTTTTAGATGATGAAGTAGGTTCATGGTGACTTGTTAATCTTGTCACTTGGCGGGTTTTGGGTCGGTTGACGTTTTGGCCTTGATTAGGCTTTGATTTGGAGTTTAATCACTTGGATTAGTTATTATGGAAGTGATGGAACCCTTTTTGGGTGATTTTGGTTAACTAATTTTGAAATGGGTCAAAATTAGGGTTTTGGTGTCAAAATGGGCATGACCCGTGTTTAACACTTGTGTTCGGGTTTAATTGGTGTGTTAGGACCATTTTCACTCGTGTTAGTGATTATTGGTTAGTTATGGCACGGTTTGTGCTTGAAAGTGCATTTGGGTCGAAATTGCACTAAGGGTAAATTGGGTTGGTTTGTAAGTCAACCCTAATTGTGTTGTTGTTTTTGTGATAATGGAATAGGTACTTTCCATTGGCGCGTGGCGGTTTATTTGGAAGCATTCATCAAGGCGACAAGGTGAGTGTTAATATCCTATGTGCATATGTATGTGTAGGATGGGTGCGGGTCGGGTGAAGTGGTTCTCGGTTATAGAGCTCACTTCACATATAGGTGGATTTGATGGACTTGTGTATAGGTCCAATTGGCACGGTTGTACGTTTTGGTTGTTTACCTTTGGCGAGGTACGTGTTGTGTGTACGTTATCACACGTGGTTGTGATTTGGATGTTATAACTCCAAAGGCGAAGGGTTGATATTGTTGTGATGTGGATAACCCCGATGTGGTGGATTTTATAATCCCGTGACCGTGGGTTTGATGTTGAGAAGTGAATCTCGGGTAGTGCGGATTCATGATGACTCGGGTTGTTCGGTCATCTTGTGATGAGGTAGTGAATCTCGGGTTGTGCGAATTCACTAAGGCTCGGGTAGTTCGGCCAACCTCGGTTGTTGAATTGGTGAAGAAGTGAATATCGGGTTGTGCGAATTCACTAAGGCTCGGGTTGTTCGGCCAATCTTCATTGTGGTGTTTGGTATTCGGTAAGGGGTTAAGGGGTTAACCTTATTCGTTTATATATTGTTATATATATATATATTGTTTTATTGTCGTGATGTAGCTAACCCTCCGGGTGTAGCTTCTTGATGTTGTTCACATCGTCGTTGGTGAACTTATATTTGTTGATGTATCTATAGCTTGTTGCTTAGTGACTACGGTATGCTTAGCTTAGCTTGCCTTATACTTGGATGCTTCGGTATGCGGTATTTGATATTTGTGTGGGGTGTCTATTTTATACATATATATGTATGTAGTATATTATCATTCACTAAGCGTTAGCTTACCTTCTTGTTGTTTACATTTTTATAGATTGCACGGATGCGGTGGCTCGGGTAAGCGCGGGGACTAGTGGGCTTGCGTAGTTGCTTTAGAAGACTTGCTCTTGGATTTGATTAGGATTGGGTAGCGTGTCCCCAATCCCATGCTCGGTCTATGTTTTTGTATAAACTAATGGGTCGAAATAGTCACTTGTGGTATTTTGGGTCGATGTGGGCCCGGTGTCGTAAAACTCGGTTTTTATTGTGGAAAACTCCTAGTTTAAACTATTGTAATCTATTGTGAAAGTGTTTTGGTTTAAAAGTGTCGGGAAGCGGGTTTTCGCCCGCGTGTGTTCGAAAAACTGATCAGAATGTTTTAGTACATCTAGACGCCGTCCCAGATGGCTGGACGCCGTCCCAGTCTTAAGTTCTGGACGCCGTCCAAGCTTTTGGACGCCGTCCAGATCAACTTTTTCAGAAATTTTTTTGTGGCACGTTTTCGGATGGTTAACGGGTTGGGTCGTTACAAAGTTCTTATATTAACTTAATATAACATCATAATACATATAAATAAATGTTATTAGAAGGACTAACTTAGTTTTCAAACAAGCTTGGTGTTCACCAAAACAAGTTCTACTTTTTACAAGTTTTATAAGCATAATAAGATAGCAACTATATAAGGAATTGAACAAGGATTTTGAGAAGTATTTTACCTTGATTATGAAGAGGAAAATTGCTGAGATTGAAGTATGATATGAGAGCATTCAAGTGTGTGTTTTTAGTTTAAGAAAATGTTGAGTAAAAATGAGTTAAAATGGTCCTTATTTATAAGCTTATAAATTTGGTTTTTAGTAAAAATATCTAGTATAAGTTAAAATGTATTAAGTCATGGATGACATATTAAATTGATTAGGTCATGGATGACATATTACACAAATAATTGCAGATTTCTATTGGTATATACCAATAGTAAATACTTCTAGAAGCTGTGTATAATACGGGTAAAAATACCGTATGAATGCGAGTAGAATTCTTGAGGAAATTGAACGGAAATACGAGTATAGCTATCCTTTATATGTATTGGTATATTATAAAGTGTATTCAATACTTGTAAGGATGTATTTACACTCGTAATACATTATATGTAAATACATTTTAACATAAGTTAATTAGGTCATTTAAATAGTAACATATATATTGTTCAAAAACTCTTTAAATTAGTAATAAGAAAATATTTATATAATACTTTGTTAATATACATAATGAGATATTTAATTATCATATTTTCAAGTTAAATATATATAATTTCATATATATACACAATAATTAAACAATTAAGCAATTAAATCAAGTTATGACGTTCGTGAATCGTCGGAATAAAAGGGTGACCAAAAGCTTGTGTAAAACTCTTTCCGGAGGTTCAAGACTTATTAAAATTCATTGCTTATCAAGTCGGAATTATTAAATCATATAAATAGTATAATCAAGTAGTCGGAAAAATCCGGGTCGTTACAGTACCTACCCGTTAAAGAAATTTCGTCCCGAAATTTGATCGAGATCGTCATGGCTGACAATGAGTATGTTTTCAAGACGAATACGAGTTGAAAATTTAGAGTTTTATCATCAGTGAGTAATATGTAGAAAACAATTCGATTATGTGAAGTGTATGAGTGAAGCTATCGCAAAATAGTGAAATGAGGAAAGTAAAGATTCGTCTTAACTTTTGACGTCGTCACGGTTGATTTTCGGATTAAAGAAATCTTTGTAATCTTAATAAGATTTGATTCTTCGGTAATTAAGGAAATTAGAATTTTCTTCGATTAGGTGCGTAATCTGCCTCGATTGCTATGTCTGATATTCCGCTATAAATTAACACCCCCTACGTTGAAATGTCCCGTTCTTATTGATTAAAAACGTTCCATATTAATTGATTTCGTTGCGAGGTTTTGATCTCTATATGAGACGTTTTTCAAAGACTGCATTCATTTTAAAACAAACCATAACCTTTATTTCATCAATAAAGATTTAAAAAGCTTTACGTAGATTATCAAATAATGATAATCTAAAATATCCTGTTTACACACGACCATTACATAATGGTTTACAATACAAATATGTTACAACAAAATAAGTTTCTTGAATGCAGTTTTTACACAATATCATACAAGCATGGACTCCAAATCTCGTCCTTATTTAAGTATGCGACAGCGGAAGCTCTTAATAATCACCTGAGAATAAACATGCTTAAAACGTCAACAAAAATGTTGGTGAGTTATAGGTTTAACCTATATATATCAAATCATAATAATAGACCACAAGATTTCATATTTCAATACACATCCCATACATAGAGATAAAAATCATTCATATGGTGAACACCTGGTAACCGACATTAACAAGATGCATATATAAGAATATCCCCATCATTCCGGGACACCCTTCGGATATGATATAAATTTCGAAGTACTAAAGCATCCGGTACTTTGGATGGGGCTTGTTGGGCCCGATAGATCTATCTTTAGGATTCGCGTCAATTAGGGTGTCTGTTCCCTAATTCTTAGATTACCAGACTTAATAAAAAGGGGCATATTCGATTTCGATATTTCAACCATAGAATGTAGTTTCACGTACTTGTGTCTATTATGTAAATCATTTATAAAACCTGCATGTATTCTCATCCCAAAAATATTAGATTTTAAAAGTGGGACTATAACTCACTTTCACAGATTTTTACTTCGTCGGGAAGTAAGACTTGGCCAATGGTTGATTCACGAACCTATAACAATATATACATATATATCAAAGTATGTTCAAAATATATTTACAACTCTTTTAATATATTTTGATGTTTTAAGTTTATGAAGTCAGCTGTCCTCGTTAGTAACCTACAACTAGTTGTCCACAGTTAGATGTACAGAAATAAATCGATAAATATTATCTTGAATCAATCCACGACCCAGTGTATACGTATCTCAGTATTGATCACAAATCAAACTATATATATTTTGGAATCAACCTCAACCCTGTATAGCTAACTCCAACATTCACATATAGAGTGTCTATGGTTGTTCCGAAATATATATAGATGTGTCGACATGATAGGTCGAAACATTGTATACGTGTCTATGGTATCTCAAGATTACATAATATACAATACAAGTTGATTAAGTTATGGTTGGAATAGATTTGTTACCAATTTTCACGTAGCTAAAATGAGAAAAATTATCCAATCTTGTTTTATCCATAACTTCTTCATTTTAAATCCGTTTTGAGTGAATCAAATTGCTATGGTTTCATATTGAACTCTATTTTATGAATCTAAACAGAAAAATTATAGGTTTATAGTCGGAAAAATAAGTTACAAGTCATTTTTATAAAGGTAGTCATTTCAGTCGAAAGAACGACGTCTAGATGACCATTTTAGAAAACATACTTCCACTTTGAGTTTAACCATAATTTTTGGATATAGTTTCATGTTCATAATAAAAATCATTTTCTCAGAATAACAACTTTTAAATCAAAGTTTATCATAGTTTTTAATTAACTAACCCAAAACAGCCCGCGGTATTACTACGACGGCGTAAATCCGGTTTTACGGTGTTTTTCGTGTTTCCGGGTTTTAAATCATTAAGTTAGCATATCATATAGATATAGAACATGTGTTTAGTTGATTTTAAAAGTCAAGTTAGAAGGATTAACTTTTGTTTGCGAACAAGTTTAGAAATAACTAAACTATGTTCTAGTGATTACAAGTTTAAACCTTCGAATAAGATAGCTTTATATGTATGAATCGAATGATGTTATGAACATCATTACTACCTTAAGTTCCTTGGATAAACCTACTGGAAAAGAGAAAAATGGATCTAGCTTCAACGGATCCTTGGATGGCTCGAAGTTCTTGAAGCAGAATCATGACACGAAAACAAGTTCAAGTAAGATCATCACTTGAAATAAGATTGTTATAGTTATAGAAATTGAACCAAAGTTTGAATATGATTATTACCTTGTATTAGAATGATAACCTACTGTAAGAAACAAAGATTTCTTGAGGTTGGATGATCACCTTACAAGATTGGAAGTGAGCTAGCAAACTTGAAAGTATTCTTGATTTTATGTAACTAGAACTTGTAGAATATATGAAGAACACTTAGAACTTGAAGATAGAACTTGAGAGAGATCAATTAGATGAAGAAAATTGAAGAATGAAAGTGTTTGTAGGTGTTTTTGGTCGTTGGTGTAAGGATTAGATATAAAGGATATGTAATTTTGTTTTCATGTAAATAAGTCATGAATGATTACTCATATTTTTGTAATTTTATGAGATATTTCATGCTAGTTGCCAAATGATGGTTCCCACATGTGTTAGGTGACTCACATGGGCTGCTAAGAGCTGATCATTGGAGTGTATATACCAATAGTACATACATCTAAAAGCTGTGTATTGTACGAGTACGAATACGGGTGCATACGAGTAGAATTGTTGATGAAACTGAACGAGGATGTAATTGTAAGCATTTTTGTTAAGTAGAAGTATTTTGATAAGTGTATTGAAGTCTTTCAAAAGTGTATAAATACATATTAAAACACTACATGTATATACATTTTAACTGAGTCGTTAAGTCATCGTTAGTGGTTACATGTAAGTGTTGTTTTGAAACCTTTAGGTTAACGATCTCGTTAAATGTTGTTAACCCAATGTTTATAATATCAAATGAGATTTTAAATTATTATATTATCATGATATTATCATGTATGAATATCTCTTAATATGATATATATACATTAAATGTCTTTACAATGATAATCGTTACATATATGTCTCGTTTAAAAATCATTAAGTTAGTAGTCTTGTTTTTACATATGTAGTTCATTGTTAATATACTTAATGATATGTTTACTTATCATAGTATCATGTTAACTATATATATATCCATATATATGTCATCATATAGTTTTTACAAGTTTTAACGTTCGTGAATCACCAGTCAACTTGGGTGGTCAATTGTCTATATGAAACATATTTCAATTAATCAAGTATTAACAAGTTTGATTGCTTAACATGTTGGAAACATTTAATCATGTAAATATCAATCTAAATTAATATATATAAACATGGAAAAGTTCGGGTCACTACAGTACCTACCCGTTAAATAAATTTCGTCCCGAAATTTTAAGCTGTTGAAGGTGTTGACGAATCTTCTGGAAATAGATGCGGGTATTTCTTCTTCATCTGATCTTCATGCTCCCAGGTGAACTCGGGTCCTCTACGAGCATTCCATCAAACCTTAACAATTGGTATCTTGTTTTGCTTAAGTCTTTTAACCTCACGATCCATTATTTCAACGGGTTCTTCGATGAATTGAAGTTTTTCGTTGATTTAGATTTCATCTAACGGAATAGTGAGATCTTCTTTAGCAAAGCATTTCTTCAAATTTGAGACGTGGAAAGTGTTATGTACAGCCACGAGTTGTTGAGGTAACTCAAGTCGGTAAGCTACTGGTCCGACACGATCAATAATCTTGAATGGTCCAATATACCTTGGATTTAATTTCCCTCGTTTACCAAATCGAACAACGCCTTTCCAAGGTACAACTTTAAGCATGACCATCTCTCCAATTTCAAACTCTATATCTTTTCTTTTAATGTCAGCGTAGCTCTTTTGTCGACTTTGGGCGGTTTTCAACCGTTGTTGAATTTGGATGATCTTCTCGGTAGTTTCTTGTATAATCTCCGGAACCGTAATCTGTCTATCCCCCACTTCACTCCAACAAATCGGAGACCTACACTTTCTACCATAAAGTGCTTCAAACGGCGCCATCTCAATGCTTGAATGGTAGCTGTTGTTGTAGGAAAATTCTGCTAATGGTAGATGTCGATCCCAACTGTTTCCGAAATCAATAACACATGCTCGTAGCATGTCTTCAAGCGTTTGTATCGTCCTTTCGCTCTGCCCATCAGTTTGTGGATGATAGGCAGTACTCATGTCCAGACGAGTTCCTAATGCTTGCTGTAATGTCTGCCAGAATCTTGAAATAAATCTGCCATCCCTATCAGAGATAATAGAGATTGGTATTCCATGTCTGGAGATGACTTCCTTCAAATACAGTCGTGCTAACTTCTCTATCTTGTCATCTTCTCTTATTGGCAGGAAGTGTGCTGATTTGGTGAGACGATCAACTATTACCCAAATAGTATCAAAACCACTTGCAGTCCTTGGCAATTTAGTGATGAAATCCATGGTAATGTTTTCCCATTTCCATTCTGAGATTTCGGATTGTTGAAGTAGACCTGATGGTTTCTGATGCTCAGCTTTGACCTTAGAACACGTCAAACATTCTCCTACGTATTTAGCAACATCGGCTTTCATACCCGGCCACCAAAAATATTTCTTGAGATCCTTGTACATCTTCCCCGTTCCAGGATGTATTGAGTATCTGGTTTTATGAGCTTCTCTAAGTACCATTTCTCTCATATCTCCAAATTTTGGTACCCAAATCCTTTCAGCCCTATACCGGGTTCCGTCTTCCCGAATATTAAGATGCTGCTCCGATCCTTTGGGTATTTCATCCTTTAAATTTCCCTCTTTTAAAACTCCTTGTTGCGCCTCCTTTATTTGAGTAGTAAGGTTATTATGAATCATTATATTCATAGATTTTACTCGAATGGGTTCTCTGTCCTTCCTGCTCAAGGCATCGGCTACCACATTTGCCTTCCCCGGGTGGTAACGAATCTCAAAGTCGTAATCATTCAACAATTCAATCCACCTACGCTGCCTCATATTCAGTTGTTTCTGATTAAATATGTGTTGAAGACTTTTGTGGTCGGTATATATAATACTTTTGACCCCATATAAGTAGTGCCTCCAAGTCTTTAATGCAAAAACAACCGCGCCTAATTCCAAATCATGCGTCGTATAATTTTGCTCGTGAATCTTCAATTGTCTAGACGCATAAGCAATCACCTTCGTTCATTGCATTAATACACAACCGAGACCTTGCTTTGATGTGTCACAATAAATCATAAAATCATCATTCCCTTCAGGCAATGACAATATAGGTGCCGTAGTTAGCTTTTTCTTCAATAACTGAAACGCTTTCTCTTGTTCATCCTTCCATTCAAATTTCTTCCCTTTATGCGTTAATGCAGTCAAGGGCTTTGCTATTCCGGAAAAGTCTTGGATGAACCTTCTGTAGTAACCAGCTAGTCCTAAAAACTGGCGTATGTGTTTCGGAGTTTTTGGGGTTTCCCACTTTTCAATAGTTTCTATCTTTGCCGGATCCACCTTAATACCTTCTTTGTTCACTATGTGACCGAGGAATTGAACTTCTTCCAACCAAAATGCACACTTTGAAAACTTAGCGTACAATTCTTCCTTCCTCAATACTTCTAACACCTTTCTCAAATGTTCACCGTGTTCTTGGTCATTCTTTGAGTAAATAAGTATGTCATCAATGAAAACAATGACAAACTTGTCAAGGTATGGTCCACACACTCGGTTCATAAGGTCCATGAACACAGCTGGTGCATTAGTTAAACCAAATGGCATGACCATAAACTCGTAATGACCGTAACGTGTTCTGAAAGCAATCTTTGGAATATCATCTTCTTTCACCCGCATTTGATGATACCCGGAACGTAAGTCAATCTTTGAATAAATAGACGAGCCTTGTAGTTGATCAAATAAGTCATCGATTCTCGGTAGTGGGTAGCGGTTCTTGATGGTAAGTTTGTTCAACTCTCGGTAGTCGATACACAACCTGAATGTACCATCTTTCTTCTTGACAAACAAAACAGGAGCTCCCCACGGTGATGTGCTTGGTCGAATGAAACCATGCTCTAAAAGTTCTTGTAATTGGCTTTGCAGTTCTTTCATCTCACTGGGTGCGAGTCTGTAAGGAGCACGAGCTATTGGTGCAGCTCCTGGTACAAGATCTATTTGAAATTCAACGGATCGATGTGGGGGTAATCCCGGTAATTCTTTCGGAAATACATCGGGAAATTCTTTTGCAATGGGAACATCATTGATGCTCTTTTCTTCAGTTTGTACTTTCTCGACGTGTGCTAGAACAGCATAGCAACCTTTTCTTATTAGTTTTTGTGCCTTCAAATTACTAATAAGATGTAGCTTTGTGTTGCCCTTTTCTCCGTACACCATTAAGGGTTTTCCTTTTTCTCGTATAATGCGAATTGCATTTTTGTAACAAACGATCTCTGCTTTCACTTCTTTCAACCAGTCCATACCGATTATCACATCAAAACTCCCTAACTCTACTGGTATCAAATCAATCTTAAATGTTTCGCTAACCAGTTTAATTTCTCGATTTCGACATATATTATCTGCTGAAATTAATTTACCATTTGCTAATTCGAGTAAAAATTTACTATCCAAAGGCGTCAATGGACAACTTAATTTAGCACAAAAATCTCTACTCATATAGCTTCTATCCGCACCCGAATCAAATAAAACGTAAGCAGATTTATTGTCAATAAGAAACGTACCCGTAACAAGCTCCGGGTCTTCCTGTGCCTCTGCCGCATTAATATTGAAAACTCTTCCGCGGCCTTGTCCATTCGTGTTCTCCTGGTTCGGGCAATTTCTAATAATGTGGCCCGGTTTTCCACATTTATAACAAACTACATTGGCATAACTTGCTTCGACACTACTTGCTCCACCATTACTCGTTCCGACACCATTTGTTCCTTTCGTTCTATTAACCCCTGGTCCGTAGACCTCACACTTCGCCGTGCTATGACCATTTCTTTTACACTTGTTGCAAAATTTGGTGCAGAACCCCGAGTGATAATTTTCACACCTTTGGCATAGCTGCTTCTGATTGTTGTTGTTGTTGTTGCGGTTATTATTGTTGTTGGGATGATTGTTGTAGTTGCTGTTGTTGTTGTTGTTGTTGTTGTTGTTGTTGTTGTTGGGCCGTTTGTTGTAGTTGCGATTGATGTTGCGATTATTGGGATAATTGTTGCGATTATTGTTGTAATTGCTGTTGTTGTTGTATTGGTGATTCTTATCACTATTTTCCTCCCACTTTCTTTTGACTTTGCTTCACATTGGCCTCTTCAGCAGTCTGTTCTTTAATTCTTTCTTCAATCTGGTTCACTAGTTTGTGAGCCATTCTACATGCCTGTTGTATGGAGGCGGGCTCGTGTGAACTTATATCTTCTTGGATTCTTTCCGGTAATCCTTTCACAAACGCGTCGATCTTCTCTTCCTCATCTTCGAATGCTCCCGGACACAATAGGCACAATTCTGTGAATCGTCTTTCGTACGTGGTAATATCAAATCCTTGGGTTCGTAACCCTCTAAGTTCTGTCTTGAGCTTATTGACCTCGGTTCTGGGACGGTACTTCTCGTTCATCAAGTGCTTGAATGCTGACCATGGTAGTGCGTACGCATCGTCTTGTCCCACTTTCTCTAGATAGGTATTCCACCATGTTAACGCAGAACCTATGAAGGTATGCGTAGCGTACTTCACTTTGTCCTCTTCAGTACACTTACTTATGGCAAACACCGATTCGACCTTCTCTGTCCATCGTTTCAATCCGATCGGTCCTTCGGTTCCATCAAATTCCAAAGGTTTGCAGGCAGTGAATTCTTTGTAGGTGCATCCTACACGATTTCCTGTACTGCTAGATCCAAGGTTATTGTTGGTATGTAGCGCAGCCTGTACTGCGGCAATGTTTGAAGCTAGAAAAGTACGGAATTCCTCTTCATTCATATTCACGGTGTGTCGAGTAGTCGGTGCCATTTCCTTCAAAATAGTCAAATGGAACAAGTTAATCGTACAGAATATTAAGAGTAGTTAATAGTATTTCGTAGCATAATATGAACTCATTTATAAAAGCTTTTTCTTCATATTAGCGTTTTATAAGTTTAAATTCGGGTAGTACCTACCCGTTAAGTTCATACTTAGTAGCTAATATACAATTCAACTACTACAATTCTATATGAAAAACTGATTATAATAATATTTAGCGTTCAAACTTTTATACAATATTTTACAAACTTACAATACCGCTTATTTTACATAAAGCATGAAATATAGCACACAATAACTTTGATACAAGATAGTTGTGAAGATAATTCTAGCTAGTACACAAGTCGTTCAGCAAAGGCAATAAAGACACGTAATTCATACGTCCAGAAACAAGTCATGCATTCTGGTTTTACTAGGACTACTTCCCATCCTTGGTCTTGTGGAACATAACCATTATGGCAGTTGATAAGACAGCGTGTTGTAACGTCGTCAAAGGGACGAGGGTTTCGTAATGTCCAACAGTCCCGTAACAATCTAAAAACCTCATTTCTTACCCCAATTACCGACTCCGTTACTTGTGGGAACGTTTTGTTTAATAGTTGTAGCCCGATGTTCTTGTTCTCACTTTGGTGAGAAGCGAACATTACTAACCCGTAAGCATAGCATGCTTCTTTATGTTGCATGTTAGCCGCTTTTTCTAAATCATGAAGTCCTATATTCGGATACATTGAGTCAAAATAATTTCTTAACCCGTTGCGTAAAATAGCATTTGGGTTCCCCGCAATATATGCGTCAAAGTAAACACATCGTAACTTATAGGTTTCCCAATGTGATATCCCCCATCTTTCAAACGAAAGTCTCTTATAAACCAAGACATTCTTGAAACGTTCTTCGAATGTCTTACAAACTGATTTCGCCTTAAATAGTTGTGCCGAGGAATTCTGGCCGACTCTAGACAAGATTTCATCAATCATGTCTCCAGGTAGGTCTCTTAAAATATTGGGTTGTCTATCCATTTTGTGTTTTTAAACTGTAAAATAGACAAGAGTTAGATTCATAAAAAAATTACTTATTAATACAAGTTATTTTTACATATATCATAAAGCATAAGCACACTATATTACATATATTACACCACACGAATACAACTATCTTATTCCGACTCGCTCATTTTTTCTTCTTCAATTTTGGTTCGTTTTGCCAAGTTTCTAGGGATATATGATGTTCCCCTAATACGAGCCGTCGTTTTCCACATTGGTTTAGAAAAACCTGGTGGTTTAGAGGTTCCCGGGTCATTGTTACAACTTAAGGACTTCGGGGGTTGACGATACATATAAAGTTCATCGGGGTTGGAATTAGATTTCTCTATTTTTATGCCCTTTCCCTTATTATTTTCTTTTGCCTTTTTAAATTCAGTTGGGGTAATTTCTATAACATCATCGGAATTCTCGTCGGAATCCGATTCATCGGAGAATTGGTAATCCTCCCAATATTTTGCTTCCTTGGCGGAAACACCATTGACCATAATTAACCTTGGTCGGTTGGTTGAGGATTTTCTTTTACTTAACCGTTTTATTATTTCCCCCACCGGTTCTATTTCTTCATCCGGTTCCGATTCTTCTTCCGGTTCCGATTCTTCTTCCGGTTCCGACTCTTCTTCCGGTTCCGACTCTTCTTCCGGTTCCTCTTCGGGAACTTGTGAATCAGTCCACGAATCATTCCAATTTACATTTGACTCTTCATTATTATTAGGTGAGTCAATGGGACTTGTTCTAGAGGTAGACATCTATCACATAATATCAAACGCGTTAAGAGATTAATATATCACATAATATTCACATGTTAAAAATATATAGTTTCCAACAAAATTTGTTAAGCAATCATTTTTCAAGTAAACACGGTCGAAGTCCAGACTCACTAATGCATCCTAACAAACTCGATAAGATACACTAATGCAAAATTCTGGTTCTCTAAGACCAACGCTCGGATACCAACTGAAATGTCCCGTTCTTATTGATTAAAAACGTTCCATATTAATTGATTTCGTTGCGAGGTTTTGACCTCTATATGAGACGTTTTTCAAAGACTGCATTCATTTTAAAACAAACCATAACCTTTATTTCATCAACAAAGGTTTAAAAAGCTTTACGTAGATTATCAAATAATGATAATCTAAAATATCCTGTTTACACACGACCATTACATAATGGTTTACAATACAAATATGTTACAACAAAATAAGTTTCTTGAATGCAGTTTTTACACAATATCATACAAGCATGGACTCCAAATCTCGTCCTTATTTAAGTATGCGACAGCGGAAGCTCTTAATAATCACCTGAGAATAAACATGCTTAAAACGTCAACAAAAATGTTGGTGAGTTATAGGTTTAACCTATATATATCAAATCATAATAATAGACCACAAGATTTCATATTTCAATACACATCCCATACATAGAGATAAAAATCATTCATATGGTGAACACCTGGTAACCGACATTAACAAGATGCATATATAAGAATATCCCCATCATTCCGGGACACCCTTCGGATATGATATAAATTTCGAAGTACTAAAGCATCCGGTACTTTGGATGGGGCTTGTTGGGCCCGATAGATCTATCTTTAGGATTCGCGTCAATTAGGGTGTCTGTTCCCTAATTCTTAGATTACCAGACTTAATAAAAAGGGGCATATTCGATTTCGATAATTCAACCATAGAATGTAGTTTCACGTACTTGTGTCTATTTTGTAAATCATTTATAAAACCTGCATGTATTCTCATCACAAAAATATTAGATTTTAAAAGTGGGACTATAACTCACTTTCACAGATTTTTACTTCATCGGGAAGTAAGACTTGGCCACTGGTTGATTCATGAACCTATAACAATATATACATATATATCAAAGTATGTTCAAAATATATTTACAACTCTTTTAATATATTTTGATGTTTTAAGTTTATTAAGTCAGCTGTCCTCGTTAGTAACCTACAACTAGTTGTCCACAGTTAAATGTACAGAAATAAATCGATAAATATTATCTTGAATCAATCTACGACCCAGTGTATACGTATCTCAGTATTGATCACAACTTAAACTATATATATTTTGGAATCAACCTCAACCCTGTATAGCTAACTCCAACATTCACATATAGAGTGTCTATGGTTGTTCCGAAATATATATAGATGTGTCGACATGATAGGTCGAAACATTGTATACGTGTCTATGGTATCTCAAGATTACATAATATACAATACAAGTTGATTAAGTTATGGTTGGAATAGATTTGTTACCAATTTTCACGTAGCTAAAATGAGAAAAATTATCCAATCTTGTTTTATCCATAACTTCTTCATTTTAAATCCGTTTTGAGTGAATCAAATTGCTATGGTTTTATATTGAACTCTATTTTATGAATCTAAACAGAAAAAGTATAGGTTTATTGTCGGAAAAATAAGTTACAAGTCATTTTTGTAAAGGTAGTCATTTCAGTCGAAAGAACGACGTCTAGATGACCATTTTAGAAAACATACTTCCACTTTGAGTTTAACCATAATTTTTGGATATAGTTTCATGTTCATAATAAAAATCATTTTCTCAGAATAACAACTTTTAAATCAAAGTTTATCATAGTTTTTAATTAACTAACCCAAAACAGCCCGCGGTGTTACTACGACGGCGTAAATCCGGTTTTACGGTGTTTTTTGTGTTTCCAGGTTTTAAATCATTAAGTTAGCATATCATATAGATATAGAACATGTGTTTAGTTGATTTTAAAAGTCAAGTTAGAAGGATTAACTTTTGTTTGCGAACAAGTTTAGAATTAACTAAACTATGTTCTAGTGATTACAAGTTTAAACCTTCGAATAAGATAGCTTTATATGTATGAATCGAATGATGTTATGAACATCATTACTACCTTAAGTTCCTTGGATAAACCTACTGGAAAAGAGAAAAATGGATCTAGCTTCAACGGATCCTTGGATGGCCCGAAGTTCTTGAAGCAGAATCATGACACGAAAACAAGTTCAAGTAAGATCATCACTTGAAATAAGATTGTTATAGTTATAGAAATTGAACTAAAGTTTGAATATGATTATTACCTTGTATTAGAATGATAACCTACTGTAAGAAACAAAGATTTCTTTGAGGTTGGATGATCACCTTACAAGATTGGAAGTGAGCTAGCAAACTTGAAAGTATTCTTGATTTTATGTAACTAGAACTTGTAGAATATATGAAGAACACTTAGAACTTGAAGATAGAACTTGAGAGAGATCAATTAGATGAATAAAATTGAAGAATGAAAGTGTTTGTAGGTGTTTTTGGTCATTGGTGTATGGATTAGATATAAAGGATATGTAATTTTGTTTTCATGTAAATAAGTCATGAATGATTACTCATATTTTTGTAATTTTATGAGATATTTCATGCTAGTTGCCAAATGATAGTTCCCACATGTGTTAGGTGACTCAAATGGGCTGCTAAGAGCTGATCATTGGAGTGTATATACCAATAGTACATACATCTAAAAGCTGTGTATTGTACTAGTACGAATACGGGTGCATACGAGTAGAATTGTTGATGAAACTAAACGAGGATGTAATTGTAAGAATTTTTGTTAAGTAGAAGTATTTTATAAGTGTATTGAAGTCTTTCAAAAGTGTATAAATACATATTAAAACACTACATGTATATACATTTTAACTGAGTCGTTAAGTCATCGTTAGTCGTTACATGTAAGTGTTGTTTTGAAACCTTTAGGTTAACGATCTTGTTAAATGTTGTTAACCCAATGTTTATAATATCAAATGAGATTTTAAATTATTATATTATCATGATATTATCATGTATGAATATCTATTAATATGATATATATACATTAAATGTCTTTACAACGATAATCGTTACATATATGTCTCGTTTAAAAATCATTAAGTTAGTAGTCTTGTTTTTACATATGTAGTTCATTGTTAATATACTTAATGATATGTTTACTTATCATAGTATCATGTTAACTATATATATATCCATATATATGTCATCATATAGTTTTTACAAGTTTTAACGTTCGTGAATCACCGGTCAACTTGGGTGGTCAATTGTCTATATGAAACATATTTCAATTAATCAAGTCTTAACAAGTTTGATTGCTTAACATGTTGGAAACATTTAATCATGTAAATATCAATCTCAATTAATATATATAAACATGGAAAAGTTCGGGTCACTACATACGTTTCCTTACTTCCACATCTCTCATCTTCTATACTTTCTTCCTTAATTCATACTTCCAAAACATTCGTCAATATGCTCCATTCAGTTCTAATTCTTGATATATTCTTGACTATCACATCTGTCATTCTTCTTTTTCATCTATCACCGTAGGAATCTGTTTACTTCTACTATGCACTTGGGTTCATAGTGTTTTTAGTTCTCCCGTGTCTTTATATTGCTATACAAATTGATATACACGGTTTGTAATTCTCTGTGTTGTTGACGTGCTTATATTTTTCCTTATATTTCGGAGCTCCTGTGCTTGTGTATTGTCATTCATGGTTATTGCTCTCTTCCATTTGCTGTGATTTATACTCCTATTCCTATTTCGAAGCTTCATGCTTTTGTTTTCTCTTCTCGATTTTTAAGTAAAGCGAGTAATGGTCCAGAATTCGTAGGTATTGAGTTTCAGATGAACATAACTAATGTTCTAAGAGAGAATTTGTAATAGCACGATCTTGATTAGTCAAATTACCAGAATTCAATAGGAAAGATAGAACTATCAAGAAAATATGTTCTTGATACGTTTAGAGATTAGGTAGAATGTAAGAGTCGTGTAAGATAGAGCATGATGACGGTATGGTGTATGAATCATCATGTTCCATTAGAAACTTAGCATGACTTACTGTAATATAATCACATTGATCAGGCGTTATTATATTATACTAACTCATGCTTCAGTTCCCAATACTACTTCAACAACATTCATATTTTAAATTTTGAATTTTTCCGAGATTTAGAAACTAAAACAGTTTCCTTTATGACGTAACACTGATAGAGCGAAGAGATAAAAGATTTCAGATAAGAATAGTTATGAAAATATCTTCAGAAATATGGAGGATATTTATAATGAAAGATACGATGATATCTTAGAATATCTAAGATCAGAGGAAGATGAAGAATATTGTCCACAAGGGTTTAGAGTAAGGAGCAAGGTATTCGCTAAAGACTTCAGCAGACACTGAATCATTTTGGATTCTTTGAAGGCAGATTTAGTCTTTGTGATTTGTCCACAGCCTCCTTCAGGGTTTGCTCAATCCGTTTTCCAGTTCCAAACTTTCTCTTTTTCTGTGCTTTGCTAACACAATATTCTTTATCATTAAGTTTTGACTGTTACGGTTGTCTACAGTTTCTGCTGCTTCTTTCAGCTTTTTCAAAACTTCATAGTACTGATTCGTAGGCTAAAGTGCTATTCCGGATTTCAGAATTATAATTCCAGGAGATAACGTTATATGTATATGCAGAAAAGATGTGAGATTCAAGAATAATTATTGATGCTTCCTGGGGTTTGGTATGACAATTATTGTTACAAGATGTAGATGGGTACATGAAAAGGTTTTATAGTGATATTTCAGAGAGATTTAAGTCAAAGAACAATAAAGTTGCTGGTAAGCTTACTATTAATGTGGTGGAATATAAAAGGTTCCCCGGTAACGATGGCGAAAAGACAACGTATATATCAAGGTTATAATAAGGCTACTCCGGATGAAAAGTCGAAGTTCTCTTTTTGGAGCTGTGAAAAAATTCGCTATTTTGAAAAGGGATTGTAAAGTTATTTTGGGTAATAATAATTCTAAAGGATCTGACACGGATACATGTTGAACCTTTGCTTTGGTTCAAGTGTCCTCCGGATGCATATCTATAGGCATATATTCTTCGTATGTATCGTGTGATTGGTTCATTCTCTCGATTGTTCCTTAGTTGAGGTGTTTTCAATAATTTTGAAGGGTTTAGACGCAGGTTGTCATCGTCAATATCCGTATAATGAATTCGTCATGAATCTTGAATGATACAAATATCTTTATGAGTTTTGTGAATGAAAGTGATGTTCTAGTATAGTTTGAATTTAAAGTATGATTTTGAAGGATGTAGGAATCTAAAAGTAATGTTATCTGTTTAATCTTGACGTGGATTCTGATCTGTCAAAACCAGAATATGTAATTGAATTTGATTGAGAATGGTTGTTCTGGTTTCTATGAAAGAATGTATATTGTTGTGAAAGTAGTGAGTATGATTAATGATTATTGAATCAGAATTGAAGAATGTACAGTATAACATATTATTTGTGAATTTGTATAATTCTCGGGTATTACCTACCCGTTAAAGTTTCACAAGTAATATTTTGTACAAGAGAATTTTTATTACAGTCTTTATGAAAATATATGTTTTTATATTTTCTGCAGATGTAATATAGATTTAATGAGTTAATATACTATTAAACTCATTTGATTTTTGCTGGAGCTAGAATGAATAACCCCTAAAACTTTAGAGATTACATAATTTTTGCGGAGTATTTCTTCAACGTAAATGAAATTATGAATCAATACTTCATTATTCATTTTTATTGATATTTCCTCGGTGATTGATGTTGGTGTTCGTAGAATTCTTGTGAACTTCGTAAGACACGAATGACGTTTTTTTGAAAGTTTCGAGTACATCGAAAATGAAAGTGTGAAATCTAACACGTACTCGAACAATACACTTGGTTTATTATGAAATGGAATCTATTGAGTTGAAGCAGAGATTATAATTAATGATTGTTAAGTCATTAACGAAGGATGTACATCATAGCATATTAGTAATATGAATTAACCAAGTAGTATCTACCCTTTAACATTCACACCTAATAGCTTAGTACGAAAAGATATATTGTGGTTTAAAAACTCATATATATATATATATATATATATATATATATATATATATACATATAAATTTTTTTCAGAGGGAATGAGTTAATACTTCATAACTCGTTGATACAATATGCTCGTTCTTGATTTATGATGATGTCGATGATTATGAAACTGGCAGAGCTTGTGATGTTGTAGGTGCTACTGGTACTGGTGATGCTATCGGTACTGCTGGTGCTGCTTGTATAACAAGTCTATTTTGAAACGCACGCACCATTTCTGTCAGGGTTTCTATTCTCCCCTCTATCATCTCTATCCATCCACTCATCTTGATTTACGGTTATGATTAGAATAACTAATCTCTAAAACTTTAGAGATTACATAATCACCGTAGAATATTTATCCGATGAAGTTATGAATCAATACTTCATCGTTTGATGTTGTTGGTATTCCTTGATATCTACAGGGCGTATGACGTTGATGCTCGTGGGACAGATTGTGATGTTGGGGCTTGCGATGCGGATGTTGTTGGTGGTGGTAATGGTACCATTGGTGTGGATGCAGGTGGTGCAGTTGGTGCTTGTGGGGCTTGTGATGCTTGTAAGTTCTGCATCATATTCTCTAAAGCCACCACTCTAGCGTGAAGCTCATTGACTTCTTCTAGTATAACGGATGATTGGCGGTTAGAACGAGATGATGAATAAGATCTAGAAGTTTAGATAATATATAATCGTGGCGAGATACTTTGGAAATGAGGGTGAAAATGGTCTTTTAGACTGGTTCCCCGGTAAATGCTTCAGGTTCTTCGCCGAGAGGGAAATTTGGTGGGTGGAAAGGATCGCCTTCTTCTCGTCTCCATTGACTGTGTCATCTACGAACCCATCCCTAATCCATCTAGAATAGATGATGGCTAATCGGTTGATCCTATCCAGTTACACTGCTTTCGGAGCTCAGGTGAATATCCATATCGGAATAGCTGTCGGAATCCGATGAACTTGAACCAGTTGAAGGATCCATCTCGTACAGAGTAGGGAAAAGATTTTTGAAATGAAATAAATTATAGAACTAGTTTGGTATTCCTCAATACATAATTTGCATATGTATTTATAATACCAGAATCCCATAAGTTACGGAGGATTTTTCGAAAGATGTCAGACAAAGTTTACTGTAATAGATATGCAAAGATATGAATTTGTCTATACACTATCTATACAATGAATGCAGTAAGACACGTCTAGACTTAAGATGATAAGCAGGTAATTTCCGACAAAAATTGATAAGCAAAACTTTTGACATACAGCTAAGGTCGAAGTCCAGACACACTAATGCATCCTAACAACTATCAGTTAGACACACTAATGCAAGACCTGGTTCGCTAAGACCACTGCTCTGATGCCAACTAAAATGACCTGTCCATATTACTATAAACGCAGTACGTTAGTCATTGGTCCCATAGCGAGGTATTTGACCTCTATATGATACGTTTTAGAAAATATTGCATTCGTTTCATAAAAAGCACACCATTATTATACATAATGCATGTTTTAAACAAGTGGGCGATTATTTAAGAAATAATCCCCAAAATACATCGGTTTCCAAATACTACACACCAGTCGAATATAATACATGACAAAGTTTTTATTGAATGCAACACTTCATTTAAACAAAAACATGAGACTCCATGCATAGCTTGCTCAGATAATGCAACAGCGGAAGACTTTCTTAAAGACCTGAGAATAAACATGCTTAAACAGTCAACACAAAGGTTGGTGAGATATATAGGTTTAAAGTTAGCATCGCTATAAATATAGGCACAAGATTTCATAGTTACAAATATTTCAATAAAGATATTTTATAAGTTGTTGAGCGCTTCGGTAACCATACTTAACCATTAATGTGGCATATTCCCTTTATTATGAAATCTCCCTACACTGTACCAAGTGTAGTAAAAACGAAGTACTATGCAACTGTTTACGATACTAGAGCGACTAGCCCGGTTGGGGTTGTCAAACCCGATATATCTATCAATAGGATTCGCGCTTACATGTTCTTACAACATGTAAATATTAGTTACCAAGCTATTAGGGAAGATATGCAAGGTGGTACAACTCAACGTAGAATATATTTTAAGTACTTGTGTCCATAGCGTAAAATATAAAATGCATGTATTCTCATCCCAAAATATTTTTAGAGTTTAAAAATGGGACTATATACTCACGGTAGTAAAAGTATATTAATAATAAGTTTTCAACTTATTAAAAATATGGTCGTCGTCCTTGGATTCATGAAACTATAACAATAATAACGATTCAGATAATAATACATGTGAACAAAATTAATATAGCAAGTTCATATCATATCTTAAATCACATGTGATTGTTTAAGTTCATACTTTCAATCACGTGTGATTGTTTAAGTTTATATTTTCAATTACGTGTGATTTTTGAAATGTCCCGTTCATATTGATTATAAACGTTCCATATTAATTAATTTCGTCGCGAGGTTTTGACCTCTATATGAGACGTTTTTCAAAGACTGCATTCATTTTTAAAACAACCATAACCTTTATCTTATCTACAAAGGTTTAAAAAGCATTACGTAGATTATCAAATAATGATAATCTAAAATATACCGTTTACACACGACCATTACATAATGGTTTACAATAAGAATATATTACATCAAAAATAAATTTATTGAATGCAGTTTTTACATAATATCATACAAGCATGGACTCCAAATCTTGTCCTTATTTTAGTATGCAACAGCGGAAGCTCTTAATAATCACCTGAGAATAAACATGCTTAAAACGTAAAAAAAAAATGTTGGTGAGTTATAGGTTTAACCTATATATTATCAAATCATAATAATAGACCACAAGATTTCATATTTCAATATACATCCCATACATAGAGATAAAAATCATTCATATGGTGAACACCTGGTAACCGACATTAACAAGATGCATATATAAGAATATCCCCATCATTCCGGGACACCCTTCGGATATGATATAAATTTCGAAGTACTAAAGCATCCGGTACTTTGGATGGGATTTGTTAGGCCCAATAGATCTATCTTTAGGATTCGCGTCAATTAGGGTGTCTGTTCCCTAATTCTTAGATTACCAGACTCAATAAAAAGGGGCATATTCAATTTCGATAATTCAACCATAGAATGTAGTTTCACGTACTTGTGTCTATTTTGTAAATCATTTATAAAACCTGCATGTATTCTCATCCCAAAAATATTAGATTTTAAAAGTGGGACTATAACTCACTTTCACAGATATATCCTTCCTCGGAAATAAGACTTGGCCACGGATCGATTCACGAACCTATACAAATATGTACATATATATCAAAGTATGATCAAAATATAATTACAACTATTTTTATTATGTTTTAAAGATTTGAGTGTATTAAGTCAGCTGTCCTCGTTAATAACCTACAACTAGTTGTCCACAGTTAGATGTACAGAAATAAATCGATATATATTATCTTGAATCAATCCATGACCCAGTGTATACACGTGTCAGGCTTGATCACAACTCATAGTATATATATTTTTGGAATCAACCTCAACCCTGTATAGCTAACTCCAACATTACTGCATATAGAGTGTCTATGGTTGTTCCAAATAATATATATACATGTGTCGATATGATATGTCAAAACATTTGCATACGTGTCTATGGTATCCCAAGATTACAGAATATATTAGAATACATGTATAATACAATATAAGTTAGCTAGGATATGATTTGTATAGATTTGTTAAACATTTCCCGTAGCTAAAAAGATCAAAAATATCCAATCTTGTTTTACCCATAACTTCTTCATTTTAAATCCGTTTTAAGTGAATCAAATTGCTATGGTTTCATATTGAACTCTAATTTAAGAATACAAACAGAAAAAGTATATTTTTATAGTCGGAAATTTAAGTTACATGTCAATTACTAAAGAGGTAGTCATTTCCGTCGAAAGAACGACATCTTGATGACCATTTTGAAAAACATACTTTCACTTTGATTTTAACCAAGATTTTTGGATATAGTTTCATGTTCATATGAAAAATCATTTTCCCAGAAGAACAACTTTTAAATCAAAGCTTATCATAGTTTTTAATTATCCAAACCAAAACAGCCCCCGGTTTCACTACGATGGCGTATATCCGATTTTATGGTGTTCATCGTGTTTCCAGGTTTTAAATCATTAAGTTAGCATATCATATAGATATAGAACATGTGTTTAGTTGATTTTAAAAGTCAAGTTAGAAGGATTAACTTTTGTTTGCGAACAAGTTTAGAATTAACTAAACTATGTTCTAGTGATTACAAGTTTAAACCTTCGAATAAGATAGCTTTATATGTATGAATCGAATGATGTTATGAACATCATTACTACCTCAAGTTTTCTGGATAAAACTACTGAAAATGAGAAAAATGGATCTAGCTTCAAAGGATCCTTGGATGGATTGAAAGTTCTTGAAGCAGAATCATGACACGAAAACAGTTCAAGTAAGATTTTCACTCGAAATAAGATTGTTATAGTTGTAGAAATTGAATCAAAGTTTGAATATGAATATTACCTTGAATTAGAAAGATAACATACTATAAATAACAAAGGTTTCTTGATCTTAGATGATTACTTGGAATGGATTAGAAAGCTTGGAAGTAGACTTGCAAACTTGGAAGTATTCTTGATTTTTATGAAACTATACTTATGGAATTTATGAAGAACACTTAGAACTTGAAGATGGAACTTGAGAGAGATCAATTAGATGAAGAAAATTGAAGAATGAAAGTGTTTGTAGGTGTTTTTGGTCATTGGTAAATGGATTAGATATAAAGGATATGTAATTTTGTTTTCATGTAAATAAGTCATGAATGATTACTAATATTTTTGTAATTTTATGAGATATTTTATGCTAGTTTCCAAATAATGGTTCCCACATGTGTTAGGTGACTCACATGAGCTACTAAGAGCTGATCATTGGAGTGTATATACCAATAGTACATACATCTAAAAGCTGTGTATTGTACGAGTACGAATACGGGTGCATACAAGTAGAATTGTTGATGAAACTGAACGAGGATGTAATTGTAAGCATTTTTGTTAAGTAGAAGTACTTTGATATGTGTCTTGAAGTTAACGTAGAATATATATTTTTAATCACTTGTGTCCATAACATAAATCATAAAATGCATGTATTCTCATCCCAAAATATTTAGAGTTTAAAAGTGGGACTATATACTCACTTTTGCCTTGAAGGTATTTATCACGACTTGGTCTCCGATAGATATCACGAACCTAACCATATATATAATATATCAACATATTTTCTTTTTAAGTAATCGTTATATATATATATATATATATATATATATATATATATATATATATATATATATATATATATATATATATATATATATATATATATATATATATATATATATATATATATGTATGTATATATATATATATACTTTTAATACTTTTAATATTTTCTTAGTCCGTAGTTAGCAGTCCGATGTTAGTGGTCCACAATTAGTTGCTCAATAAAATAAATAAAGACCCCATCGTATTCGTATTGATCAGAATTAATCTTGACCCATGGTACCATGTTGTCAAATGATGTGTTGCGTACATAAAGTACCGTGTTGTCAAATGACGTGTTGCGTACAATCATGAGGTCTTATGATTAATCTTCTCGTGTTGTTTACGGGTGGTCCTGAAATATATAAAATCAAATCATAAGTAAATATATATATGAAATATCATATTAATTAGAAATATATGATTAATTTAATTTTTCTCCAAATATTTTCGTAGCTAAACTAGCTTCGCATACCCGATCTTGTTTTAGTCGTAGTTTCTTCATTACAACTTCGTTTTTGTTGGTTCAACTTGCCACTTCCTTGGATCGAGTCAAATTTTAAGAATATGAACTGAAAATACCTTATGTTGTATTCGAAATCACAGGTTATAGGTCAAACTTTGGTGAAACTTATGAAAGTGATCATTTTCCATCATAAAAACAACATTTAATGATCATTTTTCTAAAAATACTTACACTTTGAGTTAAACCATGAAATTTTTATATGTTAACATATTCATAAGAAATATCATTTTTACAGAATATGAACTTCCAATTCAAAGCTTAAGATGGTTTTTAATTATCCAACCCAAAACAGCCCCCGGTTGCACTCCGATGACGTAGATTCAGTTTTTAAGGTGTTCTTTGTAAAACCAAGTTATATCTTGTTAAGTTAGCATATCATTATGATATATTACAGGTCTTGAAGTGTTTTAAAAGTCAAGTTAGAAGGATCTATTTAGTTCGCGAACAAGTTTGAAATCATTCAAACTATGTTCTTGTTGTTAAAATTTTATACCACAAAATAAGATAGCTATATGAATATGAATTGAATAAGATTATGAATAAGGTTACTACCTCAAGTTACTTTTACAAATTTACTGTAAGAGATGAGAAAAATCCTAGAATCAAAAGAGTGGTGGAGTTGGATTGAAAGGTTGGAAGTAAACTTGTATTTTTGGAAGGATTATTGAAGTTTTCTTGTAAGGAATTTATTATGATGATTAAGGCTTGTTTTTGAAGCTAGATCTTCATGGTTATTTGCTGAGATTGTGAAGAACACTTAAGGTTCCTAAGAGTGTGTTTTTGGTTAGAGAAAATGTGTAGTAAAAATGAAATTGGAATGGAGTATAAATGGTGGTGAAAAGATATATAAATTTGTAATATTGTGCAAAAGTCTTGTAACATGCCAAATTGATTAATCATGCATGCTAAGATCCAAAATTGGCTGACTCATGGCTGCTAATAAAGTGATTGTGATGTGTATATACTAATAGTAAATACGTATAGGAGCTGGGTATGATACGAGTACATATACTCTAGGTATACATGTAGAAATTTTGAGGAAACGGAACGAGAATTCAAATATAGCTATATTTTGTAAATATACTTATATTGTTTTATGTATATAAGCCCTTTAAAAGTGATTAAATACATATTTATACGATACTTGTATAAGTATTATAGGTTAAAGGTATATATGTCAAATAACGTTACGTATAGTTATCATTTTGAAAACTTAAGTTAGTAGTCTCAAAGTATACTTATAACTTATTGTTATTAGTACACAATAAGATGTTAAACCATTCTTAGATCATGTTAAATATATATAAATACATATATATACACAAACGTATAATTATCGTTTGTTATATAGTTCGTGATATCATCGGTCAAATTGGACGGTCAAACGTTGTGTAAAACTCTTTTTAAAAACATAATCTCAACAATTTAGATTACTTATCATGTTGGTAAGGTTTAATTTATGTAAATATTAATCTCATAGGTATAAAATGATCGGAAAAATCCGGGTCATTACAGTACCTACCCGTTAAATAAATTTCGTCCCGAAATTTTAAAATTGTACCTATTTTGCGTTCTCGGGAAACAAATGTGGGTACTTTCGTTTCATCTGATCCTCTCGTTCCCAAGTAAACTCAGGACCCCTTAGAGCATTCCAACGAACCTTAACGATCGGTATGTTGCTCTGCTTAAGTTGTTTAACTTCACGGTCTATGATTTCGACTGGTTCTTCTATGAATTGTAGTTTCTCGTCGACTTGGATTTCTTCAAGAGGAATGGTGAGATCTTACTTTGCAAGACATTTCTTAAGGTTTGATATGTGAAATGTATTATGTACTCCGGCGAGTTGTTGCGGTAACTCGAGTCGATAAGCTACCTGTCCAATGCGTTCGATGATCTTGAACGGGCCTACATACCTTGGGTTTAGTTTACCCCTTTTACCGAAACGTATTACACCTTTCCAAGGTGACACCTTTAACATAACCATGTAACCGATCTGAAACTCTAATGGTTTCCTTCGGACATCGGCGTAGTTCTTTTGGCGACTACGGGCTGTTTTCAATCTCTCCTTGATTTGTACTATCTTCTCAGTCGTTTCGTGTATGATCTCGGGACCAGTTAATTGTCAATCTCCTACTTCATTCCAACAGATAGGGGATCTACACTTCCTTCCATACAATGCTTCGAATGGTGCAGCTTTAATGCACGCATGATAACTGTTATTATACGAGAATTCTGCTAATGGTAGATATTTATCCCATTCCTTTCCAAAATCGATCACACATGCCCTGAGCATGTCTTCAAGAGTCTGAATTGTTCTTTCACTCTGCTCGTCAGTTTGTGGATGATATGCGGTGCTCATATCCATACGAGTTCCCAGGGCCTCCTGTAGTGATTGCCAAAACTTTGATGTAAATCTACTATCACGATCGGATATAATGGAAATAGGTATTCCATGCCTTGAAACAATTTCCTTTATGTATAATCGTAATAGTTTCTCCATTCTATCCGTTTCCTTTATAGGCAAGAAATGTGCAGATTTGGTGAGTCGATCAACTATTACCCAAATGGTGTCATAACCCCAGGCAGTCTTAGGTAACTTTGTGATGAAATCCATGGTAATACCATCCCATTTCCATTCTGGGATTTCTGGTTGTTGAAGTAACCCTGACGGCTTCTGGTGTTCTGCTTTAACTTTAGAACAAATTAAACATTCCCCAACATACGTTGCAATGTCTGTCTTTAAATTTGGCCACCAATAATGCGTCTTAAGATCTTGGTACATCTTTCCAACTCCAGGATGTATCGAGTATCTTGTCTTGTGCACCTCATTCAATATCAACTTCCTTAATCCACCCAACTTCGGTACCCAAATACGGTTTGCAAAATATCGAATTCCGTCTTCCCGTATAACGAGTTGCTTCGCATACTTCTTCATTATTTCATTTCCTATGTTTTCTTTAGTAAGAGCTTCTCGTTGAGCCTCTTTGATTTGTGAGTTGAGATTCATGCGAATTTTTATGTTCATCGCTCGTACTCGAATTGGTTCTCGTTCCTTTCTGCTTAAAGCGTCGGCCACTAAATTCGCTTTCCCAGGATGATAGCGAATCTCACAATCATAGTCGTTTATCAGCTCGACCCACCTACGTTGCCTCATGTTCAACTGTTTCTGATCGAAGATATGGTGAAGGCTTTTATGATCGGTAAACACAGTGCATTTAACTCCATATAAGTAGTGTCTCCATATCTTCAATGCAAACACTACTGCTCCCAATTCTAAATCATGCGTCGTATAATTCCGCTCATGAATCTTCAATTGTCGGGATGCGTATGCTATAACTTTCTTCCGTTGCATAAGGACGCAACCAAAACCTTGTCACGAAGCGTCACAATATATCTCAAAATCATCGTTCCCTTCAGGTAACGATAAAATAGGTGCCGTGGTCAACTTCTTCTTGAGTAATTGAAATGCTCTCTCCTGCTCAAAGGTCCATTCGTACTTCTTCCCTTTTTGTGTTAACGCTGTCAATGGTTTAGCTATTCGAGAAAAATCTTGAATAAACCTTCTATAATAACCGGCTAAACCCAAAAATTGGCATATCTGCGTTGGTGCCTTAGGAGTCTCCCATTTTTCAATGGCCTCAATTTTAGCTGGGTCAACCTGAATTCCTTTGCTACTAACAACATGGCCAAGAAATTGCACTTCTTTCAAATAAAACGCACACTTAGAAAATTTGGCGTATAATTGTTCTTTTCTTAACAATTCTAATACCAATCTTAAATGCTGCTCATGCTCTTGATCACTCTTGGAATAGATAAGAATATCGTCAATGAAAACGATAACAAACTTATCTAAATACGGACTACAAACTCGATTCATGAGGTCCATGAATACAGCTGGCGCATTAGTCAACCCAAACGGCATAACCAAAAATTCGTAATGACCATAACGTGTCCGAAAAGCAGTTTTCGGAATATCTTCTTCTTTGACACGTAATTGATGATAGCCCGATCTTAAGTCGATTTTCGAGTACACACATGATCCTTGCAGTTGATCAAATAAATCATCAATTCTCGGTAGTGGATAACGATTCTTGATAGTTAACTTATTTAATTCACGATAATCTATACACATTCGGAAAGATCCATCTTTCTTCTTGACGAATAAAATCGGAGCTCCCTACGGTGAAGTGCTCGGTCGAATGAAACCACGGTCCAGTAATTCTTGTAACTGGCTTTGTAACTCTTTCATCTCAGATGGTGCAAGTCTATATGGAGCACGAGCCACTGGTGCAGCTCTGGTACTAGATCTATTTGAAATTCTACAGATCTAAATGGAGGTAATCCCGGCAACTCTTCCGGAAAGACTTCAGGAAAATCTCTTGCCACAGGCACGTCATTGATGCTCTTCACTTTCTCCTTCATTTTGACTTTATTAACATGTGCTAAGATAGCATAGCACCCTTTCTTCAAGCACTTTTGAGCTTTCAAACAACTAATGAGTTTTAGCTTTGAGTTACCCTTCTCTCCATAAATCATTACTGGCGTTTTATCCTTACGAGGAATGTGAATTGCCTTATTGGCACACACAACTTTAGCTCCTATTTTAGACATCCAGTCCATGCCGACTATTACATCAAAACTTCCTAATTCTACGGGTATCAAATCAATCTTAAATGTTTCTCCGGCTAAATTTATTTTACAATCACGGCAAATTTTATCGGCTTTAATTAGTTTACCATTAGCTAACTCAATCATGTACTTAGCATCTAGAGGTAATGATGAACAATTCAATTTAGCGTAAAAGTCTCTACTCACGTAACTTCTATCGGCACCAGTATCAAATATAATAGATGCGGATAAGTTATTAATGGTATACGTACCCGTAACAAGCTCCGGGTTTTCACACGCCTCTCTAGCATTAATAACAAATGCTCTTCCACATGCAGATCCATTATTCTTCTATGGATTCGGACACTGGCTCTTATAATGACCCTGTTTCCCACACCCATAACAAGTAACAGTGGCCAAGGCAGTTCTATTTGCATTGGTGGCAGGAGTCTTGGTACCATTTGTATTTGTAGCGGGAACTCTACAATCTTCAGCAAGATGACCTTTTCGATTACAATTGTTGCACACCACATTACAATAACCAGAGTGATGTTTGTGGCATCTGTTACATAAAGGATTTCGTCCTTTGTAACCTGAGTTTGAACCACTACCCGCACCTTGCGTGGTTTCTTGTTTCTTGTTGGATTGTTGATGATTACCTTCCCACTTTCTTTTGTTTCCCGATGTCATGACATCGGTGTTCTTATCCAGAATAATCTGGTCCATCAATTCGTTCGCCATGGTGATAGCTTCATGAATAGTCTTGGGTTTGGATGCTGTAACATTTGCCTTGACCTTTTTAGGCAAACCGTCTTTGTACAGTTCAATCTTCCGTTCTTCGGTTGGTACCAATTCGGGACATAGCAAAGCTAATTCCATGAATCACTGATTGTAGTTGGTGAGTTCAGTACCAACAGCTTTCAGGCTTCGTAATTCAGCTTCCAACTTCCTAACCTCGTTCCTTGGACAATATTTGTTGATTAGCATTGTTTTGAATTCTTCCCAAGGAGTATCATAAGCTACATCTCCTCCTACGGCCTTCACATAATTTTTCCACCACGTGAGTGCACTATCTTGTAGGGTGCACGATGCATACTTGGTCATGTCCTTCTCAATACAACCACTGATTTTAAACACAGACTCAATCTTTTCGATCCACCGGGTTAAACCGACCGGTCCTTCTGTTCCACTGAATGATGAGGGCTTGCAACCTTGAAAAGTTTTGTAAGTACATCCCGCACGAGGATTTGGGTTAACTGCAGCACCTCTCGCAGCCTCAACCCATAACATTCTGTCGTCCACTCGCTGATTGATGAGTTCCTCGATTTCTTGTTCCGTCATTCGGTTCAATCGCGCCATAATCTTCAATAAAAATGGAAAAAAATAATTATTCACATGGAATATTATAGATATAGTATGTATTTACAGTACATCGTAGCTTATTAATAATATGAACCAGTTATTATTGTAAAAGCCTTTTCTTCTTATTAGCGTTTTATAATTATACCTAGGGTAGTACCTACCCGTTAAAGTTCATACTTAATAGCTTAGTACGAAAATCAATTACTATCACCCAAATAATACTCAACCATGGAAAATTATTGCATTTCACACTTCACTATTTTACATATGCTTATCTTACATCAAACATTAAGCAAACCACACTAGTAATATTATACAAAACGTTATATGATCCCATGGTTTAAAACAACAGCGCATCATTTAACCCAAAGCGTTTGTGTTCAAAGAAATCACTTAAAGGTTATCCTGGTTGTCTCCCTGCATTTTGGCTGAGGAACCGAAGAACTGGATGTCGGGATAGAACTAATAGGAATAGCGGCAATAGGTGTGGAAGTATCTGGTGGAGTTGGTGCCACAACATCCTCTCTAGACTCGGGATTTAGATTTTCCATTTCAGTAGCCTTTCGTTTCTTTCCTCGTTCGAACTTGTCTTTCGTAATTTCCTGCATTTCTTCCTCCTCAGGATCACTTTCCGGTTCCTCTTCAATTGATTCATCCGGAACTTGTGAGTCTTCCCCAAAGGTGTCGTTTTCATCATCGGATAGATTAATGACTGGAACACCATCTGAAGAGTCTGGTTCGGAGTCTCTGAATGTGATAACAAGTTCTAAGCTAGACATCTATCACATAATAACTAGCATGTTAGTATCACATAATATTTACATATTAATTTTTAACTAACAAGGATAAGCAATAGTTTTCTAAATCAAACACGGTCAAAGTCCAGACTCACTAATGCATCCTAACAAACTCGATAAGACAGACTAATGCAAATTTTCTGGTTCTCTAAGACCAACGCTCTGATACCACATGTCATAACCCGACCTTAACCATAAGGACGATTACAATAACATATGATTTCATCGCGAGGTATTGACCTCTATATGCGACATTTTTCAAAAACTGCATTCGTTTTTACAATACAAACCATAGCTTTTATTACAAATACAAGGTTTAAACAACTTAATAATGATTATCGTTTAGCGATAATCTTAGACTTACAAACTTTACATGTGATAATAACAATACGACTTCCAACATATTTTACATTACAAATCCTCCGATATGCAGTTTTATTTTTGACACAAATATGCATACTCAAGATCTTGCTTAAATTCAACATGTTGCAGCGGAAGCTTTTAGTTATCACCTGAGAATAAACATGCTTAAAACGTCAACATAAAGTTGGTGAGATATAGGTTTAATGCCGGCAGCGTTATAAATATAGACCACAAGATTTCATATATAAACTTTTTAATAAAAAAAATATTCTAAGTTGTTGAGCACTTGATAACCATACTTAACATTTAATCAACGTCGCATATTCCCTTTATTATGAAATCTTACTACACCGTACCAAGTGTAGTCACCGAAACGAAGTACTGTGCAACCGTTGAATACTGGTCGTCCAGTCCAGTTGTGGTTGTCAGGCCCGATAGATCTATCAACAGGATTCGCATTTACAATACCTCATGTAAATAATAGTTACCAAGTTACAGGGAAGTATGCCAGTGGTACAACTCAACGTAGAATATATATTGTTAATCACTTGTGTCCATAACGTAAATCATAAAATGCATGTATTCTCATCCCGAAATATTTAGAGTTTAAAAGTGGGACTATATACTCACTTTTGCCTTGAAGGTATTTATCACGACTTGGTCTCCGATAGATATCACGAACCTAACCATATATATAATATATCAACATATTTTCTTTTTATATATATATATATGTATATATATATATATATATATATATATATATATATACTTTTAATACTTTTAATATTTTCTTAGTCCGTAGTTAGCAGTCCGATGTTAGTGGTCCACATTTAGTTGCTCAATAAAATAAATAAAGACCCCATCGTATTCGTATTGATCAGAATTAATCTTGACCCATGGTACCATGTTGTCAAATGACGTGTTGCGTATATAAAGTACCGTGTTGTCAAATGGCGTGTTGCGTAAAATCATGAGGTCTTATGATTAATCTTCTCGTGTTGTTTACGGGTGATCCTGAAATATATAAAATCAAATCATAAGTAAATATATATGAAATATCATATTAATTAGAAATATATGATTAATTTAATTTTTCTCCAAATATTTTCGTAGCTAAACTAGCTTCGCATACCCGATCTTGTTTTAGTCGTAGTTTCTTCATTACAACTCCGTTTTTGTTGGTTCAACTTGCCACTTCCTTGGATTGAGTCAAATTTTAAGAATATGAACTGAAAATACCTTAGGTTGTAATCGAAATCACAGGTTATAGGTCAAACTTTGGTGAAACTTATGAAAGTGATCATTTTCCATCATAAAAACAACATTTAATGATCATTTTTCTAAAAATACTTACACTTTGAGTTAAACCATGAAATTTTTATGTGTTAACATATTCATAAGAAATATCATTTTTACAGAATATAAACTTCCAATTCAAAGCTTAAGATGGTTTTTAATTATCCAACCCAAAACAGCCCCCGGTTGCACTCCGACGACGTAGATTCAGTTTTTAAGGTGTTCTTTGTAAAACCAAGTTATATCTTGTTAAGTTAGCATATCATTATGATATATTACAGGTCTTGAAGTGTTTTAAAAGTCAAGTTAGAAGGATCTATTTAGTTTGCGAACAAGTTTGAAATCATTCAAACTATGTTCTTGTTGTTAAAATTTTATACCACAAAATAAGATAGCTATATGAATATGAATTGAATAAGATTATGAATAAGGTTACTACCTCAAGTTACTTGGACAAAGTTACTGTAAGAGATGAGAAAAATCCTACAATCAAAAGAGTGGTGGAGTTGGATTGAAAGGTTGGAAGTAAACTTGTATTTTTGGAAGGATTATTGAAGTTTTCTTGTAAGAAATTTATTATGATGATTAAGGCTTGTTTTTGAAGCTAGATCTTCATGGTTATTTACTGAGATTGTGAAGAACACTTAAGGTTCCTAAGAGTGTGTTTTTGGTTAGAGAAAATGTGTAGTAAAAATGAAATTGGAATGGAGTATAAATGGTGGTGAAAAGATGTATAAATTTGTAATATTGTGCAAAAGTCTTGTAATATGCCAAATTGATTAATCATGCATACTAAGATCCAAAATTGGCTGACTCATGGCTGCTAATAAAGTGATTGTGATGTATATATACTAATAGTAAATACGTATAGGAGCTGGGTATGATACGAGTACATATACTCTAGGTATACATGTAGAAATTTTGAGGAAACGGAACGAGAATTCAAATATAGATATCTTTTGTAAATATACTTATATTGTTTTATGTATATAAGCCCTTTAAAAGTGATTAAATACATATTTATACGATATTTGTATAAGTATTATAGGTTAAAGGTATATATGTCAAATAACGTTACGTATAGTTATCATTTTGAAAACTTAAGTTAGTAGTCTCAAAGTATACTTATAACTTATTGTTATTAGTACACAATAAGATGTTAAACCATTCTTAGATCATGTTAAATATATATAAATACATATATATACACAAACGTATAATTATCGTTTGTTATATAGTTCGTGATATCATCGGTCAAATTGGACGGTCAAACGTTGTGTAAAACTCTTTTTAAAAAACATAATCTCAACAAATTAGATTACTTATCATGTTGGTAAGGTTTAATTTATGTAAATATTAATCTCATAGGTATAAAATGATCGGAAAAATCCGGGTCGTTACAAAATATCTCTTAATATGATATATACATTAAAATATCTTTACAACGATAATCGTTACATATAAGTCTCGTTTCGTAATTCTTGAGTTAGTAGTCTTGTTTTTACATATGTAGTTCATTGTTAACACACTTAATGATATATTTAAATATCATTTTATCATGTTAAATATAGTGTATCAATATCTTAATATGATACATATATATTTAGTAGACGTTATCATAACGATAATCGTTATATATATCATTTCGAGTTTCTTAACTTAGCAATCTCATTTCTTATGTATATCACACATTGTTAATATACTTAGTGAGATACTTACTCATCATAATCTCATGTCAACCATATATATATGTCTATATATACCACAACATGTAGTTTTTACAATTTTGTAACGTTCGTGAATCGCAGGTCAACTTGGGTGATCAATTGTCTATATGAAACTTATTTCATTTAATCAAGTATTAACAAGTTTGATTGCTTAACACGTTGGAAATATTTAGTCATGTAAATATCAATCTCAATTAATATATATAAATATGGAAAAGTTTGGGTAACTACAGTACCTACCCGTTAAATAAATTTCGTCCCGAAATTTTAAGCTGTTGAAGGTGTTGACGAATCTTCTGGAAATAGATGCGGGTATTTCTTCTTCATCTAATCTTCATGCTCCCAGGTGAACTCGGGTCCTCTACAAGCATTCCATTGAACCTTAACAATCGGTATCTTGTTTTGCTCAAGTCTCTTAACCTCACGATCCATTATTTCGACGGGTTCTTCAATGAATTGAAGTTTTTCATTGATTTGGATTTCGTCCAACGGAATAGTGAGATCTTCTTTAGCAAAACATTTCTTCAAATTCGAGACGTGGAAAGTGTTATGTACATCCGCGAGTTGTTGAGGTAGCTCCAGTTGGTAAGCTACTGGTCCGACACGATCTATAATCTTGAATAGTCCAATGTACCTTGGATTTAGTTTCCCCCGTTTACCAAATCGAACAACGCCTTTCCAAGGTGAAACCTTAAGCATGACCATTTCTCCAATTTCAAACTCTATATCTTTTTTTTTACTGTCCGCGTAGCTCTTTTGTCGACTCTGGGCGGTTTTCAATCGTTGTTGAATTTGGATGATTTTTTCGGTAGTTTCTTGTATTATCTATGGACCCGTAATCTGTCTATCCCCCAATTCATTCCAACAAATTGGAGACCTGCACTTTCTATCATAAAGTGCCTCAAAGGGCGCCATCTCAATACTAGAATGATAACTGTTGTTGTAGGAAAATTCTGCTAATGGTAGGTGTCGATCCCAACTGTTTCCGAAATCAATAACACATGCTCGTAGCATGTCTTCAAGAGTTTGTATCGTCCTTTCGCTCTGCCCATCAGTTTATGGATGATAGGCAGTACTCATGTCTAGACGAGTCCCCAATGCTTGTTGCAACGTCTGCCAGAACCTTGAAACAAATCTACCATCCCTATCAGAGATAATAGAGATGGGTATTCCATGTCTGGAGACAACCTCCTTCAAATACAATCGCGCCAACTTCTCCATTTTGTCATCTTCTCTCATTGGCAGGAAGTGTGCTGACTTGGTGATACGATCAACTATTACCCAAATAGTATCATAACCACTTGCAGTCCTTGGCAATTTAGTAATGAAATCCATGGTAATGTTTTCCCATTTCCATTCCGGGATTTCAGGTTGTTGTAGTAGACCTGATGGTTTCTGATGTTCAGCTTTGACCTTAGAACACGTCAAACATTCTCCTACATATTTAGCAATATCGGCTTTCATTCCCGGCCACCAAAAGTGTTTCTTGAGATCTTTATACATCTTCCCCGCTCCGGGATGAATTGAATATCTGGTTTTATGTGCTTCTTTAAGTACCATTTCTCTCACATCTCTAAACCTTGGTACCCAAATTCTATCAGCCCTATATCAGGTTCCGTCTTCTCGAATATTAAGATGTTTCTCTGATCCTTTGGGTATCTCATTCTTCAACTTTCCTTCTTTTACAACCCCCTGTTGCGCTTCCTTTATTTGAGTAGTAAGGTTAGTACGAATAATTATATTCATAGCTTTTACCCGTATAGGTTCTCTGTCCTTTCTACTCAAAGCGTCGGCTACCACATTCGCCTTCCCCGGGTGGTATCGAATCTCAAAATCATAATCATTCAACAGTTCAATCCACCTGCGTTGTCTCATATTCAGTTGCTTCTGATTAAATATATGTTGGAGACTTTTGTGGTCGGTATATATAATACTTTTGACTCCATATAAATAATGCCTCCAAGTCTTTAATGCAAAAACAACAGCACCCAATTCCAAATCGTGAGTTGTATAATTTTGCTCGTGAATCTTTAATTGTCTAGACGCATAAGCAATCACCTTCGTTCGTTGCATTAATACACAACCGAGACCTTGCTTTGATGCGTCACAATAAATCATAAAATCATCATTCCCTTCAGGCAATGACAATATAGGTGCCGTAGTTAGCTTTTTCTTCAATAACTAAAACGCCTTCTCTTGTTCATCCTTCCATTCAAATTTCTTCCCTTAATGCGTTAATGCAGTCAAGGGTTTTGCTATTTTGGAAAAATCTTGGATGAATCTTCTGTAGTAACCAGCCAATCCTAAAAATTGACGTATATGCTTCAGAGTTTTTGGGGTTTCCCACTTTTCAACGGTTTCGATCTTTGCCGGGTCCACCTGGATACCTTCTTTGTTTACTATGTGACCGAGGAATTGAACTTCTTCCAACCAAAATGCACACTTTAAAAACCTAGCGTACAGTTTTTCTTTCCTCAATACTTCTAGCACTTTTCTCAAATGTTCTTCGTGCTCTTGATCATTCTTTGAGTAAATAAGTAGGTCATCGATGAAAACAATGACAAACTTGTCAAGATATGGCCCACACACTCGATTCATAAGGTCCATGAACATAGCTGGTGTGTTAGTCAATCCAAACGGCATAACCATAAACTCGTAATGACTATAACGCGTCATAAAAGCAGTTTTTGGAATATCATCCTCCTTTACTCGCATTTGATGATATCCAGAACGTAAATCGATTTTCCAATAAACTGACGAGCCTTGTAGTTGATCAAATAAGTCGTCAATTCTCGGCAGTGGATAACAGTTTTTGATGGTAAGTTTATTCAACTCTCGGTAGTCAATACACAACCTAAATGTACCATCCTTCTTCTTGACAAACAAAACAGGAGCTCCCCATGGTGATGTGCTTGGTCGAATGAAATCACATTCTAATAGTTCTTGCAGTTAGCTTTGCAGTTCTTTCATCTCGCTGGGTGCGAGTCTGTAAGGAGCACGAGCTATTGGTGCAGCTCCTGGTACAAGATCTATTTGAAATTCAACAGATCGATATGGAGGTAGTCCCGGTAATTCTTTCGGAAATACATCGGGAAATTCTTTTGTGACGGGAACATCATTGATGCTCTTTTCTTCAGTTTGTACTTTCTCGACGTGTGCTAGAACAGCATAGCAACCTTTTCTTATTAGTTTTTGTGCCTTCAAATTACTAATAAGATGTAGCTTCGTGTTGCCCTTTTCTCCGTACACCATTAAGGGTTCTCCTTCTTCTCGTACAATGCGAATTGCATTTTTGTAACATACGATCTCTGCTTTCATCTCCTTCAGCCAGTCCATGCCAATTATTACATCAAAACTCCCTAACTCTATTGGTATCAAATCAATCTTAAATATTTCGCTACCCAGTTTAATTTCTCGATTCCGGCATATATAATCTGCTGAAATTAATTTACCGTTTGCTAATTCGAGTAAAAATTTACTATCCAACGGCGTCAATGGACAACTTAATTTAGCACAAAAATCTCTACTCATATAGCTTCTATCCACACCCGAATCAAATAAAACGTAAGCAGATTTATTGTCAATAAGAAACGTACCCGTAACAAGTTCCGGGTCTTCCTGTGCCTCTGCCGCATTAATATTGAAAACTCTTCCGCGACCTTGTCCATCCGTGTTCTCCTGGTTCGGGAAATTTCTAATAATGTGGCCCGGTTTTCCACATTTATAACAAACTACATTGGCATAACTTGCTCCGACACTACTTGCTCCACCATTACTCGTTCCGAAACCATTTGTTCCTTTCGTTCTGTTAACCCCTGGTCCGTAGACCTCACATTTCGCCGCGCTATGACCATTTCTTTTACACTTGTTGAAAAATTTGGTGCAGAACCCCGAGTGATACTTTTCACACCTTTGGCATAGCTGCTTCTGATTGTTGTTGTTGTTGCGGTTGTTATTGTTGTTGGGATGATTGTTGCAGTTGTTGTTATTGTTGTTGTGCCGTTTGTTGTAGTTGCGATTGATGTTGCGATTGTTGGGATAGTTGTTGTTGTATTGGTGACTCTTATCACCGTTTTCCTCCCACTTTCTTTTGACTAGCTTCAAGTTGGCCTCTTCGGCCGACTGTTCTTTAATTCTTCCCTCAATCTGGTTCACTAGTTTGTGAGCCATTCTACATTCCTTTTGTATGGAGACAGGCTCGTGTGAACTTATATCTTCTTGGATTCTCTCTGGTAACCCTTTCACAAACGCGTCGATCTTCTCTTCCTCATCTTCGAATGCTCTCGGACATAATAGGCACAATTCTGTGAATTGTCTTTCGTACGAAGTAATATCGAATCCCTGTGTTCGTAACCCTCTAAGTTCTGACTTGAGCTTATTTACCTCGGTTCTGGGACGGTACTTCTCGTTCATCAAGTGCTTGAATGCTGACCACGGTAACGCGTAAGCAGCATCTTGTCCCACTTGCTCTAGATAGGTATTCCACCATGTTAACTCAATACCTGTGAAGGTATGCGTAACGTACTTCACTTTATCTCCTTCAGCACACTTACTTATGGCAACCACCGATTCAACTTTCTCAGTCCACCGTTTCAATCCGATTGGTCCTTCGGTCCCATCAAATTCTGAAGGTTTGCAGGCAGTGAATTCCTTGTAGGAGCATCCTACACGACTTCTTGCACCGTTAGCTGTATTGCTAGATTCAGAGTTATTGTTGGTATGTAGCGCGACCTGTACTGCGGCTATGTTTGAAGCAAGAAAGGCACGAAATTCCTCTTCGCTCATATTCAAGGTGTGTCGAGTAGTCGGTGCCATTTCCTTCAAAATAGTTAAATGAAACAAGTTAATCATACAGAATATTAAGAGTAGTCAATAGTATCTCGTAGCATAATATGAACTCATTTATAAAAGCTTTTTCTTCATATTAGCGTTTTATAAGTTTAAATTCGGGTACTACCTACCCGTTAAGTTCATACTTAGTAGCTAATATACAATTCAACTACTACAATTCCATATGAAAAACTGATTATAATAATATATCACATACAAATATTCTTCAAACTTACGACTTCGCTATATTACATATAACATGAAATATAGTACACTATGATAGAGGATAGTTTTGAAGATAAATCTAGTTAATACGCAAGTTGTTCAGCAAAGGAAATAAAGACACGTAATTCATAAGTCCAGAAACAAGTCATGCATTCTGGTTTTACTAAGACGACTTCCCATCCTTTGTCTTGTGGAAAATAGCCGTTATGACCATTGGCTAGGCAGCATGTTGTAATGTCGTCAAAAGGATGAGGGTTTCGTAATGTCCAACAGCCCCGTAATAATCTAAAAACCTTGTTTCTCACCCCAACTACTGAATCTGTCACTTGTGGGAAAGTTTTATTTAAAAGCTGCAATCCGATGTTCTTTTTCTCACTTTGGTAAGAAGCGAACATCACTAACCCGTAAGCATAACATGCTTCTTTATGTTGCATGTCAAAAGCTCTTTCTAATTCACGAAATCCTATGTTGGGATATGTTGAGTCAAAATAGGTTTTTAACCCGTAGTGTAAAATTGCATTTGGGTTCCCCGCATTTAACGCTTTAAAGAAAACACGGCGTAACTTACGGTCTCCCCAATGTGATATACCCCACCTATCAAAGGAAAGCCTTTTATAAACTAAGGCATTTCTGGAAAGTCTTTCAAATGTTTGACAAGTTAATTTCGCCATAACTAAATGTGCTGATGAATTTTGACCAACTCTAGACAAGATTTCCTTAATCATATCCTCTGGTAGGTCTTCTAAAATATTCGGTTGTCTACCCTTAACGTCCATTTTATTTTTATACTGTAAAATAGACAAGGATTAGATTCGTAAAAGATAATTAACAAACAATACAAGCAATTTTTACATAGAACATAAAAGTACAAGCACACTACAATACTTATAATACACAACATGATTACAACCCTCTAATCTGAATAACTGGTTTCTTCTTCTTCGGACTTGGTTCGTTTTCCTAATTTTCTAGGAATACTCTAATACGAGTCGTCATTTTCAACATTGGTTTAGAAAAACCTGGTGGTTTAGAGGTTCTCGGGTTATTGTCACGATATTGAAAATACGGGTGTTGATGGTACATATAAAGTTCATCGGGGTCGGAATCAGATTTCTCTATTTTGATGCCTTTTCCGTTATTATTTTCTTTTGCCTCATTAAATTAGGTCGGGGTAATTTCTATAACATCATTGGAATCCTCATCAGGATCCGATTCATCGGAAAATTGGTAATTTTCCCAATATTTTGCTTCCTTAGCGGAAACACTATTGACCATTATTAACTTTGGTCCATTGGTTGAGGATTTTCTTTTATTTGACCGGTTTTCTGTGGTTCCTACTATTCCCCCCTCCGGAACCTCTTCTTCTTCTTCCGATTCCTCTTCTTCTGGTTCCTCTTCTTCCGGTTCCTCTTCTTCCGGTTCCGTTTCCTATTCTTCCGGTTCTTCGGGAACTTGTGAATCTTGCCAATATATATTCGACTCTTTGTTATTATTAGGTGAGTCAATGGAATTTGTGCTAGAGGTAGACATCTATCACACAATATCAAACATGTTAATAGATTAATATACCACATAATATTTACATGTTAATAATATATAGTTTCCAACAAAAATGTTAAGCAATCATTTTTAAAGAAAACACGGTCGAAGTCCAGACTCACTAATACATCCTAACAAACTCGATAAGACACATTAATGTAAATTTTCTGGTTCTCTAAGACCAACGCTCGGATACCAACTGAAATGTCCCGTTCATATTGATTATAAACGTTCCATATTAATTGATTTCGTCGCGAGGTTTTGACCTCTATATGAGATGTTTTTCAAAGACTGCATTCATTTTTAAAACAACCATAACCTTTATCTTATCTATAAAGGTTTAAAAAGCATTACGTAGATTATCAAATAATGATAATCTAAAATATACCGTTTACACACGACCATTACATAATGGTTTACAATAAGAATATATTACATCAAAAATAAGTTTCTTGAATGCAGTTTTTACATAATATCATACAAGCATGGACTCCAAATCTTGTCCTTATTTTAGTATGCAACAGCGGAAGCTCTTAATAATCACCTGAGAATAAACATGCTTAAAACGTCAACAAAAATGTTGGTGAGTTATAGGTTTAACCTATATATTATCAAATCATAATAATAGACCACAAGATTTCATATTTCAATATACATCCCATACATAGAGATAAAAATCATTCATATGGTGAACAACTGGTAACCGACATTAACAAGATGCATATATAAGAATATCCCCATCATTCCGGGACACCCTTCGGATATGATATAAATTTCGAAGTACTAAAGCATCCGGTACTTTGGATGGGGTTTGTTAGGCCCAATAGATCTATCTTTAGGATTCGCGTCAATTAGGTTGTCTGTTCCCTAATTCTTAGATTACCGGACTCAATAAAAAGGGGCATATTCGATTTCAATAATTCAACCATAGAATGTAGTTTCACGTACTTGTGTCTATTTTGTAAATCATTTATAAAATCTGCATGTATTCTCATCTCAAAAATATTAGATTTTAAAAGTGGGACTATAACTCACTTTCACAGATATTTCCTTCCTCGAAAATAAGACTTGGCCATGGATCGATTCACGAACCTATACAAATATGTACATATATATCAAAGTATGATCAAAATATAATTACAACTATTTTTATTATGTTTTAAAGATTTGAGTGTATTAAGTCAGCTGTCCTCGTTAATAACCTACAACTAGTTGTCCACAGTTAGATGTACAGAAATAAATCGATATATATTATCTTGAATCAATCCATGACCCAGTGTATACACATCTCAGGCTAGATCACAACTCAAAGTATATATATTTTTGGAATCAACCTCAACCCTGTATAGCTAACTCAAACATTACTGCATATAGAGTGTCTGTGGTTGTTCCAAATAATATATATACATGGGTCGATATGATATGTCAAAACATTTGAATACGTGTCTATGGTATCTCAAGATTACAGAATATATTAGAATACATGTATAATACAATATAAGTTAGCTAGGATATGATTTGTATAGATTTGTTAAACATTTCCCGTAGCTAAAAAGATCAAAAATATCCAATCTTGTTTTACCCATAACTTCTTCATTTTAAATCCGTTTTGAGTGAATCAAATTGCTATGGTTTCATATTGAACTCTAATTTAAGAATCCAAACAGAAAAAGTATAGGTTTATAGTCAAAAATTTAAGTTACATGTCAATTACTAAAGAGGTAGTCATTTCCGTTGAAAGAACGACATCTTGATGACCATTTTGAAAAACATACTTTCACTTTGAGTTTAACCAAGATTTTTGGATATAGTTTCATGTTCATATGAAAAATCATTTTCCCAGAAGAACAACTTTTAAATCAAAGTTTATCATAGTTTTTAATTATCCAAACCAAAACAGCCCCCGGTTTCACTACGACAGCGTATATCCGATTTTATGGTGTTCATCGCGTTTCCAGGTTTTAAATCATTAAGTTAGCATATCATATATATATATATAGTACATGTGTTTAGTTGATTTTAAAAGTCAAGTTAGAAGGATTAACTTTTGTTTGCGAACAAGTTTAGAATTAACTAAACTATGTTCTAGTGATTACAAGTTTAAACCTTCGAATAAGATAGCTTTATATGTATGAATCGAATGATGTTATGAATATTATTACTATCTCAAGTTTTCTGGATAAAACTACTGGAAATGAGAAAAATGGATCTAGCTTCAAAGGATCCTTGGATGGATTGAAAGTTCTTGAAGCAGAATCATGATACGAAAACAGTTCAAGTAAGATTTTCACTCGAAATAAGATTGTTATAGTTGTAGAAATTGAATCAAAGTTTGAATATGAATATTACCTTGAATTAGAAAGATAACCTACTGTAAATAACAAAGGTTCCTTGATCTTAGATGATTACTTGGAATGGATTAGAAAGCTTGGAAGTAGACTTGCAAACTTGGAAGTATTCTTGATTTTTATGAAACTATACTTATGGAATTTATGAAGAACACTTAGAACTTGAAGATGGAACTTGAGAGAGATCAATTAGATGAAGAAAATTGAAGAATGAAAGTGTTTGTAGGTGTTTTTGGTCGTTGGTATATGGATTAGATATAAAGGATATGTAATTTTGTTTTCATGTAAATAAGTCATGAATGATTACTAATATTTTTGTAATTTTATGAGATATTTCATGCTAGTTACCAAATGATGGTTCCCACATGTGTTAGGTGACTCACATGGGCTGCTAAGAGCTGATCATTGGAGTGTATATACTAATAGTACATACATCTAAACGCTGTGTATTGTACGAGTACGAATACGGGTGCATACGAGTAGAATTGTTAATGAAACTGAATGAGGATGTAATTGTAAGCATTTTTGTTAAGTAGAAGTACTTTGATATGTGTCTTGAAGTCTTTCAAAAGTGTAAGAATACATATCAAAACACAACATGTATATACATTCTAATGGAGTCGTTAAGTCTTCGTTAGTCGTTACATGTAAGTGTTGTTTTGAAACCTTTAAGTTAACGATCTCAATTAATGTTGTTAACCCAATGTTTATTATATCAAATGAGATGTTAAATTATTATATTATCATGATATTATGATGTATGAATATCTCTTAATATGATATATACATTAAAATATCGTTACAACGATAATCGTTACATATAAGTCTCGTTTCGTAATTCTTGAGTTAGTAGTCTTGTTTTTACATATGCAGTTCATTGTTAACACAATTAATGATATATTTAAATATAATTTTATCATGTTTAATATAGTGTATCAATATCTTAATATGATACATATATATTTAATAGACGTTATCATAACGATAATCGTTATATATATCATTTCGAGTTTCTTAACTTAGTAATCTCATTTCTTATGTATATTACACATTGTTAATATACTTAGTGAGATACTTACTCATCATAATCTCATTTCAACCATATATATATGTCTATATATACCACAACATGTAGTTTTTACAATTTTGTAACGTTCGTGAATCGCCGATCAACTTGGGTGATCAATTGTCTATATGAAACTTATTTCATTTAATCAAGTCTTAACAAGTTTGATTGCTTAACACGTTGGAAACATTTAGTCATGTAAATATCAATCTCAATTAATATATATAAACATGGAAAAGTTTGGGTCACTACATTGTTTAAGTTCATACTTTCAATCACGTGTTTTAAGTTGTCAAGTTAGCAGTCCAACGTTAGTAGTCCACAATTAGTAGTCCACAGTTAGTATTCCACAGTTAGTAGTAAATATATAGATCGATACATCACCTTGAAATAATCAAGACATAGTATACACGTATTGTATAAGACTCAATCATGACCCACAATACCGCTATTGTAGTTACATGTATTGTGTATGTGGTGTCTTTTGATTTGTCCGACATATTGTGTAACCATGACATGTTAGAATACATGTATAATACAAGAAAAGTTAGCTAAGATATGGTTAGTATAGATTTTATAATATAAATTTCGTCCATACAACGTTAATTTTAGCAGATTTTGTTTTGCTCGCCAAATATTCATTACAATACCGTTTAAAGTGAATCAAATTGCTATGGATTCCTTAAGAAGTAAGTTTACAAAAGCAATTCAAAAAGTTAAGCCTAAGTAGTAATTTTTAGAGCTTTACCCTCTTTTTATGTCGGTGGACAGGTTTGGAAAAATCCCGACATCCACCCAAAATATGATTTTTGATAAAATACTTTCACTTTGTCTAAAATCATGAAATAAAATACTGGAAGTCTTATTTACATATATTAATATATTTCCAAAGTCTTAGCCTCGAACTCAAAGTCTAAGATAGGTTTTTAATTCCCAACCCAAAACAGCCCGCGTTTTACCGAATAAAGATTAAATGATATATGTTAAGTTTCAAGGTGTTCTTCATATGTACAAGTTATAAGTTCTTATATTACTTAATATAACATCATAATATATATAAATAAGTATTATTAGAGTTAAGTTAGAAGGACTAACATAGTTTTCAAACAAGCTTGGTGTTCACCAAAACAAGTTCTAGTTTTTACAAGTTTTATAAGCATAATAAGATACCAACTATATAAGGAATTGAACAAGGATTTTGAGAAGTATTTTACCTTTATTATGAAGAGGAAAGTTATTGAGATTTAATTATGATATGAGAGCATTCAAGTGTGTGTTTTTAGTTTAAGAAAATGTGGAGTAAAAATGAGTTAAAATGGTCCTTATTTATAAGCTTATAAATTTGGTTTTTAGTGAAAATATCTAGTATAAGTTAAAATGCATTAAGTCATGGATGACATATTAAATTGATTAGGTCATGGATGACATATTACACAAATAATTGCAGATTTCTATTTGTATATACCAATAGTAAATACTTCTAGAAGCTTTGTATAATACGGGTAAAAATACCGTATGAATGCGAGTAGAATTCTTGAGGAAATTGAACGAAAATACGAGTATAGCTATCCTTTATATGTATTGGTATAAAATAAAGTGTATTCAATACTTTTAAGGATGTATTTACACTCGTAATACATTATATGTAAATACATTTTAACATAAGTTAATTACGTCGTTTAAATAGTAACATATATATTGTTCAAAAACTCTTTAAATTAGTAGTATGAAAAAATATATATAATACTTTGTTAATATACTTAATGAGATATTTAATTATCATATTTTCAAGTTAAATATATATAAATCCATATATATACACAATAATTAAACAATTAAACAATTAAATCAAGTTATGACGTTCGTGAATCGTCGGAATAAAAGGGTGACCAAAAGCTTGTGTAAAACTCTTTCCGGAGGTTCAAGACTTATTAAAATTCATTGCTTATCAAGTCAAAATTATTAGATCATATAAATAGTATAATCAAGTAGTCGGAAAAATCCGGGTCGTTACATTCTCGTTCTACCAGCGGTCTTTGATTTTGATTTTATAAGTTCTACTCATTTTCTTAGATCTTTGAAGAGATGTATCTTGATATCATTCGGAGTCTTTGCTCTCTTTTTTCCAGTCATCTCTAGGAACTTTTGTTTGGTAGACTTACAAGTTTTCTGCCACAATGCTTATAAGTACTATCTTCGAGAATCTTCTTTTGTGGTGATCTCATTTTCTGAGGGTTTATCCATGTATGGTGAACTAGGTGGGTGACGGTGGTAACGATAATGATGATGATGATGGGAATGAATGAATGATGGTGGGGAATAAGATATATTGTAGGGAAAGAAGGGTTTCTTTGACAAATGGCTAGCTCCTCTGGTTATACCTATGTCACATTTTGTTACTTGCAAATGTAGATCTAGAGCAAGTTCTGATTCTGAGCATAGACATCTGTGCACTCAACGAAAAACAGTGAAACATTAAAAATGAATGCTTTTCAGGGCTTTATTTAGATGCCTCACCATAATCAAATTGGGTAGAATATGCCAGGTCATGTAATGCTCTTTTAGAGAATCGGTTCATCCTAACAAGATTTCTGTCTTAGATAAGCCTTAATTTTTATTACGAACGTTTTAGGTTTTCAAAAGTACTTATTCGGAAAGGCTTTCTTTTGTTTAAAATTTTAGAAATTTGGCTTAACAACAGGGAATCTATGTAACTGGCTTATTATGATATGGCATTAAAAGGTTATTCCACCATCCCACACTTAGACGAACATTGTCCCTAATGTTCCTAACCGCTATCCCACACTTAGGAGTTTTAGTTAAAGATTTTTGAAATATTTGTCTAGTGTATATTGGGTTGGAATCTCACACTTAGTGATAAGCTTAGGATGCGGTTTATTTTTTTTAATGCATAAAATTTAGAGCTATAACGAGTAAATAAAAAGAAGTACTTCCCTAAGGAATGGTGAGGATGCGGTCGAAGAAACTTGCTGACTGGAAAGGCGGGAGGTTTCGGAAAACTCGTAAGTTCCTTCATTTATTCATAGGCTCATTCGTCATCACTTATTATCTTCTATTATACTTTATTGCACGGGTTGCCTCTCGAGAAGCGCTTTTGTTTAAGGTTATTGGCTCGACCGTAGTGATGTCCACTTGTGATGGGTAGACATTTCCCTTTGACTGATATTATCATTACGTTCTTGGGGGTATGTGAGTCTTGGTGGATAGATCCTGAGAAAGTGTCGGACCATAAGTGGTAGAAGATCCGGGATTTCTCTCGAAGATTTTCTGAAGGCGAGATAATGGACAGTTGTTGCTCGTAACAAGTCTTGAAGTCCTATGAGAATAAAGTCCACGGCTCTACTGATTGACCCGTGAATGTCAATAATCAAGGTGGTGCTTGTTGTGATTACTTCTCGACTTGGGTGTTCATTTCAGAGATCTTCAAATAATGTCACAATTGTATCTTCATTATCTCAAAATCTTCTGAATTGTGGTCACCATAAAAAGAGTTGGTAGTTCGGCACAGATTTGTTAAGATTCGAAGTTGGCAAGAAGTGAAGAGCAATCCAAACTCAAGCATTAGAGTTACAACCTTGGAGTAAATTTCTCGACATCCAGCCTTGAATGTGAAGATAGGATCTATGGATTCATTGAAGATACGCTCGAGTTGTCTTGTCACAAAGGTGGCAATATTGACTCAGCTAGGATCCAAATGTGAGAACGGATAGTTGCGTCTTTCTTCTTCTGCTATGACGTCTCGTATTTCCTTGATAATCAGATCAGCATGGTGATCAAGTGTCATGTAGATCACAAGTCTGTCCAATGTGCTTTCGAAATTATCTCTTGCCAAGAGAACAAAGAGGCCATGAATATCATCAATCATTTTGGAATCAGAATGATATGTCGGGCCTCCGGTGGAAAGATCCATATGCCTTCGGATGAGAGTTAGTCGTGCTCATTGTGTTACGGAGAAAGGAAGTGCAGATCTAGATAATGTGTTGTAGACCTTAGAGTAAACGATCTTCTGATCTCGACAAAACTTTGTTTTAAGAATAGTGTGAACTGAAGGTTTTTCGTATGCCCGAGAGACATATTAAATTAATGTGGCTAATATGTTATGATCCAAGTCGGGTCATACCCAATAACAAGCTTACCGACACCTTAAACGTATTTGATCTTAACGATTGGTTCATTAAACAAATACGCAACACTTGAATTTTAGAAAATCGGGTTTCTAAAATATTATCACTTGAGATAAATTATTTGGATAATTTATATATATATTTGTTTATAGGTTTAAATGATTGTATTGTGTTATATTTTATAAAAGGTTTTATAAAATGTATAAGTAACAAAATAATACATAAGTTTATAACAAATTTATAAACTTTTATAAACTTAAATGCATTATTATTTAACTTGAAGTGTGGCAGATTTTTGGTCTCCAAGAAAGACCACACTTGCTTGTTTTGTTACTTTTAACACTACACAACTCCATATAAACATGTCTAACACTTCCACCAAGGTTGAACAAATATTCTCTCAAGTGATACTTGCAAAAAACACAAAATAAAAACTGCAATTTCAGCTCCTACTAGCTGCTACTGCCGTGGGGTTTTAGTGCAAGAGAAGGCTTCATAATTTGATTTTTGTAAGCCATATTCAAGTGTTATTAAATCCTAACCAAAGTACAAGGTGTTGGTTACAAGTTTGGGGTATAATCTCTTGAGGTTTCATCCATTTGAAGCTCCATTCAACATCATCATCTTCATCACTTTCAACTAGCTTGGAATAGGTATAACATCTTATTCTTGCTTGTAGTTTGTAAGCTTATTTCTCAACTTGATCCTTTTCTTGGGATTTAACTTTTATATGGTTAAAGATATACAAGTTTCAATTGGTAATTTTACATGCTTCGGCTTTGAATGATTCTTAAAAGGTTTTAAGTATTATGAAACTTGTTAAATCCCAACAATGGTATCTAGAGCCGAAGTTGTTGAAATATGCTTCGAGATGGTTATTAAACTCACTATATATTTTGAATTTTATGTACATGCATGAAAGTAAAATGCAAAAATTATAAATTTTGGGTGGGTTTATGGTTAGGCCGAAAATTTGGAGACCCAAAATGGGTTTTGGGTGCTTCCATTTTTTCATATTTAGTTGTATGTTGTTGTTCACAATCATAGCCAAGACCTTGTGTTTGAATGAATGTTTGTTTGGTTGATTTATTATTCATTCATTTGGTTTGTAATAATATTTATTCAATTGGTTTGTAATAATATTATCTTGGTTATGTAATTTATTTTATATTTGGCATGTAAAATAGATTAGGTTGTATTTCATTTTCTAGACAAAATGTATTAGGATATATTTTGTAAAATGATGAAGATGATGAAGACTTGAAGAACACAAGAAGAAGCATTTGGATGCAAGATTAAGTGGGAGATTTTAAAATCTCCTACTTTGTGTTATTACCCTTAACCGGTGGCATTTGTTTTCGGCTAAACAAATGTCTACCAAAAATGGCTTGATTGTGAACATATGATTTTGCATGCGTGGTTGTTTTGTATGATTATGTGGATTGTATGTTTGTATGCTACAAGTTAATCACACAAGTTAACAACAAACTAAAATGGCAATTTAAATTGGTTAAAATTGACATTATTAACGACATGCAAAACGTCAATTTAAATGGTTAAATTAAAAACGGCTAAAAGGACACTAATAATCGGTTATTAAGAACATGATAAGGATCATACATATAAAATGGTTTATATCAAAGTAATAAAATTGGCTTTATTACATAACATGAAAATGGATTTTCAAATAAACCATACACTAAATGCATGTTGGTGTATGGTGCAAAAGTTTTCTCAAACTAGAATTAATGAAAACTTAAAATCCCTTATTAACAAGGCAAACAAGTTAAACGCCATCCTTTTGTGGAAACACTTAGACGTATTAGGAAACTCTTGATGGGATAAAGGTCACCTAACCGTCATGAGCGAACTAATATGAATAAGGTACACTTCGCATACATGTGGGATAAAGGTCACCTAACCACTTGTATGTTAAGTCTACATGTTTACACAAGTAGGACGACTTGATTTGGGAATCATGAACTTAGGGTCACCGAAGCATGATGAACAAATAGGCGTTGATGGGATAAATATGCCATGCAAAAGGATTGCATGATCCCATAACTTAGAAGTTGCAAAAGGATTGCAATTGTCATATAATGACTACCTAGCTAAATCAAATAACGGGATAAAGGTCACCTAACCGAAATTTGATTTACCGTTGGATTCTAATATTTAATAAGTCAATTAAAATTTAAAAGGGTATTGAATGTTAAATTAAAATCGATACTTAAACGAACTTTGTTAATTTTGTAGATGGACGCCAATAACAACAACAACATTCCAAACGCACCACTTAACCTGAACCACCTATCATTAAGGTCTCTCTTAGAGAAAGACAAACTCAACCATACAAACTTTATGGATTGGTTCTGCAATCTTCGGATTGTCCTCAAACAAGAGGATAAAATGTATGTGCTTGAGGACCCCATTCCCGATTAACCGGATGAGAATGATGTGGAGGCAATGGCCTCTTACGATAAGTATTGCCACGACTCCTTTCAAGTCTCATGCTTAATGCTTGGGACTATGATACCCGAACTCCAAAAGGATTTCGAGCACCATAGTGCATACGACATGATAACGCAATTGAAGGAGATGTTCCTCCAACAAGCGCGTGTCGAGCGCTTCGAAACGGTTCGGGCGCTACATGCTTGTCGTATGGACGATACCCAATCGGTTTCATCTTATGTACTCAAGATGAAAAGCCTTATCGATCGTGCTAACCGACTTAACCTAAACATATCCAATAAGTTAGCCACCGATCTTATCCTTAACTCCCTATCAAAAAGGTTTGATCAATTTGTAATTAATTACAATATGAATGGGATGGATAAGAGCATAGGTGAGCTTCACGGTATGCTTAGAATGGCGGAAACTAGCATGGGTAAAAGGGCTTTACCCGTGTTAGCAATCGATCAAGGTGGGTCCAAAAGTAAGACCTCTAAGCCAAAGGTGGCTAAGAGAAAAGGACCCGCCTATCAGGGCAAAGGGAAAGGGAAGATGGTTACCCCAACCATCAACAAGGCTAAGAAGCAAAAGGTAGCCGAGAAGGCAAACCCCAAGGAAGACCCATGTTTCGGTTGCGGTGAGATGGGTCATTGGAAACGAAACTGTCCGGTTTATCTTAAGGAGTTGAAGGACAAGAGGGATGCAGGGCAAACCTCAGGTAATATATATATGGTATATATAGAGCTTAGTATTACTTCTTCTAATACATGGGTATTAGACACTGGATGTGGAACTCACATTTGCAATTCATTGCAGGGGTTCAAAAGAAGTAGCAAGCAAACGGGAACATCAAGTCTCTACATGGGTAATGGAGCCAAAGTGCAAGTGAAGGCTCAAGGAGACTTTGTGTTAAAGCTTCCAAGTGGTTTGGAACTTATTTTGAAAGATGTTTTGTATGCACCCGATTTATGTCGAAACATTATTTCCATTTCCCGTTTGAAACAATGTGGTTTTAATCTTAATTTTGTTAATGATGATATCCATATTTATTTAGATAATGTATTCTATTTCAAGGCTTCACCTTCAAATGGAATTTATGAATTGGTTCATGATGACACATCATCTAGTAGCTCAATGTACCATACAAGCACCAAGAAACTCAAAAGGGATTTGAGTGATTCCTACTTATGGCATTGTCGCCTTGGTCACATAAACAAGAACCGAATACATACACTTCAAAAGAATGGACTTTTGAAATCAAATGAAATGGATTCGTTTGAAGTATGTGAATCTTGTTTACAAGGCAAGATGACTAAAGCACCTTTCAAAGGGACCTATGAAAGGGCTAAAGATTTATTGGGATTAATACATTCGGATGTATGTGGACCCTTTAAACCCATGACTAGGAATGGTGAAAGATACTTTGTTACTTTCATTGATGACTTTAGTCGTTTCGGATATGTCTACTTATTAAGACACAAGGACGAAGCGTTTGAAGCATTCAAAGAATATCAAAACGAAGTACAAAATCAACTCAATAGGACAATTAAGGTACTTCGTACCGATAGAGGAGGTGAATACCTAAGCGATGCCTTCCAAGATCATCTTAGGAGTTGTGGGATTATCTCACAACTTACTCCACCCGGAACACCCCAACTTAATGGAGTTTCCGAAAGGGGGAACCGAACCCTAATGGATATGGTTCGATCTATGATGGCAAGAAGCTCGTTGCCTCTATCATTTTGGGGTTATTGTCTAAGCTCCGCGGCTCGTATTTTAAATATGGCCCCAACCAAGAAAGTGGAACGAACTCCTCACGAGATGTGGTTTGGTAAACCTCCATCTCTATCATACTTAAAGGTATGGGGATGTGAAGCTTATCCTAAGCGTTACGTCCCTAATAAGTTGAATGCTCGATCCACGAAGTGTATCTTCATAGGATATCCCAAGGATGATATGGGATACTATTTCTATGATCCATCCGAGCAGAATGTATTTGTTGCTCGGAAGGCGGAATTCCTTGAAACTAAGTTCTTAATGGAAGGAAATAGTGAAAGGAAGATAGATCTTGAAGAGGTTCAAGATCAAGTAGATGATACACAATTGGTTGACACTAGCACTCAACATGAAAATGTTGATAGTGATCAAATAGATGATCAAAATACACAAGACATTCGTAGATCTGGTAGGATTAGCAATCCTCCTGAGAGATATGGGTTTCTCATAGATGGTTGCTATACGGTTGATTTGGATGAACCAACAAACTACCAAGATGCTTTATCAAGGATTGATAAAGATAAATGGCAGGAAGCCATGAACGCCGAGATGCAATCCATGTATGAAAACCAAGTGTGGGAACTTGTTGAGCAACCTCCTAGCTCTAAGCTAGTTGATTGCAAATGGCTTTTCAAAATGAAAACCGACATACATGGAAACTTGGATACATACAAAGCTAGACTTGTAGCAAAAGGTTTCACTCAAACTCAAGGGATTGATTATGATGAAACTTTTTCGCCAGTGGCAATGCTAAAGTCTATTAGGATATTATTTGCCATTGCTGCTCACTATGACTATGAAATATGGCAAATGGATGTCAAAACCGCTTTCCTAAATGGATATCTTGAGGAAGATGTTTATATGGTACAGCCCGAAGGTTTTGTTGATCCGAAAAATCCTAAAAAGGTATGCAAGTTAAAGAAATCAATCTACGGATTGAAACAAGCATCTAGAATGTGGAATCATCGTTTTAATGAAGAGGCAAAGAAATTTGGCTTCATTAAAAATGGTGATGAAGCTTGTGTATACAAGAAGGCTAGTGGGAGCTCTAGAATGTTCCTTGTGCTATATGTGGATGATATATTATTATTTGGGAATGATATAACCACAATGCAAGAGGTCAAAACTTGGCTAAAGAGTTGCTTCTCCATTAAGGATCTTGGAGAAGCACAATACATTTTGGGGTTAGGGATCTATAGGAATAGATCCAAGAGATTGATAGGTTTAAGTCAAAGTACATACATTGATAAAATCTTGAAAAGGTTCAAGATGGAAAACTCCAAGAGAGGTTTGGTACCTATTCAAAAAGGAACCGTTCTCAGTTCATCTCAGTGTCCTACCACGAAAGATGAACAAGAAAGAATGAAGAAAGTCCCATACGCATCTGCTATTGGGTCTATCATGTATGCAATGATATGTACTAGACCGGATGTGTCATGTGCTCTAAGCTTGACAAGTAGATACCAGAACAACCCAGGAAACAGTCATTGGATTGATGTTAAAAGTATATTGAAATACCTTAGGAGAACTAAGGATATGTTTCTAATATATGGGTCTGGTGAGGAGGAACTCGCTGTAAAAGGTTACGTGGACGCGAGTTTCCAAACTGATCGAGATGATTCTCGATCACAATCCGGTTATGTCTTCACGTTAAATGGAGGTGCGGTCTCTTGGAAGAGTTCGAAACAGGAGGTTGTTGCGTTATCCACTACGGAGTCGGAGTACATTGCCGCCTCACTGGCAGCTCAGGAAGCTGCATGGATGAAGAAATTCATCGACGACTTAGGAGTGGTCCCTTCCATTCAGGATCCTCTCGAGATCTTTTGTGACAACGAGGGTGCGATTGCTCAAATCAAGGAACCTCGTGCCCATCAAAAGACTCGTCACATTGAGCGGAGATTCAACTACATAAGGGATGAAGTTGAAAAAGGAAAGATATGTATTCGCAAAGTTCATACAGATCATAATGTTGCGGATCCACTCACGAAGCTTTTACATGGGCCAAAACATGAGGGACATGTTTGTGCATTAGGGCTTCGATATTCTAGTGATTGGATATGATCTATTTTATGTATTGTACCGGAACGAAATTATTCAAACTCATTAATATAACTATGGTGTTAATTTATTTGAGTTATGTTCCTATTTTGCATATTTCATCCATGAATAAGCAATTATTCTAAATTTCCGTAGTCGATCACATTTGTGGGAACAAGTGTGAGGTTTAGACTATTATGAACTCGGATTGGTATACATTCATAGGTTGAATGTGGGGTAAGGTTGCAACCAAAGTTCATAGATATTTGTGGGAAACAAATATTGGAAGACCCGCTCTCAAGAATTACTGTATAGAGCCTTTGTGGTTGATCACATGTAATCTTGAGTAAAGGCGAATATCATTGTATCCTCTGACCTGAGATACATATTGGGTTCGGATATTCACCAAGTACTGTGCCTTGATTCTTTCCTTCGCTATTCTGAAACATGGTAGTACATAAGGAAGAACTCAGGTATATTACAAAGTGTATATCTAGGACGTATGTAGTCAAGATGGAATTTGTCCCTCTTATTCGTTGAGAGTCAGATGTCTAAGGCCTGAAAAGTTAAATCTATAAGAGAGTGATCACTCTGTATCTCTTGGATTTAACATGACATCTAGGATGAAAGGATATAATGAAAGATTCACCTAATCATATTCGAGATGGAACTCGAAAGGGATGATGTTATTGAATGGCACAAAGTCATAACATATTAGGGGTGATGGACAGTGTGTTAGGCTGTATCCATCACTTGCATTAATTTCTTATGTTTCTCGTGCAAGTGGGAGATTGAAGGTTTTTCGTATGCCCGAGAGACATATTAAATTAATGTGGCTAATATGTTATGATCCAAGTCGGGTCATACCCAATAACAAGCTTACCGACACCTTAAACGTATTTGATCTTAACGATTGGTTCATTAAACAAATACGCGACACTTGAATTTTAGAAAATCGGGTTTCTAAAATATTATCACTTGAGATAAATTATTTGGATAATTTATATATATATTTGTTTATAGGTTTAAATGATTGTATTGTGTTATATTTTATAAAAGGTTTTATAAAATGTATAAGTAACAAAATAATACATAAGTTTATAACAAATTTATAAACTTTTATAAACTTTTATAAACTTAAATGCATTATTATTTAACTTGAAGTGTGGCAGATTTTTGGTCTCCAAGAAAGACCACACTTGCTTGTTTTGTTACTTTTAACACTACACAACTCCATATAAACATGTCTAACACTTCCACCAAGGTTGAACAAATATTCTCTCAAGTGATACTTGCAAAAAACACAAAATAAAAACTGCAATTTCAGCTCCTACTAGCTGCTACTGCCGTGGGGTTTTAGTGCAAGAGAAGGCTTCATAATTTGATTTTTGTAAGCCATATTCAAGTGTTATTAAATCCTAACCAAAGTACAAGGTGTTGGTTACAAGTTTGGGGTATAATCTCTTGAGGTTTCATCCATTTGAAGCTCCATTCAACATCATCATCTTCATCACTTTCAACTAGCTTGGAATAGGTATAACATCTTATTCTTGCTTGTAGTTTGTAAGCTTATTTCTCAACTTGATCCTTTTCTTGGGATTTAACTTTTATATGGTTAAAGATATACAAGTTTCAATTGGTAATTTTACATGCTTCCGCTTTGAATGATTCTTAAAAGGTTTTAAGTATTATGAAACTTGTTAAATCCCAACATGAACCACTGAATTATGCTCTCTTTGCCTTTTTTCTTTGTAGATATGATTATGAAGTGTGGTGGTTCTTCTAAGAATTCTGCATCATTATCTTCTCTTAGTAGGTAGAGATTATATTCGACTTCAATAGCCTTAATCTGATCCTTTAACTGTGGTGTGAATTCAATTGTTAAATGGTGGATAGCTTCTAATATATCCTCAGATTCATCATTCTCGTTGATGAATGCAATCATATCAGCATGATTTGATATAAAAGGAATTTCGGTGAGATCTGACGAAGAAGAGTCTGATACCTCTTGTTCCGATGCCGTCAGTAGAGAGCGAGTGTCAATGATAATGCTAAAAACGAACATATATTTCATAGCATTATCTCTCAAGAAAGACAAGCTTTTAGTTGCAATTGTTCTATTTACAAATGATATTCATTTAAATAATAAAAGGTGAAGACAAAAGACAGATTCGACGAATTGAAGACACAAATGACCAAAAAGCTCAAAAGTACAAAGTACAATCAAAGTGGTTCAAATTATTGATGAGTACAAGACGCACAACGCAAAGTACAAGATATTAAATTGTACGCAAGGACGTTCGAAAATCCGGAACCGGGACCAGAGTCAACTCTCAACGCGCGACGCAACGGACTAAAAATTACAAGTCAACTATGTACATAAATATAATATATAAATAATTCTTAAAATTATTTATATATTATATTTATTTATTAAACCGTCGGCAAGCTAGGAAACAAAGTCATGTGAGCTGGAAAAGTAGGCCATGCGATCGCATGGCCAGAAGGCACAAAAGCCATGCGATCGCATGGCGGCAGAAGTCAGGCCACATCTATAAAAGGCAGCGAATTGAACGAACAAAAACATCTTTTTCTCTCTATCACTCAACGATATATATATATATATATATATATATATATATATATATATATATATATATATATATATATATATATATATATATATATATATATATATATATATTATAATTTTAAATTTAATTTTAATTTAATAATAATAAGGGTATGTTAGCGAATGTTGTAAGTGTGTAAGTCGAAATTCTGTCCGTGTAACGCTACGCTATTATTAATCATTGTAAGTTATGTTCAACCCTTTTAAATTAATGTCTCGTAGCTAAGTTATTATTATGCTTATTTAAGCCGAAGTAATCGTGATGTTGGGCTAAATATTAAAATTGGGTAATTGGGCTTTCGACCATAATTGGGGTTTGGATAAAAGAACGACACTTGTAGAAATTAGACTATGGGCTATTAATGGGTTTTATATTAACTTAACGATACCTCATTAATTTAATATAAAGGTTATAATTTGACGTATCTATAAATAACCACATACGCTTAATCGGGTACGGTGGGCGGGATATCTATAAATACCAATCATTGTTCATTTTACCGGACACGGAACTGGATTAATAGTTAATAGACTTGTTGAAACAGGGGTGGATTACATTCAAGGGTAATTGGTGTAATTGTTAACAAAGTAGTAAAACCTTGGACTGCACACAGTCGATAACCTGGTGTATTCATTAAACAAAGTATTAAGACCTTGTTACAATTCGAATCCCCAATTAGTTGGAATATTTGACTTCAGGAATAAGAATAATTTGACGAAGACTCTCGCACTTTATATTTATGACTGATGGACTATTATGGACAAAACCGTATGGACATATCAAATAATCCAGGACAAAGGACAATTAACCCATGGTACTAAACTAAAAACAACACGTCGAACATCATGATTACGGAAGTTTAAATAAGCATAATTCCTTTATTTCATATTTAATTGCACTTTTAATTATCGCACTTTTATTTACTGTCATTTTATTTAAATGCAATTTTATTTATCGTCATTTTTATTTATCGCAATTTCATTATCGTTATTTACTTTACGCTTAAAATTAAGTTATATTTATTTTTAATATTTTACATTAGGTTTTAACTGCGACTTAAGTTTTAAAATCGACAAACCGGTCATTAAACGGTAAAAACCCCATTTTATAATAATAATACTACTTATATATATTTATATATCTACAAATATAGTTTTAAAAATATAGCGTTAAACTTGGCGAGTTCCCTGTGGACGAACCGGACTTACTAAAAACTACACTACTGTACGATTAGGTACACTGCCTATAAGTGTTGTAGCAAGGTTTAGGTATATCCACTCTATAAATAAATAACTTGTATAAAATTGTATCGTATTTAATAGTATTTCCTTGTAAAAATATAACTATTTCGTATACACCTCTACGCACATCAAGTATTTTTGGCACCGCTGCCGGGGAAATAAAACACCGAAAGCGCAACGCTATAAAAAAAAAGATTCTTAATTTAATTTTGTAAAAATACGCTTTTGTAAAAATACATTTTAATTATTAAAAATACAAAAACCATAAAAAGAAAAGAAAAACAAAATTTATATATATTTTTAAGAGTTTGTTAAATATATATATAAAATATTAAAGTTTCTTTATTTTAGTTTTTTTTTTTAAAATATAAGTTTTTATTTATTTATGTAAATATTTTATTTAATATTAAAAACAATATATATATATATATATATATATATATATATATATATATATATATATATATATATATATATATATATATATATATATATATATATATATATATATATATATAAGAACTCGGCCCGATCACTGTTGCAGCCTAGATTCTGGTCCAAAACCCTATTCCATGCCACCGCATGGATTTATAATGCAAAGACCATGCGATCGCATGGCCTTGTCTGACACGCCAGAGTTGACCTGGTACTGCAATAATTACGGGGTATTAATTATAATTATTATTAATTAAAACCCTAATTAGGTTTTTATTTATTTATTAGTTAGTTTTAGTTTTATTATTATTTTGTATTATTTAGTTTAAATTAGTTTTATTAATATATAAAATTAATACTTTTATAAATAAATAATATAAAAATAATATTTTTATAAAAATTGTACTTTTTACAACTTTAAGTTTATTTTGTGTATCTTTTTATTTGTTTTAGCGTAATATTTGTATTTTTCGTTCGTATCTAGTTTTAAGTCATAGTTTTTGCCATAGTTATTTTTATTTCTAGATTTTTAGGCTTTGCCGTAAAATCTCTTAAGTGCTTTTTCTTTAGACTAAGATTTAGGTGCTTTAGAATTTTTCGACGCCGTTTTACAAATTTTAGTACTTTTTAAGTTTATACTGTTTTGGATATAGAATTTCTTTTAAGCTTTAATATCTTTAGACGTAAGTTTTAATTCTTAGTTTTAGTTCCTTTTTAAGTTTCAACGCGCTACTTTCTTATTTTTATTTTTCAACCTTTTATTTTTCGACGTTTTTCGACGCACTCTTTTTCTTTCTTATTTCTCGACGCTCTAGTTTTTAGGAGTTAGAATTTTTTCTATTTCTTCTCTAAAATTTCTTTAAATTTCAACGAAAAATTATTTTAAATGGTTAAATTGATAGACATCCAAAATTTTCTGGTTCGTAGTAATAGTTGGATTTGTTAGTGGCTGAGTTGTGAGCTTCCGATTTAAAGGGTTCTGGCTCCCTGCTACATCTTTTGGCTATTCGAAACGTAGGCAAAAACAGAAAAGTCTATTAATTTGATAACTTATATAATTTTTATCTTTTATAACTTATAGGATATTTAGTGAATGCACCGAGCAAAACGTTCACCACCTTTTATACGTTCACCACCTGTAACTCGATCAAGACATCTAGCTAATATTGTCGCTGTTGATTTTTCTTTAGAATCGTCATCCAGTCGACCAAGTACTCCAATTCAAATTTTCGATAATCCATTTTTTGAACCCGACCTCACAATTGAGAATCCGAAAGATATTCAGGGACAATTCAGAGATCCTGAGCCACTAATCTTTTCTCCGGAACCACAAATCATTCAAACTGAGATTGTTGAGGAACAACCCATTAAATCAGAATCCCTTAGTGATTCAGATTCAACAAATTCAATCATGAAAAATCTGGAACCTCTAAGTATGGAAGACCGAATGAGAGCTAAACGCACTGGCCAAGGTCACGCAATTACTCAACCAAACATTAATGCGCCAGATTATGAAATCAAAGGACAAATTCTACACATGGTAACTAATCAATGCCAATTTAGTGGTGCGCCGAAGGAAGATCCAAATGAACATCTTCGTACCTTTAATATGATCTGTACACTATTTAAAATAAGAGAAGTGGAGGATGAGCAGATATATCTCATGTTATTTCCCTGGACTTTAAAGGGAGAAGCCAAAGATTGGTTAGATACGTTACCTGAAGGGGCGATTGATACATGGGATGTCTTAGTTGAAAAATTTCTTAAACAATTCTTTCCGGCATCTAAAGCCGTGAGACTTCAAGGAGAAATTGTTACGTTCACGCAAAAGCCAAATGAAACTTTATATGAAGCGTGGACAAGATTTGGAAAGTTATTAAGAGGATGTCCGCAACATGGTTTAGACACTTGTCAAATAGTACAAATATTCTACCAAGGATGCGACATCACTACACGAAAAGACATCGATATAGCAGCTGGTGGTTCCATTATGAAGAAAACCGCAACTGACGCTTATAAAATTATTGATAACACTGCTTCCCACTCACATGAGTGGCATCAAAAAAAAAGAAATCGTTAGATCATCTAAAGCAGCTAGAGCCGATTCTAGCCATGACTTTGATTCCATTTCTGCAAAGATAGATGCTGTCGAGAGACGAATGGAAAAGATGACTAAAGATATCCACTCAATACGAATTAGTTGTGAGTAGTGTGGAGGACCACATTTGACAAAAGATTGTCTCAGTATTGAACCAACAATGGAACAAAGAGAGAATGTTTCATACATGAACCAAAGGCCTGGAAATAATTATCAGAATAATTATCAACCGCCAAGACCAATCTACAATCAAAATCAGAACTATAACCGAAATGTTCCATACAACAACCAACAAGGTCCTAGCAATCAGCAAGTATCCAACAATACTTACAATCAGCAAAGACCTATTTTTCAAAACAAACCACCACAAACCGATGATAAAAAGCCAAATTTTGAAGACATGATGTCAAAGCTAGTTGAATCTCAAACTGAATTTTTCACATCTCAGAAACAAACCAATGAACAAAATGCTCAAGCATTAAGAAATCAACAAGCTTCTATTCAAAATCTGGAACAAGAAGTAAGCAACCTAGCAAGGTTAATAGGTGAAAGAAAACCGGGAAGTTTACCTAGCGATACAAATGCTAACCCCCGGAATGAAACAGCTAAAGCCATTATCACGAGAAGTGGTATTACACTTAAACCACCTGAAATACCTGTAATTTCTGATGACACTATTCCTACTCTACAAGAACCACAATCTGAGCAAGATAAGGAAACAGAACCGGTAATTGAAAAGGTTAATGAAGAAAACACAGTTAAGGCTAAACCTTATGTTAAACCATACCAACCACCACTTCCTTACCAGAGTAAAATGAGAAAAGAAAGACTTGAAGCCGAGCAATCCAAATTCTTAGATATGTTTAAAAAATAAATGAAAATCTTCCTTTCATTGATGTGATCTCAGGAATGCCTAGATATGCTAAATTTCTGAAAGATCTAATCACAAATAGAAAGAAAATGGAAGAACTCGCGGCTGTTACTATGAATGCTAATTGTTCTACAGTACTGTTGAATAAGATACCAGAAAAATTATCTGATCCAGGAAGTTTCACAATTCCATATTTTCTGGGTAGTCTTAGTTCAATAGAAGCATTGGCAGACTTAGGTGCTAGTATAAATTTAATGCCGTATTCACTATACGTTAAACTAGACCTTGGAGAATTGAAACTAACACGAATAAGCATACAACTAGCCAATCGATCAGTAAAATATCCTAGAGGGATAATGGAGAACATGCTAGTTAAAGTTGGTACTTTAGTATTTCCAGTAGATTTTGTTATTCTGAACATGGAAGAAGATTCTCGAGTTCCTCTCATATTAGGAAGACCATTCTTAAACACAGCTAAAGCAATAATAGACGTGTTTGGTAAGAAACTGACCCTAAGTATAGAGGACGAGAGTGTTACCTTTTCTATGGATAGAGCCATGCAACAACCGCAATCTGCAGATGATACATGTTATTATATTCAAACTATAGATTCACATGCAGAATTGTTAGAAGAATTTCCAGAATTATAAGGAACAGGAGAATGTTCTTTAGGAGAAGGAACTGAACTAATTGATGAAACTGAAATGTTAGCTACACTAATGGCTAATGGATATGAACCAACAACAGAAGAAATTCAAATGCTAAAAGAGGAAGACAGATATCGATACAAATCATCGATAGAAGAACCACCGACATTAGAGTTAAAGCCACTTCCAAACCATTTAGAATATGCTTATTTACATGGTGAATCTGAATTACCTGTAATAATATCGTCTTCTCTTACTGAAAATGAAAAATCTCAACTCTTTTCTGTGCTAAAAGCTCATAAACCAGCTATTACATGGAAGATTCATGACATTAAAGGAATAAGTCCTTCGCATTGCACATATAAAATCCTTATGGAAGAAGGTCATAAAACGTACGTGCAACGCCAAAGAAGACTAAATCCTAATATGCAAGATGTTGTTAAGAAAGAAATTATTAAACTGCTAGATGCAGGTTTAATTTATCCAATCTCTGATAGTCCATGGGTAAGCCCAGTTCAATGCGTACCTAAGAAGGCTGGCATGACTGTCATCACAAAAGAGAAAAATGAGCTTATTCCTACTAGGACTGTAACAGGATGGCGTGTTTGTATTGATTATAGAAAATTAAATGACGCCACCAGAAAAGATCACTTTCCCTTACCTTTCATTAATCAAATGTTAGAAAGATTAGCCGGAAATAGTTACTATTGTTTTCTTGATGGTTTTTCCGGATATTTTCAAATTCCAATAGCACCCGAAGATCAAGAGAAAACCACATTCACGTGTCCTTATGGTACTTTTGCTTACAAATGCATGCCATTTGAACTTTGTAACGCCCCTTCAACCTTTCAAAGGTGCATGATGGCAATTTTTCACGACATGATAGAAGAATGCATGGAAGTTTTCATGGATGACTTTTCAGTCTTCGGTGATACTTTTGAAACATGTCTAGTTAATCTTGAACGAATGCTTATTAGATGCGAACAATCAAATCTAGTACTTAATTGGGAGAAATGCCATTTCATGGTTAAAGAAGGCATCGTTCTTGGTCATAAAATTTCAAAAGAAGGAATTGAAGTGGATAGAGCTAAAGTAGATGTAATTGCTAAACTTCCACATCCCACCAATGTTAGAGGAGTTAGGAGTTTTCTAGGGCATGCCGGTTTTTACCGAAGTTTCATAAAAGATTTTTCTAAAATTGCCAATCCTATGAATAAACTCCTAGAAAAGGATGCTCCATTCATCTTTTCAGATGAATGCATCAAAACTTTTAATATTCTTAAAGAAAAACTCACTAATGCTTCGATCATGATAACTCCAAATTAGAATCTACCATTTGAACTAATGTGCGATGCAAGTGATTTTGCAATGGGAGCCGTTTTAGGACAAAGGATTGAAAAATGATTTCAACCTATTTATTATGCTAGTAAGACTTTACAAGGAGCACAAACAAACTACACAACTACTAAAAAGAACTCCTTGCTATCGTCTTTGCTTTTGACAAATTTCGTTCATATCTCGTTCTAGCTAAAACGGTGGTCTATACCGACCATTCTGCTCTTAGATACCTATTTTTGAAACAAGATG